>NC_073723.1:1219996-1523026 GCF_023634155.1 Falco peregrinus
GACAGGACAGCCAGTGCCACCAGGGCTCAGCTGCTGGGAGCCCCAGCTTGTGTGGCATCGGGTGGGCCTCCCGCCACGGCCCAGCACAGCCTGCAGGTCCCCTCCGTCGAAAAGTCACCTCCTCTGGGCCATGGCCGCTCTGACAGGGCTCTTCCCAAAGCAGCCAACTCTGTTCCTCATGCCGACCGTCAGGCACAGGGGACGCTCACCTGAGAGCAGCTCCTGGCTGCACTGTGAGAGGGGGGCGAGGCCCGGCAGGAGGCCTCATAGCCCTGCGCACAGGATCCCTCTGAATTCAGCTGTTCCATTGCCTCAGGCAGCCAACACAGAAAATGGTGCCGCAAGGCATGCGGTGCCACGGTTTGAAACTCCAGTGCCAAGCCAGAAGGGGGGAAACTGTCAACCCGCTTGGTCCTTGATGTCAGAAAGAGCTTCCTTGCCTAGTTTCTTACCCGTTGCAACTCTCAGCTACACCACATGCTTGAGGTTTTTCTAGGCTTCTCTCCGGGAAGGAAAAGGATGCCCAACTGCATGCATGCGTGTAATCACTAGAGCGTTTTGGAGCTTAAACTGTGAAAAATTACGTTTCAAAAGAGAATCAAAATGACACCCATTACCACCCAAGGTTCATGCCAGATGTTCTCCATAAAGGAGGACAGAGAAAGGTGTGGCTATATTGCCCACAGAACGCTAGAATCATTTCAGCTAGCAGGCACCCTGGAAGGTCTCCCATGCCTCCTCCTGTTCCAAACAGCCACAGTGAAGGAAAGGCTCCACGGAAGGAAAATCCTTTTCTCGTCACAGCTAGGGGTGCCACCGAGGCGCTTCCTGGGTCCCAGTGTTACAGAAAGAAGTTTGAAGCACTCTCCTCCAGAACTGATTCTCTTCTAAGAACAACCAAAGGTCAGGGAAATGCACAAGTGGAAAGACGCCTGAGACAGAGACATAAATGCACATACACGTAACAGTTTACTATGAGGTTTGCTTCCTCAGGCAGCAATGTTCAAGTATCCTCATCAGTCTTCCTCCCCATCTTTATCCAATCTTCCCTATTTCTGTTTCAATCGTCTGTAAAAACCTACTTCAGTTTATTCTGAGAGGTTTGTTGTGCACCTCATTTCGTTCGTAGCATGGTCCTGCTGCCCTGCTAATATGGCAAAATGTCAAGAACCAACTCAGACGGAGCCCCCAAACGTCTGGCCAACAGCTAAACCACCGAAGGTCTGGCTTTTCTCACCAAAACAGCTACTCTCAGGACCAGGTCTTAAAAACGGAGGGCTTTAAAAACAAGTGGCTCATGTAGGTGCTCCTACGCCCCCCTGCCATGGGCAGGTTCCTCGTGAGACCAAGGTGCTGCGCGGTGGTGCGGTGCAAGCATTAGTTAAACCAGACCAAGTTTACGATGCAAAGGAAATGGTCAAAGTCCTCGGTTTGAATGGCAGAGAGGCACCTGGAAGTCAGCTAGAGGCAAGTTCAGGCCAGAGTGCCGGCTTGCTGCCAGCACCAGCCCAGGGCTCTCCCGAGCAAGTGCCAGGACACCCTGAGGACAGAGGCTGACTCAAATAACCGGCCCTGGGAGCAAGGGCAGCAGAGGCCCCAGCTGGTCAGCAGCTGGAGCGCCAGAGGCACGGGCAGAGGCCCAAGGCGTGGGCTCTGCTTGGCATGGAGAAGAAGGAGCACAGGGGCTCTCCAGCTCTGCCTGCCGGCATGGGCCTTGCCCGCACACGTCTTTCTCCCAGGATGGACCACGCACAGGCAACCACTGGCGGAACGTGCTCAGCTTTTATTGCTCTCAGAATGTGCCCAGGGTGGAGCAGAGTCTGGCACCACAATGTCCTCATGGCAGCTGAACGTGTTGGGCGCCGTCCATGCACCCATGCCTCGCATGCCTCCCTGTGCCACACCCTCTGGGTACCGCACAGGATCAGGGCCAGCTGCCATCTCTGGGGACCCCTTTGCCAGCACGGCGCTGCTGCTCTTGCTGTGGCCTGATGCAAGTAGGGCAGAAAGCCTTGCGCAGAGCCCTGAGTGCCCTGCGGAGGAGGGAGGGCCGTCGCCGTCGAGCTGGGGCATGCGGGAGGGCAGCCATGCCTGTGGAAGGAAGACAAGTGCAGGCAGGGGGCTGGGCAGGTACCGGGCAAGATCCTGCCTGCTCCCCGCCACCGAGAGCTTTCCCCAGGGAGTGGTGGCCAGGGAACGGCCAACCCCCATGCACGCAGTCCTTCTGCTTTGGCCTGGGTGCACATTGCCGGGACGGCTGGGCTAAGCCTTCCCTTGCCGGGCCAGCGCTACACTCGGGGATGTACCTGGCTCATCCTCGGGCTCATCCCTGGGCTTGGAGCAGGGCCACGTGTTATCGCTCTGCTCAGGGGCTGGCTGCCCCTCCTGGAAACCACCACGGGGGTCCTGGAACAGCTCCAGGCATGAGGGGTGGGCCATAAGGCTGTGGATGGCGATGCCTTCCCCTTGGCACAGCTCTTTGCCACCGTCGTCGTCTTCCTGCTTGTCCTCCTCTATGGCTGAGTGCCCTGGCTGCTCCTATGAAAACATTAACAGCCAAAGGAGATCCAAGCATCCGTTATTGGCTACCGGGGGAAACACAGGGGCTTAGGGACATGCTTTAGTGGTAGACTACGCAGTGCCGTGTGTCAGGTTGGTTAGGTTTATGGTCCCTGCAGCCAGAGGAGGGCTGTGCGTCACCTCTGTGCTGGGAGGCCACTTGCATGGGGAGAAGAAGAGCACAGGCAGGAGATGGAGGGGATGTCAGCGGGCTGACACGGACAGCACCAGCCATCTCCCTGCCGCACACACCCTGGACACTATACGTGCCTACAGGACCTTGTGATGGTCCGTGCCGGACACGCACTCCAGGCTCACCTGGTGCCAAGACTCTGCAGACAAGGTAGAATCCATGTAACCTCTTGTATCTTCTCCTGCTCGGTCAAGGTGGGGTATGGCAGCATCATCCAGAGAGATCAGAAACAGCAATGAAGCCAGATCTTCCTCGTGCGCTGCCGGGGAGAAAATGGCTGTGCTGGCCTCTCCTTGATGCTCTCCAGACATGGCAGAAGCCATGTGTTCCCCATCCTCACATTCCTCTTGCACTAGAGTGGCTGAGTTGGGCTCTCTCTGATGCTCTCCAGGCAAGGAAGACTCACTGTCCTGAGATGCTGCAGGTGTTGTTGCTGCAGTCACCACATGCATGGTTTGTGCTGGGTCCCGCTGTTCTACCAGCAGCCTGTTGGGTCCCTGAATCGCAGTCACAGCCTTGTGCAGGATCTCACTCACGTCCCACTGGTCTGTGTCCTGCAGAGGTGCGGCGCAGGCTGCGGGGCTGTGTGGAGCAGCCGCCTGGCTCTCTGCCTGGGCTGCTGTGGGCTGCTCACTGAGGAGAGGAGATTCCTGTGCCTTTGCCACCTCTTTTCCTATGAGAGTTAGAGGTGCACAGTGCCCCTCTTCCTCAGGAGCGGTTGCCAGGGAAACAGCTGCTGGCTCAGCATCCATGGGTTCCTCTGGGACAGGGGACATGCTCTGCAGGTCTCTAGCTGTGTCTCCTGCTGCCCCTCTGCCTACACTGCTCAGCCAGCAGGGTCCATCCTGGGGAACAGCGTGGGGGTCCTGGAAGAACTCCAGGAATGAGGGGTTGACCCAGATGGTGTGGTAGATGATGTTCTTATCTTGGGACAGCTCTTTATCATCGTCATCTTCCCAATTGTCCTCCTCAGACATGAACCCTGGCGCATCCTATAAAAACATTAACAGCCAAAGGAGATCTAAGTATCTGTTATTGGGTACCGGGGAAAGACAGGGGCTTAGGGACATGCTTTAGTGGTAGACTATACATGCCGTGTGTCAGGTTGGTTAGGTTTATGGTCCCTGCAGCCAGAGGAGGGCTGTGCGTCACCTCTGTGCTGGGAGGCCACTTGCATGGGGAGAGCAAGAGCACAGGCAGGGGATGGAGGGGATGTCAGCGGGCTGACACGGACAGCACCAGCCATCTCCCTGCTGCACATGGCCTGGACACTGCACCTGCCGGCAGTAGCTCGTGGTGCTCAGTGCTGGTCACGTGCCCCTGGCTCACCTGGTGCCAAGAGTCCCAGGACAAGGGAGACCCCGTGGCATCTGTTTCATCTTCTACTGCGCGGTCAAGGTGGGGTGCGGCAGCATCATCCAGAGAGATCTGAGGCAGCAATGAAGCCAGATCTTCCTCGTGCGCTGCTGGGGAGAAAATGGCTGTGCTGGCCTCTCCTTGATGCTCTCCAGACATGGCAGAAGCCATGTGTTCCCCATCCTCACATTCCTCTTGCACGAGAGAGGCTGTGCTGGCCTCTCCTTGATGCTCTCCAGACATGGCAGAAGCCATGTGTTCCCCATCCTCACATTCCTCTTGCACGAGAGAGGCTGTGCTGGGCTCTCCTGGAGGCTTTCCAGGCAAGGAAGACTCGCTGTCCTGAGTTGCTGAAGGTGGTCTTGGTGCCATCACCACATGCACGTTTTGTGCTGGGTCCCAGTGTTCTGCCAGTTGCTGACCGAGTCCCTGGATCGCTGCCACAGCCTCGTTCCGGACCCCACTCATTTTACACTGGTCTGTGTCCTGCAGAGCCATGTTGTAGGCTGCGGGGCTGTGTGGGGCAGCCGCCTGGCTCTCTGCCTGGGCTGCTGTGGGCTGCTCACTGAGGAGAGGAGATTCCTGTGCCTTTGCCACCTCTTTTCCTATGCGAGTTAGATGCGCGCAGTGCCCCTCTTCCTCAGAAGGTGTGGCCAGGGCAGCAGCTGCTGGCTCAACTTCCACGGGTTCCCCTTGCATAGCTGAAATGCTCTGTAGGTTGCCAGCTGCGTCTGCTGCTGCCCCTCTGCCTACACTGCTCAGCCAGCAGGGCCCATCCTGGGGACCAGCCTCTTCTTGGGGCAGCTCATTGTCTCTGTCTTCTCCCCAGTCTTTTTCCTTTGGCAGGGACCCTGGGCTGTTCCGTGGCCTTGCTGCCCTTGCCCAGTTCTTCTTGGGGACACGAGCCGCTGCGCTTGCATGACTGCCTGTCCTGCTGTGCTGGGCTTTCTGATCCTCCGTCTTCACTGACGGCATGGCCACATGCTCCTGAAGAGCCTTGTGGTGCTCCGGCAGCGATTTGCCTTTGCACTTGTTTTTGGTGAGCGTCACCTGTGTTTTGAGATCGCGCTCTTCCACTTGCCCCTGCTGCCCTGAAGCCACATCCCTCCTGCCCAGGGAAGCTGGCACAGAAACCCTGCCAGCAGCACCAGTGCTTTTACGTGCATGAGGATCAGGCACGTGCTGACCTGCAGGGGCCTTGCCACTGTGGGCCACCCGGGCCTCCTCTGATTTTGCCATCTTCGCCGCACCCAGCCTGTGTTCCCAGTGCCACTGTGCCGCTGTCTGCTGGCTGGGTCGGTGGCTCCCAGTGAAAACCTTGTCCGGGTCCGTACTCAAAAGGTACCTCTTTGTCTCCTTCCCAGCTGTGGCATTGGCTGCAGGGCTGTGTGGGGCATGCCTCCTGCTCTGCACACTGGTGGCTTTCCCCTGCTCACCAGGGATGCCCCGAGTAGATGGGACAAGCTGTCGGTGTCTGCTGGTTGCAGTGCTGCTGGCCTTTCCCCTGCCCTGGGCAGAAGCTGCAGAGGCTGCTGCTGGCAGAGGCGGGAGCTTGCAGCAAGTGCTGGCAGCTCCTGGTGCCCGAGCTGCGTGCACCTTCTGTGGTGCTGCTGCCTGCCTTGCTGGCAGACGGGCTGTCTCCTCCCGCCTCACCCTGATGGAGGGCATTGCCACCCTGCACGCTGGGCTGTCCGTCTGCAAGAGAAGGCGAGGAGAGAGGCTGCGTGACTGTGGCCCTTCGCCCGTGCCCCCGTGTCCCAGCTGGAAAAGCCCCTGTGCCGGCTCCCCTGCCAGCCCCCAGGGCAGCACGCGGCCCCACAGGGAGTTGCCGCTCGGCTCCCAGAGCTGGCTGGGGAGCGCACTGCTCCGGCCATGGCCCACAGTGACTCCTGGGAGCATCCCCAGCATGCCCGAGCAGCCTGCAGGCACGGTTAGGTGGGCTCAGCTTGCTATGTGACCGGGCCCTCCCGTCCCCTCCTGCAGCTCCCGCCTGCCTGTCGGCAGCTCCTGGACTCGGGAAGACGTTTGTCCCGGGCTCCCTCGAGCTCCCTACCTGTGCGCGTTGGCTCCCAGCGGCCTGCGAGCTCTGTGGGCAGGGGAGCGGTGGCAGCCTGTTCCCATGGGGTGACGAAGCCTGTCCCTGGCTGTCCTGCGGCGCTGCCAGCGGCCGCCTGTGGCCCATCTGCGGGCAGGAGGAGTCAAGGACTGGAGGCGGCTGCCTTGGCACAGCGGCCCCCACAGTGGCGGCAAGCCCGGCCCTGGCACCAAGGCAGCTCCGCGTGGCCCCGTCCCACCACCGGCCTCCTCGTCCTGCCCCGTCCCTCAGCTGGTGCTGGGTCTGCAGGCCTTGCAGCCTGCTGTTGGGCTGGGGGGGGGGCGTTTGCCTCCTCATCCGTGGGAATCTTCGGCAGCGCCTGCCGACGACCGGCCATGGTCACCCAGGGGAGATGCTGCCTCCTGAGGGAGTGGCTCTCCTGGGAGTGGGCACCCCAGGGCTCTGGCTCCTTAAATACCCGCGGGGTCACCGTGGGGACCCGCATCACAATGACCTCTGGGCAGGTGCGCCACCTGCATCACAAAGCCCTGGCGATGCTGTGGAGCCTGGCGGGGACTGGCTGTGCCCGGCTGTGCCCGGCGTGGGGCAGCCCCTGCTTGCCCCTCACAGAGGCCCCAGCAGGCCCGAGCCCGCACCTCCCACATCCCCCCGGTGCCAGCAGCCTCTGCAGAGCTCAGTCCTGTGTGCGTGCAGCAGCTCTGGGTGCCACCGCCCGGGGCCTTGTCCCCAGGCATGGCTCCCACACAGGGCGCCCAGGCCTGGGGACGCTCCGGTGCCCACCTACAGAACGCAGGGGAGGCCTGCAGGCCCGTGCCCAGAGGCCACTGGCCACGCCGAGCTGCTCCCGGCAGTCGCCATGGGCCGCGGGGTGACCAGCCCTCTCCCCAGCCGGCTCTGGGAGGCCCCTCCCAGGCTGCTCTTCTTCAGTGCCTTTCCTCCAGAGATGGAGCGTGCACGGGCTCACACCCACAGCCAGGACGAGGGAGCAGGGCTGCCTCCCTGGGGCTGACGCTCTGTGCTCCCTTTCCAGCTGGAATGAAAAGAAAAGCTGCCTTTGTTCCCAGTTACAACACAGAGAAACACCTGTGTCTCATGCACATGCCTGCACCTTCTCTGACAGAAAATGGCTTTGGGGCACAATGGAAACTGCTGGGGAGAACAAAAAAACACATTAAAATAAACGCTGCTCAGCTGATGTTGGAGACCTTGATATTAGGCACCCAGACTTGTTCTCCTCCCTGCAGTTGTCACTCCTGGACCAGGAATTGCTTGCTAGTGGGTGAATCTGACAGCAGCAGCTCCCAGGCAGAGCTGGGAGCAGCCCCTGGGGACACCTTTAGGCTTTACAGCAGTGTTTGCTGCCCCAGCACGGGTCCCCTGCCCCCTGCAGAGACCAGGCGGGAGGCTGGAGGGAAGAGTCCCACCAACAGCTTTGGCCTCCAGGCTGGAGAACCCTGTCCCAGGCTCAGGCACCGCTGCCTCCGGGCTCCCCTACCCCATCCTGGGGCAATAAGGCAACTCTCTTCCTTCTACAGAACAACACTCAAAGCTTAAGGGGAGGAGGAAATGCCTATTTCCTCCCTAATGCAGGTTTCCCCCAGGCCTAGAGGTTGCTGCTGTCTTCTGCTCGGCTGGGAGAGGGGTTGGAGCCTTTCTCCACCTCTCCTTGACTGCCTTTCTCCTGGGCTGGGCTGGAGGGTGGGGAGTCCAAGTGCCTCCAGTGCCGAGTGCCTGCCAAGGAGCAGACGCTCTCAGCAAAGCAGACGGCAACCACAGGTGCTGTTTCCCAGAGGACCTCTTGAAAGGAGCCTGCAGCAGGACCTGGCAGCCGGGAGACCCAGCACTGCGTGCCTCTTATCGCGGCCGATTTTGTCGCTTGCATCCTGCTGCCACTCTCTCCCTCACGAGCATGAGCAGGCAAACCCCTGCCCTGCAGCCGGATGTCTGTCCTGCTCCCCCGCTCTGGAGACCTGCCGCCCTGGGTGCCCCGAAGGAGAGGGTCGCTGCTGCTCTCAGCGGTGTCAATCGCTGCCCGTACCTGGGGTTGCTGTCGGTCCTTCCCCGCAGACCAGGCTCCCCACGCCGCCCACTCTGCCTTTGCTTGCTCGAGCTGCTCTTGCCACTTGGGCCTCACTTGCTCCCACTCTGCAGGCAGCTGCCAGACCTCCTGGAGGGGATGGCAAGGCAGCAGAAGGCAGGATTAGTCTCAGCGCCTGGAACGGGTGTCCTTCGGGTCTGACCCGTGTTGCCGCCCCTTGCCTCAGCTGGTCGGTTGGCAGGGCTTTGCCCCTAACACATCGGGGGCTCTGGGGTCATTCTAGGCTCCTGGCAAACACAGCTGCGACCAAAGCCCTCCGCTGTGAACAGCCGAGAAAGGACTTGGGCATCTCCCATAGCCCCTGGGCCAGGAGAAAGTGTTTTGTGACAATGCAGGGGGCAAGGAAGATCTGAAGGAGGTGACAGACAGCTGACAAGGAGCGCACGTCCAGGGGTCCTTTCAGGCTGGCTCTCTGCACAAAGAGGCTTCTGCCGAGTCCCCAGCAGCACGGTAGCTACAGCAAGGCACGCACCTGCAGCGCTTTCTGGCAGTCGTCTGAGGATGGGAGTGTACAGGTGGGTTTGGCTGGAGAAGCCGGCTCCTGCCTGCCTGCCTCCTTCATCCTGGGGGAGCTGCCTGGACGTGGGGGGAGCGCACTGCAAAGAGGCACCGGGAGCAGTCGGCATGAGCACGGGGCAGTTTGCTCTCCCACTTTCGCCTGGCACCAAAGCTCCCCAGGCTGGCAGAAGCAGCACGCGAGGTGGGGCCATCTCTGCTGGCAGCGGGGAGCCTTTCCTGAGCCCCCTCAGATGGACGGGGGAGGACTGCACCTCAGCTCTTGCGTGAGGGAACCACAGGGACGTGGGGTGCACTCAGCATCCACCACCTTCCCCAGGGAGGGGCCCACAACAGGGGAAACAAGCACATAAGAGCCATGCGGCACGTGTCAGGGACCTTGCCGCGTCCCTGCAGCCGGAGTGTCCGGAGGGGATGTCTCTCCTCCACGGGTGCAGGATCCCTTTCATCCCTTCCCACCAGGGTCTCACCTCTCAGAAGTCTTCTTGCCCAAGTCTTTCTGCCTTGTGCCTGGCCCCTGACTTGGCAGTGCAGCAAGGGAAAGCTTCCTCCGTCTCTGCAGCAGCTTGCCAGGATGGCGCCTCTGCACCTGGCAAAGGAGGAAAATCAGCAGAGCAGCCCCCTGGGGAGTGCCTTTTGACGGAGCTGTGGTCACCCAGCGCGGGGCAGGGCCTCAGCTGGGCAGCAGAGACCTGTTCCCATACCTTGTCTGAGCCTGGACTTTGCTGCAGCCTTCTTGGCCCAGGCGGACAAAGCCTTGGCCACTGCTCTGCTGACCACCGTAAAGCGAAACCTGGGCAGTAAATGATGACACAGGCTTGAAGAAGGGTGACCCCTACCCTCTTGCAGCTTCCCAGCACTAATCCTCACGACTCTCGTGTGAGGCACGGCACCTCTCTTCCTTGTGGCCATGCAGCCATGCATGGGTTTTATTAGCAATCTCCCCCCAACACCGGGGTAGCTTAAAGCCCTCCCTGTGTGCAGCTGGCCTCTCTCTGACGGGAGTGACGGGCAGGCTGGGCATGAGAAACGCAGTGACGCTGCCCGGCCACTCCAGGAGAACACACGTGTAACCCCAACTCATCGTAAGTTAACCAGAAACCAGCCCCTTCAGGTCAGGCCCCCTCCCAGACTCAACGTGCAACGCCGAGCCCCGGCAAGGCGCACTCCTGATCAGGAGCTGGGAATCCGCCCGCTCGGTCAGTCGAGGGCTGCAGAGGAAACGCACTCACCTGGGGAAGGCGTGGGCAGGAGCAGCCCTGCATCCCCCGAGTGCTGGTTGCTCCAGCGGAGACGGCTGCACCGGGCATCCTCAGCCTCTGTAAAGTGACACAGAGCTGCTTAGAAGGTTTCCAAGGCACTTTGCTCTTGGCTCCCAAAGGAAGCAGACCTGTCTCCTGCTCCAAAAGGAAGCCACTTTTCCAAACCCCTCCTCCAAATCTTCCGCCGTGAACATGAGCCCTTGCTCTGCTCTGGAGAAGCTGCACAGCAAACACTGAGACTGCGCAGTAACGCTGCCAGCCTTTCTGTAGGGCAAGAACTCAGAAGCTCAGAATAAAACTTCTTTTTCCAATGGAGAACTCAGCGTGGGCGAGCACGTGGAAAGGTGTCGGACTGGCCTGCCACGTGCAGGCTGCCCAACGACCATCGGGTTGCTCACCCTTCAAGAGGCTTCCCAAAGTCACTGCATCACCCTCAAAGCCTGAGCAACTCGCAGTGCTGAGCAGCGCAATCCAGCTGGCCTTGCTCTCCAGCCCTGTGACGCAGTCGCAATAGAATCGCATGCACAGGACGTTGTCGGTGAAGGACAGAACGCCAATGTCCTTGAAGGCAAAGGCGAGGCGCTGCCTGTTCCTCAGTTGGAAGGAGTGCAAGAGTATGGCCTCTTGCACACAGCTCTGCACCACGTGCCATGGGAAGGAAGTGGCTCGTGACAGCCACCTGTAGTTCAGCGGCTCGATCTTGACATCCTCTGCAAGGAGGAGGAACATCGTCACTGGCAGAGCGGGCTGAATTTCTATGTAAAATTAGAAACAAAATGCCAGAGAAAAGGTCGTTTACGGAAACGGCTCTTGGGGGAGTGGTTAGTTTGGGAGGAGCTCAAGCTGTCCGCCTAACTTTGGAGGGAATTCTCTCCAGAGAAATTCTGAAATCCTCATTTCTCTGCGCCCTTTCTGAAGGGCAGAGAGCATGCACCCCAGTCCCAAACAGGGCGCGGGAAAGTGGAGGGCGGCCGTTGCCTTCTCACCAGGAACAACCTCTGTGAGGAACGCGAGCTTCCACAGAGATAACTCACCAACGTCCAGCTGGGAGACAGGTCTTCAAACCGCGTACACCTCTTCCTCACCTTGGAATCGCTCTTGGACCGTAGCAAAGGTCCCGAGTCCTGTGACCAGGACCCCTGCCCAGGAAAACGGCACAATAGCTGACCACAGGGAAGAGCGAAACTCTATCACGTGCCAAATGCTTTCTCAGACTAGATCTGGGCACGCTTTCGCTCCTGGTTGACCACGAAGCAAGAGCAGGAGAGCTGCTGAGGGACTCCGTGAGAGAGGCCCGCTGTGAATCCTCCGCGGGAGGAGCAGCAGCGCTTCACCTTTCTCGGCCTTGGCCATCGGGCTGGGTGAGGGTGAGCTTTTCAGCGGCTGCAGGTCTCGGTCGCAGAGTGCAGCGAGGGTGAGGGCAGGCAGAGATCAGGCAGGAGAGGTTGTGGTCACCGAGGACATCCCCAGGGAAACAGGAACTCTCCAGGGACACACTGGGGACACCAGGACACAGGCAGGGACAATATTATGATGTTAGGGACTTCCGGGGGGACACCAGGACTCCCAAAGGGATGTCACTGGGACATTAAAGACACCCACCGGGACACACTGGGACACAAGAACACACGGGGAGACACCACGGCGATATATAGAATGGCCTGGTAATATCTGGACCCCTCCAGGGACACCACTGTGACATTAGGATGCGACATCAGGGACCACCCCCTCACCTTCCCCGGGGACACCAGGACCCCTCCAGGGACAGCACTGGGACATTAAGGACCCCCCTTTAACACAGCCCTACCCCAGGGACAATGTAGGGGCATTAAGGACTCCTCCCAGGACACCAGGACCCCCACAGGACCAGAAACGCACAAGGGACATACTGGGAACACAAGGACAAACCTGGAGACATCCCTGGGACATCAGGGACACCACGACTGCCCCAGTGACACCACAAGGACATTAAGGACCCCCACAGGGACACCTTGCAACACAAGGACATACTGGGAGACACCACTGGGACATCATTAGAATAGCCTTTAGGACATCAGGACCCCTCCAGGGACACCCCCGTGACATTAGGAATTCCCCAGGAACCCCGCCCCGGGACATAACAGCCTACCCACTCACCTCCCTGGGGACACCAGGACCACCCCCAGGGACACCCCACAACGCCCCAGGGACACACTGGGACACCAGGACACCACACACACACCCCCCGGGACACCATTAGGACATCAGGGACTCCCCTAGAACCTTAACCACTAGAATGTCAAGGACCCCCAGAAGGACATATTGCACCCCCTGACAGACACCACTGGGACATCTAGAATGGACTGGGGACATCAGGACGCCTCCAGGGACACCGCTGTGACATTAATGACCCCCACCAGGGACACATTGTGATACACAAGGACCCACTGACACACCACTGGGACATCTAGAATGGCCTGGGGATACCAGGACCACCCCAGCGACAACGCTGGGACATTCAGGACCCCCCTGGAAACACACGACCTGCATCCAGGGAAACTGCAGGGGCATTAGGAACTCCCCCTGGGACACCAGGACCCCCACAGGACACACTGGGACACCCGAATGCCTGTAGGGCCACCTGAGAACACTAGGACATCCCTGGAGACATCCCTGGGACACCAGGGACACTCCCGGGGACATTAGGACCCTCCCAGGGACACCCTAGTGACATTAGGGACATCTTGGAAGCAGAAGGACCCTCCACAGAGCACTCCGGGGACATCAGGATCCCCCCAAGGGGACCCTCCAGCAGGTCATTCTCAGTTATCACGCAGAAGCTCCCCCTCGATGGAAGTCCTTAGCAGCAGGGCAGCCCTCAGATCTGCACTGTCAAGGAAACGGAGCCCCAGAAACAGAACCCCCACCCCAAAATGGGAGGACCCCCTCCCCACATGACACTTGATAGTTTAACATTATGCTAGGGGCCAACCAATGTCCTCCTTTTTCTTCTAGTGCCGTGACGACCACGGGTGGTACATGGACGGTCACCTTCTGCCCCATGGTGAACTTAGGGGCCTCCTGCATCAGTAGCACAGGTGCTGCTCCTGCTTTAAGGCATCCAGGCCATCCTGAGCTCACCTCATCCAGCTCTTTGCAGGAGTAAGCTACAGCCCGCCCCTGAGGCCCTAAACAATGTGCCAGAACTCCAAAGGCAATACCTTTTCCCTCATGCTTAAGAAGTGCACAGGTCTTTGTCACATCAGGTAATCCCCACGTGGGGGCCTCCACCAGAGCTCACTTTTTTTCAGAGGCTTGAAAGTGGCTTTACCCTCCTCTGTCCCGCCAATAGACCCATGGCAGGAGGTTTTCAGTAGCTCGTACTGAGCTTTCACAAATAAAACACAATTGCCTCCCCAAAGCCGACACCATCCGACCACCCCGAGAAATCCTCGTAGTTCCTTGAGAGTCTGAGGCTCCGCGAGGCAGCAAATAGCCTCCTTCTGTTGGGATCGCAACTGTCTCTGGCCTTCCAGCACTTCAAACCCCAAACGTGGAAGTGACTCCTCGATAATTCCGTATCCACTAATTCCCAAGACATTTAGAAGGCTTATCGTCAGGGAAAGACACAGCTCCCAAGTCCCTGCCGCAACCAGAATATCATCCTATGATCGCAGAACTCTTCCCTGATCATTTTCTGTTCTCCAAATGTCAAACTGCTTTGCCAACTGATTCCCAAAGATTGTCGGGATATTTTGAAAGCCTTGTGGTACAACCGCCTAAGTGTATTGCAGTTTCCTTCCCGTTTCTGGGTTTGCGCATTCAAAAGCAAAAGGCTTCTGACTGTCAGTGCCCCGGGGAACACAGAAAAAGGCATCCTTCACATCAAAACCTGTACACCATCCCTGTTCCCCTGTAAGGGTGGTTTCATGTCTGTATGGATGTGCTACTGCAGGATAAATACCTTGAGGTATGTGATTTGTTGCTCTTAAATCCTGCACCGATCGGCAATCTTGACCCTTGGCCTTTTTCACTGGCAAAACAGGGGTGTTGGATTTCAACGCACACCCCACCAACAGGTTGTACTTCAAGAATTTCTGAATTATCGCTACCGACCCATTCCTAGCTTCCAGCTTCAGGCGACACTGTTTCATTCTCAGCGGGGATGATCCAGGCTTTAAGTCAATCCTTACAGGTTTTGACCTGTGGGATTTTCCAGGAACCTCTCCGGCTCGTACAATAGGAATCACAGCATCTCTGACCTCCGGGCGTATCTTTCTCCTTTCAAGGCAGCATAGCCTGTAATAACAAAGCTGCTGCCTCTCGACACAAACAGTTTCTGGAATTAAGATTTCTATTTCCTCGTTTTAAAATCAGATTTCTGCTTCCAATTTTTTGGAGTAGATCTCTCCCCAAACAATGCTTTTGGAAGATTTGGCTAATATAAAAACTGATGAGGAACCCACTGTTTTCCCAGCTTCATTGCTAAGGGTTTCAAAAATGGCCAAGTTTCATGGGTCCCTGCCATACCAGCAATGCTTATATCCTTACTGCTTAGTTCCCCTCTAAAGTCTTCTGGACAGAGGAAGTAGCCCCGGGATCTACCCAAAGCTCAACTTCTTCACTTCCCAGCTCCGCTTTCACCAGAGGCTCCTCTGGGGAGAGACTCCTCCGCTCCCCCTCATTCCTCGCTTACTGGGAGCAAGGGGGCAGAGGGGCTCCAATCCTTAAGCAGACGGTCTTCTTCTGAACGCCCATCCCTTCTGCACTGTGCACACTGATTATCAGCCAACCGAGGGCTGGGCCGGAGTCCCCCCTCGGGGCTCTGCCCCATCCTCAGGCCCTTGCCCTCACCCTACCATTTTACTCTGATACCGCCAACAAGCAACAATTTACTCTTCCCTTTCGACTCTCTCTATGACGAGCTGCAATCCAAGCAACATCCAACAGCTTTCCCCTACCTTGAGCAATCACTTCCTTGTAACTTCTGTAACTTTCTTCTAATACCATCCCAGGATTGGCTCACCAATAGAGGGGCCGATTGATCTCATCCCTCTTAAGATTCAGGGTCAGCACTTGTAGAGTTGCGGGCTACCTCCTTCATTCTGTTCTGCAGATCTGGGGGGGGGGCTCTTGGCTATCGTGCCTAGCCTCGTACCATTCGGACATGGTTATTGCCTTAGCCACAGCATTTTGAATGCCAAATAGAATCCCTTTCTGATACCGAGTCCAAAGCTGCCTGGGTCCGTTAACATGCAGGTCCCAGTTTGGACCAACAGAGGGGAAATGATGCTCCACAGTTCCTGTTTTAACCTCAGCTTCCACATGTATTCTAGCGGCTTGACAAATCATCTCCTTCTCACTACTATCAAACAAAACCTGCAGTATTGCCTCTATATCCTTACACTCTGGATCATCCTGTGTTTTAACCATCATTATTTCAAAAACACCAGCCGCCTTCTCAGGGTCGTCTCGGTAATTTCCTGCGGTTGCTTTGCAATGCTTCAACTCTGTTATTGAAAACAGGACCGTCACCGTAATGGGTCCTTCATTTGCCACAGCCTGGCGCAGGGGAGCCTGTATCACTTCCCCTGGTTTGGCCCGCTCCCACCCTGCGGCTGGGCTAAAACCTTCTGCCCCACTAAAGGGCTCTCCCTCTTCACAGCCACTTTCCCTGCCACCAGCCTCGTCAGCTCGCCTGCCACCACTTTCTCTTACCCTGCTCATATCACTAGTATCAGCGTCAGAACTCTCTCCCCGTCTCTGCTGGGCTCCAGCCATTAACTCTAAACCATCGCCTCTAAACCTCCTTCTTTCTTGTAGTCATTACAATTTTAAACGCCTCTGTCTGATACTACAAGCAGAGCAGACCCCTTTTCAACAACCTCTTCTTATCCTTTTCCAAAGCCAAGAGAAAAGGATCTCAGGGAGGTAAATTTATACCACGCTGGTTTTGCCATTCAGAATGGGTCTTTACAGTGGAAAAAGATCAGCATATCAAACTCTGTCCCTTTTCCTTTCTTGCCTTCAAAACAACATCAGCGGTAACGTCGTACAATAATGCAAACTGCCATTTTCCCCCCATCGCCCAGTTTCTACAGAGACCACCCCTGAGTACAGTATTGCACTAGGGTGCTTTTAGTTACATTTCCCTCAGAACTACCCCTTAATTCTTCCCAGTGTCCCAAAACACATCCCAGTGGAGACTGCTGGAAAATACCACGGCCGTGTACACTGACCAGGGCCCACTTTCTTTTAGCATCCTGAACACTTTATCATATACATGTATAGAAGTATTTTCAGATGTTCCGAGCGCACTCTACTAGACACACACACACACACCCCCCCCATTAATATACTTGAGTAGGTCAGGCAGAAATTTTACCAGACACATTGTTTCCAGGAGAGCCCTCAATAACCCAAACCCAGCAGGGCTTTTGCCTCTGCTTAGGGGCAGGTATCCCAGACCACCAGGAATGCCTGACATCTTACCGGGGGAACGTTGCTTTGGAGTCGTTGGTCCGGGAATCAGAGGTCTTCCCCAAGAGTCCCTCAGTGCCGGCTGGAATTGCTGCGATTCACAGCTCCACCGACGCTCAATAGCAGAGTCTCACCTGGGTCACCAGAAAATGATCCCGTAAAGGCGGTCACGGTGAAAAACCCTCTCAGACCTGATGTGAAGTTTCAGAAGGCAGGCATTCTTTATGACAGCGCTGGGAGCACGGGGGGAGTGTCACCTCTGAGCACGCTCACCAAGTTACTCGAGGGTACACATTACATACAGCAGAGTACTTGCACGCTCATAGTGCATCACACCACGCACACTCTACCGACTTGTCTCCTCTTGTGGCCAGAACTTCCCCGCTCAGAGGCTTTTTTGTGCATCACTCCAGAGAATGAAGTTCTTTTCCCCATCCGCTCTTTGTTCCGTGCCCTTCCCAAGGCTGAACTCCCCAGATCAGTCATCCCTTTGTTCATCACTTCCAGCAACTTTAGAGAGGTAGCTTAGCTAAACTTTGTGCCTAGATTTCTTTCACATAGAGCCAAACACGATATTAGAGCTTGGAAACTGGGGAGTTTAGACATCTGGTCCCGTTGCTGAGCCAGCAACCTTCCCTGAACAGATTCCTTGGACAGAAAGGTATATACAGTGCTATCTATACAGTGCCATCAAAACCTTCCCCTGCATACCATGGCTGTCCCTAAAATCCTTCCATCGAGCACCCCAGTCATGCCTAAGGGCCCTCCCCATTGCCCCCATCCCATTCCCAATTTCTTCCCTCAAGCCACCCCCCCACCCCGCACCCCAGCTCATTTCTAAAATCCTCCCCCGTGCCTCTCGGACTGTCCCCCAACTATTTCCCCTGTGCCCCCAACCCCAGCAGTCCATCTCTACAATCCTTCCCCCACCCCCCCCTCCTTTGCCCCCACAACCTTCCCCCTTGTACCCCCCATCCCACCCTGAGAACCTTCCTCAACACCCCAACCACCCCCCTCCGTCGGGCCCTGCAGTGATTCCACTTGCCCCCAGCCTGGCCCTAGCATCCTTCCCCTCACTCCCCTCCTGTCCCTAAAGCCCTTCCCCCCAGACCCTCACGGGCCATTCCTAGACTCCTTTCCCCCGACCCCACACTTTCTCCCGTCACTCTTTATCCCCAGCCCCTGCCGGTCATGCCCTACACTCCTTCCCACAGCCCCCCCTCCACTCTGTCCCTAAAATCGTTCCCCTGCCCCCCGGCAGCCCCTAAAACCCTCCCTGGAACCCCCCTCTCACTACCTACAGGCCTCCCCCGACCCCTCGGTCCGTCACTAAATCCATCCCCCCCCCCCGCCCGCCCCCCAGGCCTGCTAGAGACTCCTTCCCCCCACCCCCCGGTCCGTCCCTGAAATCTCTCCCCCGGCCCCACGGTCTGTCCCCCAACAGCCCCCCCGGCCCCAGCAGGGCTGGCTCTTTACCATCGCGGTGGGAAAGGCGCTCAGGTTCTGCCAAGCATCTCTGCAGCTGCTGCTGTTGGAGGTCACCCTCAGAGGGAGAGGAGGACAGGACAGCCAGTGCCACCAGGGCTCAGCTGCTGGGAGCCCCAGCTTGTGTGGCATCGGGTGGGCCTCCCGCCACGGCCCCAGCACAGCCTGCAGGTCCCCTCCGTCGAAAAGTCACCTCCTCTGGGCCATGGCCGCTCTGACAAGGGCTCTTCCCAAAGCAGCCAACTCTGTTCCTCATGCCGACCGTCAGGCACAGGGGACGCTCACCTGAGAGCAGCTCCTGGCTGCACTGTGAGAGGGGGGCGAGGCCCGGCAGGAGGCCTCATAGCCCTGGGCACAGGATCCCTCTGAATTCAGCTGTTCCATTGCCTCAGGCAGCCAACACAGAAAATGGTGCCGCAAGGCATGCGGTGCCACGGTTTGAAACTCCAGTGCCAAGCCAGAAGGGGGGAAACTGTCAACCCGCTTGGTCCTTGATGTCAGAAAGAGCTTCCTTGCCTAGTTTCTTACCCGTTGCAACTCTCAGCTACACCACATGCTTGAGGTTTTTCTAGGCTTCTCTCCGGGAAGGAAAAGGATGCCCAACTGCATGCATGCGTGTAATCACTAGAGCGTTTTGGAGCTTAAACTGTGAAAAATTACGTTTCAAAAGAGAATCAAAATGACACCCATTACCACCCAAGGTTCATGCCAGATGTTCTCCATAAAGGAGGACAGAGAAAGGTGTGGCTATATTGCCCACAGAACGCTAGAATCATTTCAGCTAGCAGGCACCCTGGAAGGTCTCCCATGCCTCCTCCTGTTCCAAACAGCCACAGTGAAGGAAAGGCTCCACGGAAGGAAAATCCTTTTCTCGTCACAGCTAGGGGTGCCACCGAGGCGCTTCCTGGGTCCCAGTGTTACAGAAAGAAGTTTGAAGCACTCTCCTCCAGAACTGATTCTCTTCTAAGAACAACCAAAGGTCAGGGAAATGCACAAGTGGAAAGACGCCTGAGACAGAGACATAAATGCACATACACGTAACAGTTTACTATGAGGTTTGCTTCCTCAGGCAGCAATGTTCAAGTATCCTCATCAGTCTTCCTCCCCATCTTTATCCAATCTTCCCTATTTCTGTTTCAATCGTCTGTAAAAACCTACTTCAGTTTATTCTGAGAGGTTTGTTGTGCACCTCATTTCGTTCGTAGCATGGTCCTGCTGCCCTGCTAATATGGCAAAATGTCAAGAACCAACTCAGACGGAGCCCCCAAACGTCTGGCCAACAGCTAAACCACCGAAGGTCTGGCTTTTCTCACCAAAACAGCTACTCTCAGGACCAGGTCTTAAAAACGGAGGGCTTTAAAAACAAGTGGCTCATGTAGGTGCTCCTACGCCCCCCTGCCATGGGCAGGTTCCTCGTGAGACCAAGGTGCTGCGCGGTGGTGCGGTGCAAGCATTAGTTAAACCAGACCAAGTTTACGATGCAAAGGAAATGGTCAAAGTCCTCGGTTTGAATGGCAGAGAGGCACCTGGAAGTCAGCTAGAGGCAAGTTCAGGCCAGAGTGCCGGCCTGCTGCCAGCACCAGCCCAGGGCTCTCCCGAGCAAGTGCCAGGACACCCTGAGGACAGAGGCTGACTCAAATAACCGGCCCTGGGAGCAAGGGCAGCAGAGGCCCCAGCTGGTCAGCAGCTGGAGCGCCAGAGGCACGGGCAGAGGCCCAAGGCGTGGGCTCTGCTTGGCATGGAGAAGAAGGAGCACAGGGGCTCTCCAGCTCTGCCTGCCGGCATGGGCCTTGCCCGCACACGTCTTTCTCCCAGGATGGACCACGCACAGGCAACCACTGGCGGAACGTGCTCAGCTTTTATTGCTCTCAGAATGTGCCCAGGGTGGAGCAGAGTCTGGCACCACAATGTCCTCATGGCAGCTGAACGTGTTGGGCGCCGTCCATGCACCCATGCCTCGCGTGCCTCCCTGTGCCACACCCTCTGGGTACCGCACAGGATCAGAGCCAGCTGCCATCTCTGGGGACCCCTTTGCCAGCACGGCGCTGCTGCTCTTGCTGTGGCCTGATGCAAGTAGGGCAGAAAGCCTTGCGCAGAGCCCTGAGTGCCCTGCGGAGGAGGGAGGGCCGTCGCCATCGAGCTGGGGCATGCGGGAGGGCAGCCATGCCTGTGGAAGGAAGACAAGTGTAGGCAGGGGGGCTGGGCAGGTACCGGGCAAGATCCTGCCTGCTCCCCACCACCGAGAGCTTTCCCCAGGGAGTGGTGGCCAGGGAACGGCCAGCCCCCATGCACGCAGTCCTTCTGCTTTGGCCTGGGTGCACATTGCCGGGACGGCTGGGCTAAGCCTTCCCTTGCCGGGCCAGCGCTACACTCGGGGATGTACCTGGCTCATCCTCGGGCTCATCCCTGGGCTTGGAGCAGGGCCACGTGTTATCGCTCTGCTCAGGGGCTGGCTGCCCCTCCTGGAAACCACCACGAGGGTCCTGGAACAGCTCCAGGCATGAGGGGTGGGCCATAAGGCTGTGGATGGCGATGCCTTCCCCTTGGCACAGCTCTTTGCCACTGTCGTCGTCTTCCCGCTTGTCCTCCTCTATGGCTGAGTGCCCTGGCTGCTCCTATGAAAACATTAACAGCCAAAGGAGATCCAAGCATCCGTTATTGGCTACCGGGGGAAACACAGGGGCTTAGGGACATGCTTTAGTGGTAGACTACGCAGTGCCGTGTGTCAGGTTGGTTAGGTTTATGGTCCCTGCAGCCAGAGGAGGGCTGTGCGTCACCTCTGTGCTGGGAGGCCACTTGCATGGGGAGAAGAAGAGCACAGGCAGGAGATGGAGGGGATGTCAGCGGGCTGACACGGACAGCACCAGCCATCTCCCTGCCGCACACACCCTGGACACTATACGTGCCTACAGGACCTTGTGATGGTCCGTGCCGGACACGCACTCCAGGCTCACCTGGTGCCAAGACTCTGCAGACAAGGTAGAATCCATGTAACCTCTTGTATCTTCCCCTGCTCGGTCAAGGTGGGGTATGGCAGCATCATCCAGAGAGATCAGAAACAGCAATGAAGCCAGATCTTCCTCGTGCGCTGCCGGGGAGAAAATGGCTGTGCTGGCCTCTCCTAGATGCTCTCCAGACATGGCAGAAGCCATGTGTTCCCCATCCTCACATTCCCCTTGCACGAGAGAGGCTGTGCTGGGCTCTCCTTGATGCTCTCCAGACATGGCAGAAGCCATGTGTTCCCCATCCTCACATTCCTCTTGCACTAGAGTGGCTGAGTTGGGCTCTCTCTGATGCTCTCCAGGCAAGGAAGACTCACTGTCCTGAGATGCTGCAGGTGTTGTTGCTGCAGTCACCACATGCATGGTTTGTGCTGGGTCCCGCTGTTCTACCAGCTGCCTGTTGGGTCCCTGAATCGCAGTCACAGCCTTGTGCAGGATCTCACTCACGTCCCACTGGTCTGTGTCCTGCAGAGGTGCGGCGCAGGCTGCGGGGCTGTGTGGAGCAGCCGCCTGGCTCTCTGCCTGGGCTGCTGTGGGCTGCTCACTGAGGAGAGGAGATTCCTGTGCCTTTGCCACCTCTTTTCCTATGAGAGTTAGAGGTGCACAGTGCTCCTCTTCCTCAGGAGCGGTTGCCAGGGAAACAGCTGCTGGCTCAGCATCCATGGGTTCCTCTGGGACAGGGGACATGCTCTGCAGGTCTCTAGCTGTGTCTCCTGCTGCCCCTCTGCCTACACTGCTCAGCCAGCAGGGTCCATCCTGGGGAACAGCCACCACGAGGGTCCTGGAAGAACTCCAGGAATGAGGGGTTGACCCAGATGGTGTGGTAGATGATGTTCTTATCTTGGGACAGCTCTTTATCATCGTCATCTTCCCAATTGTCCTCCTCAGACATGAACCCTGGCGCATCCTATAAAAACATTAACAGCCAAAGGAGATCTAAGTATCTGTTATTGGGTACCGGGGAAAGACAGGGGCTTAGGGACATGCTTTAGTGGTAGACTATACATGCCGTGTGTCAGGTTGGTTAGGTTTATGGTCCCTGCAGCCAGAGGAGGGCTGTGCGTCACCTCTGTGCTGGGAGGCCACTTGCATGGGGAGAGCAAGAGCACAGGCAGGGGATGGAGGGGATGTCAGCGGGCTGACACGGACAGCACCAGCCATCTCCCTGCTGCACATGGCCTGGACACTGCACCTGCCGGCAGTAGCTCGTGGTGCTCAGTGCTGGTCACGTGCCCCTGGCTCACCTGGTGCCAAGAGTCCCAGGACAAGGGAGACCCCGTGGCATCTGTTTCATCTTCTACTGCGCGGTCAAGGTGGGGTGCGGCAGCATCATCCAGAGAGATCTGAGGCAGCAATGAAGCCAGATCTTCCTCGTGCGCTGCTGGGGAGAAAATGGCTGTGCTGGCCTCTCCTTGATGCTCTCCAGACATGGCAGAAGCCATGTGTTCCCCATCCTCACATTCCTCTTGCACGAGAGAGGCTGTGCTGGGCTCTCCTGGAGGCTTTCCAGGCAAGGAAGACTCGCTGTCCTGAGTTGCTGAAGGTGGTCTTGGTGCCATCACCACATGCACGTTTTGTGCTGGGTCCCAGTGTTCTGCCAGTTGCTGACCGAGTCCCTGGATCGCTGCCACAGCCTCGTTCCGGACCCCACTCATTTTACACTGGTCTGTGTCCTGCAGAGCCATGTTGTAGGCTGCGGGGCTGTGTGGGGCAGCCGCCTGGCTCTCTGCCTGGGCTGCTGTGGGCTGCTCACTGAGGAGAGGAGATTCCTGTGCCTTTGCCACCTCTTTTCCTATGCGAGTTAGATGCGCGCAGTGCCCCTCTTCCTCAGAAGGTGTGGCCAGGGCAGCAGCTGCTGGCTCAACTTCCACGGGTTCCCCTTGCATAGCTGAAATGCTCTGTAGGTTGCCAGCTGCGTCTGCTGCTGCCCCTCTGCCTACACTGCTCAGCCAGCAGGGCCCATCCTGGGGACCAGCCTCTTCTTGGGGCAGCTCATTGTCTCTGTCTTCTCCCCAGTCTTTTTCCTTTGGCAGGGACCCTGGGCTGTTCCGTGGCCTTGCTGCCCTTGCCCAGTTCTTCTTGGGGACACGAGCCGCTGCGCTTGCATGACTGCCTGTCCTGCTGTGCTGGGCTTTCTGATCCTCCGTCTTCACTGACGGCATGGCCACATGCTCCTGAAGAGCCTTGTGGTGCTCCGGCAGCGATTTGCCTTTGCACTTGTTTTTGGTGAGCGTCACCTGTGTTTTGAGATCGCGCTCTTCCACTTGCCCCTGCTGCCCTGAAGCCACATCCCTCCTGCCCAGGGAAGCTGGCACAGAAACCCTGCCAGCAGCACCAGTGCTTTTACGTGCATGAGGATCAGGCACGTGCTGACCTGCAGGGGCCTTGCCACTGTGGGCCACCCGGGCCTCCTCTGATTTTGCCATCTTCGCCGCACCCAGCCTGTGTTCCCAGTGCCACTGTGCCGCTGTCTGCTGGCTGGGTCGGTGGCTCCCAGTGAAAACCTTGTCCGGGTCCGTACTCAAAAGGTACCTCTTTGTCTCCTTCCCAGCTGTGGCATTGGCTGCAGGGCTGTGTGGGGCATGCCTCCTGCTCTGCACACTGGTGGCTTTCCCCTGCTCACCAGGGATGCCCCGAGTAGATGGGACAAGCTGTCGGTGTCTGCTGGTTGCAGTGCTGCTGGCCTTTCCCCTGCCCTGGGCAGAAGCTGCAGAGGCTGCTGCTGGCAGAGGCGGGAGCTTGCAGCAAGTGCTGGCAGCTCCTGGTGCCCGAGCTGCGTGCACCTTCTGTGGTGCTGCTGCCTGCCTTGCTGGCAGACGGGCTGTCTCCTCCCGCCTCACCCTGATGGAGGGCATTGCCACCCTGCACGCTGGGCTGTCCGTCTGCAAGAGAAGGTGAGGAGAGAGGCTGCGTGACTGTGGCCCTTCGCCCGTGCCCCCGTGTCCCAGCTGGAAAAGCCCCTGTGCCGGCTCCCCTGCCAGCCCCCAGGGCAGCACGCGGCCCCACAGGGAGTTGCCGCTCGGCTCCCAGAGCTGGCTGGGGAGCGCACTGCTCCGGCCATGGCCCACAGTGACTCCTGGGAGCATCCCCAGCATGCCCGAGCAGCCTGCAGGCACGGTTAGGTGGGCTCAGCTTGCTATGTGACCGGGCCCCTCCCGTCCCCTCCTGCAGCTCCCGCCTGCCTGTCGGCAGCTCCTGGACTCGGGAAGACGTTTGTCCCGGGCTCCCTCGAGCTCCCTACCTGTGCGCGTTGGCTCCCAGCGGCCTGCGAGCTCTGTGGGCAGGGGAGCGGTGGCAGCCTGTTCCCATGGGGTGACGAAGCCTGTCCCTGGCTGTCCTGCGGCGCTGCCAGCGGCCGCCTGTGGCCCATCTGCGGGCAGGAGGAGTCAAGGACTGGAGGCGGCTGCCTTGGCACAGCGGCCCCCACAGTGGCGGCAAGCCCGGCCCTGGCACCAAGGCAGCTCCGCGTGGCCCCGTCCCACCACCGGCCTCCTCGTCCTGCCCCGTCCCTCAGCTGGTGCTGGGTCTGCAGGCCTTGCAGCCTGCTGTTGGGCTGGGGGGGGGGCGTTTGCCTCCTCATCCGTGGGAATCTTCGGCAGCGCCTGCCGACGACCGGCCATGGTCACCCAGGGGAGATGCTGCCTCCTGAGGGAGTGGCTCTCCTGGGAGTGGGCACCCCAGGGCTCTGGCTCCTTAAATACCCGCGGGGTCACCGTGGGGACCCGCATCACAATGACCTCTGGGCACGGTGCGCCGCCTGCATCACAAAGCCCTGGCGATGCTGTGGAGCCTGGCGGGGACTGGCTGTGCCCGGCTGTGCCCGGCGTGGGGCAGCCCCTGCTTGCCCCTCACAGAGGCCCCAGCAGGCCCGAGCCCGCACCTCCCACATCCCCCCGGTGCCAGCAGCCTCTGCAGAGCTCAGTCCTGTGTGCGTGCAGCAGCTCTGGGTGCCACCGCCCGGGGCCTTGTCCCCAGGCATGGCTCCCACACAGGGCGCCCAGGCCTGGGGACGCTCCGGTGCCCGCCTACAGAACGCAGGGGAGGCCTGCAGGCCCGTGCCCAGAGGCCACTGGCCACGCCGAGCTGCTCCCGGCAGTCGCCATGGGCCGCGGGGTGACCAGCCCTCTCCCCAGCCGGCTCTGGGAGGCCCCTCCCAGGCTGCTCTTCTTCAGTGCCTTTCCTCCAGAGATGGAGCGTGCACGGGCTCACACCCACAGCCAGGACGAGGGAGCAGGGCTGCCTCCCTGGGGCTGACGCTCTGTGCTCCCTTTCCAGCTGGAATGAAAAGAAAAGCTGCCTTTGTTCCCAGTTACAACACAGAGAAACACCTGTGTCTCATGCACATGCCTGCACCTTCTCTGACAGAAAATGGCTTTGGGGCACAATGGAAACTGCTGGGGAGAACAAAAAAACCCATTAAAATAAACGCTGCTCAGCTGATGTTGGAGACCTTGATATTAGGCACCCAGACTTGTTCTCCTCCCTGCAGTTGTCACTCCTGGACCAGGAATTGCTTGCTAGTGGGTGAATCTGACAGCAGCAGCTCCCAGGCAGAGCTGGGAGCAGCCCCTGGGGACACCTTTAGGCTTTACAGCAGTGTTTGCTGCCCCAGCACGGGTCCCCTGCCCCCTGCAGAGACCAGGCGGGAGGCTGGAGGGAAGAGTCCCACCAACAGCTTTGGCCTCCAGGCTGGAGAACCCTGTCCCAGGCTCAGGCACCGCTGCCTCCGGGCTCCCCTACCCCATCCTGGGGCAATAAGGCAACTCTCTTCCTTCTACAGAACAACACTCAAAGCTTAAGGGGAGGAGGAAATGCCTATTTCCTCCCTAATGCAGGTTTCCCCCAGGCCTAGAGGTTGCTGCTGTCTTCTGCTCGGCTGGGAGAGGGGTTGGAGCCTTTCTCCACCTCTCCTTGACTGCCTTTCTCCTGGGCTGGGCTGGAGGGTGGGGAGTCCAAGTGCCTCCAGTGCCGAGTGCCTGCCAAGGAGCAGACGCTCTCAGCAAAGCAGACGGCAACCACAGGTGCTGTTTCCCAGAGGACCTCTTGAAAGGAGCCTGCAGCAGGACCTGGCAGCCGGGAGACCCAGCACTGCGTGCCTCTTATCGCGGCCGATTTTGTCGCTTGCATCCTGCTGCCACTCTCTCCCTCACGAGCCTGAGCAGGCAAACCCCTGCCCTGCAGCCGGATGTCTGTCCTGCTCCCCCGCTCTGGAGACCTGCCGCCCTGGGTGCCCCGAAGGAGAGGGTCGCTGCTGCTCTCAGCGGTGTCAATCGCTGCCCGTACCTGGGGTTGCTGTCGGTCCTTCCCCGCAGACCAGGCTCCCCACGCCGCCCACTCTGCCTTTGCTTGCTCGAGCTGCTCTTGCCACTTGGGCCTCACTTGCTCCCACTCTGCAGGCAGCTGCCAGACCTCCTGGAGGGGATGGCAAGGCAGCAGAAGGCAGGATTAGTCTCAGCGCCTGGAACGGGTGTCCTTCGGGTCTGACCCGTGTTGCCGCCCCTTGCCTCAGCTGGTCGGTTGGCAGGGCTTTGCCCCTAACACATCGGGGGCTCTGGGGTCATTCTAGGCTCCTGGCAAACACAGCTGCGACCAAAGCCCTCCGCTGTGAACAGCCGAGAAAGGACTTGGGCATCTCCCATAGCCCCTGGGCCAGGAGAAAGTGTTTTGTGACAATGCAGGGGGCAAGGAAGATCTGAAGGAGGTGACAGACAGCTGACAAGGAGCGCACGTCCAGGGGTCCTTTCAGGCTGGCTCTCTGCACAAAGAGGCTTCTGCCGAGTCCCCAGCAGCACGGTAGCTACAGCAAGGCACGCACCTGCAGCGCTTTCTGGCAGTCGTCTGAGGATGGGAGTGTACAGGTGGGTTTGGCTGGAGAAGCCGGCTCCTGCCTGCCTGCCTCCTTCATCCTGGGGGAGCTGCCTGGACGTGGGGGGAGCGCACTGCAAAGAGGCACCGGGAGCAGTCGGCATGAGCACGGGGCAGTTTGCTCTCCCACTTTCGCCTGGCACCAAAGTTCCCCAGGCTGGCAGAAGCAGCACGCGAGGTGGGGCCATCTCTGCTGGCAGCGGGGAGCCTTTCCTGAGCCCCCTCAGATGGACGGGGGAGGACTGCACCTCAGCTCTTGCGTGAGGGAACCACAGGGACGTGGGGTGCACTCAGCATCCACCACCTTCCCCAGGGAGGGGCCCACAACAGGGGAAACAAGCACATAAGAGCCATGCGGCACGTGTCAGGGACCTTGCCGCGTCCCTGCAGCCGGAGTGTCCGGAGGGGAGGTCTCTCCTCCACGGGTGCAGGATCCCTTTCATCCCTTCCCACCAGGGTCTCACCTCTCAGAAGTCTTCTTGCCCAAGTCTTTCTGTCTTGTGCCTGGCCCCTGACTTGGCAGTGCAGCAAGGGAAAGCTTCCTCCGTCTCTGCAGCAGCTTGCCAGGATGCGCCTCTGCACCTGGCAAAGGAGGAAACTCAGCAGAGCAGCCCCCTGGGGAGTGCCTTTTGACGGAGCTGTGGTCACCCAGCGCGGGGCAGGGCCTCAGCTGGGCAGCAGAGACCTGTTCCCATACCTTGTCTGAGCCTGGACTTTGCTGCAGCCTTCTTGGCCCAGGCGGACAAAGCCTTGGCCACTGCTCTGCTGACCACCGTAAAGCGAAACCTGGGCAGTAAATGATGACACAGGCTTGAAGAAGGGTGACCCCTACCCTCTTGCAGCTTCCCAGCACTAATCCTCACGACTCTCGTGTGAGGCACGGCACCTCTCTTCCTTGTGGCCATGCAGCCATGCATGGGTTTTATTAGCAATCTCCCCCCAACACCGGGCGGCGTAGCTTAAAGCCCTCCCTGTGTGCAGCTGGCTCTCTCTGACGGGAGTGACGGGCAGGCTGGGCATGAGAAACGCAGTGACGCTGCCCGGCCACTCCAGGAGAACACACGTGTAACCCCAACTCATCGTAAGTTAACCAGAAACCAGCCCCTTCAGGTCAGGCCCCCTCCCAGACTCAACGTGCAACGCCGAGCCCCGGCAAGGCGCACTCCTGATCAGGAGCTGGGAATCCGCCCGCTCGGTCAGTCGAGGGCTGCAGAGGAAACGCACTCACCTGGGGAAGGCGTGGGCAGGAGCAGCCTGCATCCCCCGAGTGCTGGTTGCTCCAGCGGAGACGGCTGCACCGGGCATCCTCAGCCTCTGTAAAGTGACACAGAGCTGCTAGAAGGTTTCCAAGGCACTTTGCTCTTGGCTCCCAAAGGAAGCAGACCTGTCTCCTGCTCCAAAAGGAAGCCACTTTTCCAAACCCCTCCTCCAAATCTTCCGCCGTGAACATGAGCCCTTGCTCTGCTCTGGAGAAGCTGCACTCCGTGTCCCAGCTGGAAAAGCCCCTGTGCCGGCTCCCCTGCCAGCCCCCAGGGCAGCACTCGGCCCCACAGGGAGTTGCCGCTCGGCTCCCAGAGCTGGCTGGGGAGCGCACTGCTCCGGCCATGGACCATCCTGTGTTTTAACCATCATTATTTCAAAAACACCAGCCGCCTTCTTAGGGTCGTCTCGGTAATTTCCTGCGGTTGCTTTTGCAATTCTTCAACTCTGTTATTGAAAACGGGACCGTCACCGTAATGGGTCCTTCATTTCCCACAGCCTGGCGCAGGGGAGCCTGTATCACTTCCCCTGGTTTGGCCCGCTCCCACCCTGCGGCTGGGCTAAAACCTTCTGCCCCACTAAATCGCTCTCCCTCTTCACAGCCACTTTCCCTGTGTGAAATGTGTTCATTTGATTCGTGTCGATATAGAACAATGCTAGGACTGCAGGATGAAATGTAACCTTCTCTCTTACATACCCTTGTATAACCACACGCTTAAGAAAAACAGAGTGATCAATGTCTATAGTTCCTGTATCTTGCAAAGAACATCTGGCTACATACCTCATTTCTGTATCTTAAAAAGGACATCTGGTTACACACCCTGATATGCAGGCTGAGCTGCTAACAGCAGAGTGTTAAGTAAGAGAAGTTTACAGGGCGCATGCGTAAAATCTAGGGTCATCCTAAGGGTGAGCCGAGGAAGACTGCTGACTTCATCCACCGACCGCCAGACAGGGGTTAAGAAGACCCTCGGAGATAGAAAGAGCATGCGCCACGAAGTACACGCCTGTTCCAAGGACCCATTTACATAAACCGACCCTTTCTTAGAAATAGCTAGGAATATGTCTTAGTTTAGGAAACATAAACCAAAAATAAACTTTGTACAGCGCGCGTCTTGGTGGAGCGGAGGCTCCCGACGCACCCAGCGCTGTTTGCTTGCCTCTATTTGCTTAATAAATTGCAAACTTTGATTGCAATCCTATTTTGGGACTAAGTTCTTTATCACAACAACATAAACACAGTTCCCATTTAAGTGATTAAAAACTGATAGAAACCGTTTATCAAGAAACCAGTTTTACAGTACCTTGTTCTTTTCACTCCCGGTTGTTGCTGCAGGTCTAGAAAACAGAAATATATTTCAGTACTGAAATGCTTACATTGATTATGAATAACACTACAGTTGCTTTGAAAACTTCACTGCAGAAATGAATTAAACTAAAATCTAGTATAACAACTTTGTTAGATGTAGTTGAAGACTGAAACAGTTACTGTCTACCATTATGTCTATTGGAAGGCTATTTTTCCTGCAAGATATTAAGCAAGTAGTTGAAATAACTATTCTCTCAGCTTCACACAAAGTGACAGAAATCTTACAGCTACAGACATGTAGCTATACGGTTACGTGCATTCCCTGTTTAATACCAGGGGTTTAGCTCTCTTCAGTACTGAGAATCCTTCTCCTACAGGTCAAAGAACTGTAATTTTGGATTCTCTGGTGTCCTGCGTCTGGCTGGGATGCAGTTTATTTTCTTCACAGCAGCCCACACAGCGCTGTGTGTTAGATTTCTGACCAAAACAGCGGTGATAACACACCAGATTTTTAGCTAGTGCTGAACAGTGTCAACAACTTCTCTTTCTCACTTTGCCACAACCCACACAGGTAAGTTCAGGGTGGGCAAGAAGTCAGGAGGGTACGCAGCTGCAAGAGAAAAGGTGGAGCGGGGAGCAGGGCAAAAAATCCTGAGATACCTGCAGTGAAAGAGGAATTTTGCTTTTCTGTAAGTCTCTCCTCGCCCTTTTTAAACACATGTAATACTTCTACGCCTGTGCACACACTCATGTAATTAATCAGAATTTGTGCACGTGACCTCGTTGTTGACTTGGCCAGCATGTTCAAGGCACTCTAAACAAAAAAGAAATGTGTGTCAACACAAAGCGCATCAGGTAGTGTGGTCACGCGAAAGAATAAGAATCTTCATATGCATCAGATTTGCCAAAAAACCCCAAATACAACAAAAACCCCAAACTTGCCTCCAGCTCTCAGGTCAGTTTTTATCAGTAAGTTTTATTTTCAACATTCCTTATATGCATACCTTCCTTCATCCTGAGACGTTTCACTGGAAGTGCTATCGTCCGGTACTTGACCATGATTGCCACTGGAAGAGCTCATCTGCTGATGAGCCTTCTGCTTTGAAGGCTGTCTTTTACTTTCCTTTGCACCTTTGGCATTCAGGGCAACTTTAGTGCATTACACGGAAAGAAAGAAAAAAATCACCGAGTGAGTAGGTTTGCAAAAAGTATTTCTGTGAAACAGACATACTTAAGATGATGTCCAGAAACAACTGAGACGACAAATATCTATGATAAAACCACAGACTTGACTGCAAAGATCATGGAAGATACCCAAGTGCTTAAAAAACCTGCCCCTAGGAGTGAGGGGGACACATGGAATCTGAGCTAGATCCAGGTTAAGCTGGACTATATCCAAATAGCCACGGTACAGAAAGCATCTAGAGCAGAGATTCCTTGAAGGACAGACAGGAAAAAACTCCTGCTTAGGTTTACATAAAAATATGTGTGCCTGCTTTAGACTTTTGAGACCGGTTCGGTAATATCATCTTCTCCTGACAAAGGGCATATTAACTTAATGAAAACACCAACTGCACGGAGATCACTAAAATCACCTAGAAAAGGGAGTAGTAGCAAACCCCAGTTTCCTACTTTTCTTTTCTAGGTGGCCGTTTCCTACAAAAGTAACTGCTTTTTCCAGTCTGCTTTTCTTTCTGGTTTTGAAGATGCATTTTGCCTCAGTATTAACATGTAAATCACAGGAATTTGGGTGGGGTTTGTTTTCTTTTTTTGTCCACTTTTCTTTTTTTAGAGCAGGCAATAAAATTGAACCTCCATCGTGAGCTTCGTGTTTTCTAAAAAGAAATTTTCTTCGCTTTTTGAGAAGCAGTGGACTACTCACTAGGGCTTTCACCCCTGGGGAAACTACTTCAACTACTACAGTATTAGAAAACCTAAGACACTTACATAGCACTACAAATAAGAATTAGAGATTATTTCCTTAGCTTACCCTTTCATTGGCATTTTAATCAATTTTGAGCTCTCCCCAGATGAAAAACTCTTTTTGTTTTTTTCTTCTATAGTGTTTTCATTCTCCATTTTCAAACAGGCGTTCTTCCTTAGAGTAATCTTTTGCTTCATTTGCCAATTAGTCATGTTGCCTGGTGGTGTATTTAATTTATCCAGACATTCCTGTTTTGCCACCGCCTGTGCTCTTGAACATCTTTCTTTGCTTTTTTCTTCTCAACCTATAAAAACAAAGTTAAGCTTCGTGTATTTCTTAGTATTTCTAGAAGACAGAAACACCACATCCAAGATGGATTGATTCAGGTTTACCTTTGAAATAATACAAAATGAAATCTTTTTTTTAATCCATAGAGAAGCATTTTCACAAAATTACACCACAAAGTGTATTATGTCATTGAGAGTTCTTCAAATTCACTCATCATGAAAGACATAACAAAAATACAGCCCTTAGAAAGAAAACAATAGTGTATCTTAAAACATGAACAACAAAAAAGTGAAAGCATTACAGATGGACAGTTAGAAGGACTGCAGCGTTAGTTGTAACACCACCAGAAAAAAATCAAGTGGAACTGTGCTGGGCTACTGCTCCCTGAACAAGGGGAGGAAAGAAAAAAAAGATCCCAAACCCACAAACACAAATGGTTTCACAGGAAAGAGGAATTTTCACAAAAGACAATGAAGACACACCATGCAGATATCACAGCACATGAATTAATAGTCAAGACCCTGTTCAGAAGCTATTTTCATTCTTTGATTCAGAATCAGAACCGACATATTTATATGGATTTCTGTTTATGGCAATGAAGTGATAACTACTTGCACTGGAACCGAGTGCCACCTGCTGTTAAACTGGAACAATAATGCATTCCGTTTTCCAAAAATGGGGAAAAAGACAACTCTCCACTGCCCTCTTTATTCACCAGTCACCTATTTCCATTAGAACACAACCCAATTTGTAGGAAGCATCTTCCCTTCGTGACAAATAGCTGAAGTGAACAGGACCATTGATCCGGAGCGAGATTAAAGAATAAAGGAGTAGCAGGTGAACTACCTCTTTTGGCAGCTGTACCTTCTCTTTCTCCAAAGCCAGGACTACTATTTGCAGCATTCCTACCTTACCCTTAAATCTTCCCGTATCTTGTTTTAGTTCTTCATCAAGATTCCTTTTCAGCATGGCACATGATTGCTGAGCATTTGCAAAAAGACTTTCCATTTCTGTTTCTCCTATTTTGTTGTCGATAAAGCAGTCCCTGGGAAAATCGTCACTAAATCCAGAGTCTTTTCCAGGTTCCCTCTCTGTTACAAAAAGTGCATTTTCATCACGTGTAGAAACTGGTCTTATTTTAGGAATCATATTAGAAACGTCATCCAAAAGACTTGGGTTTTAAGCTGTATCTCAGGAAGTATTCACAACCTCCCACTGCATTTCTGCTACTTCCATCTTCATTCTCTTCCATTTCCATAAGAGGCTTTTTTTTTCTCTCTCTCCATTTGCTAGAGGCACCTTTGTATCATTGATATTATTTGTGCAATCTTCTTCATCCGTACTCCAGGTATCTTCCGTGTTTGCATTTCAGTTATCTTGATCAGAAAGGACACCAAGACTCGGATTACAGTTTCCATTTTGGGTACTTTCCCACCTAGCATAAGTTTAATATCTCCAAATTCACCTTTACTTTCTAAGTTGTTACTTGACTCTGTTGCATGAGATGAAACAACATGAGAACTCTTCAATTCATCGCTGAAGCCATCTTCTGACACTTCTTCCACAGGGGAAGTAGTTTTCCCAGCTTCATTAATTTCACCAAACAGCTGCTTTAGTTCTGCTGTAACATTTTGAAAACTTGTTTTCAACTCCCTTTTCTCATTTTCAACCCACATTCTTGCATACCTTTCTTCCCAAGGTTTTGAACGTAACTGCTTGTCAGCACTGTGCAATTCCTCATTTTCCGATGTAAAATTGCTGCCTTATCAGTGGGATTTTCATGTGCTGTTTTTTTCTATCAAGTTGGTAGTTTCTAAAATATATTTATCCTTAAGTAAACAGCTACAGACAGAAAGATTATCAAGAAAAAACAATACAGTTAATCTATGCAATTCCTGTTGCAAACTCATCCTATAATAGAAATAAGGCATTTTGAAAGCCATTTTTATAATAAAAATCAAGGGATACTAAATGAAAGGTTCACTGCGTCACCATCTTCTTAACAAGAGAAGGACTCGGAAACAACAGTTTCTTGGGTTAGATTTGCCTAGGCATTAGGGTTGCTTTTACCTTCTCGCCTGCTCGCTTTCTGTAACTGCCAGCATTTGTCACAGAGCATGTTTATTTTTCACGCTTTATTGCTTTAATACCATTTTTCATTAAGACTGCCAACATTTTTCTCACCCACCCTCCTCCCTCTACTCCATCGCGCTCTACTGTCTGGCATTTTACAGTCCCCGGCCGTCTAAGCTAACCCAAGGGGAACGAACGTGACAAGCTTTTTACCGTTCACCACACAGAGAACTGGCTAAGGGAGGATTATTTCTTCACCCAAGCTTCAGAAATAATAAATTCCATTCCAAGGTGCAAAGGAAAGGATTTATTAGGGAAACCTGCCTGCTCCTGCCCTCACCCCAGGAATCAGGAACCCAAGCTTGCAGGAAAACCGCACCATGCCTTAACCCTACCCAGCCCCCTCAAGCCCCTGTCCCCACGCTGTTTCTCAACAGCTCCGACTGCTTCTGCCCCGTGTCACAGTCCTGCCCACACGCTCCCTCCCCACACGCCTCCTCGGCTCGTGGTGCCTTCTGAACAGGGCCTGCAGCCCTGGTGTCCCAGCGGGCTGAGACCCTCACGCTCCTCGCGCTCCCCTCTTGTCAGCCAGGCCCTGTTCTCCCGCGGCAAAGACCCCTCTGCTCACAAGAGGGAAGGAGCACCTCAGCCAGACACCACCTGTCTCACCCTCCCCCTTCCCAAGCTCACTGGCCAACTACTACCACCTTGCAACAGGCTTAATAAGTCCTGCGCTTTGCCTGCTAGAATTAGGCACGTCCCTCTCTCGCGATGCCCGGCTGTGGGGTGGAAATCATTTGCTACGCTGTCCCTTCGGGTGTTCCAGAGGACGCCAGACCCCTCTGTGCAGCCCTGCCCCGCACGCCCGCCACAAGCAGGACACCTGCCTTATTCCCCTCTAGGATACCCTCTGAGAAAACCCTTTTCAAACACTTCACGTGGCCAAACAAGAGCGTATTTTGCAGAGGCCGGGGCAGCATCAGAAAGGTCACCACATTTCAAGGCGTTCTCTTTGATCTTTGTCTTACAAAGAGGAAGACCGGCATGTTTAATCAATCAGATCAGCGTATTATAGACAAATCTCCCTCTTCACTTGAACGTGCGTTTTGCACAGGCAAAAAAACCCGCATTTGCCCGCACTGTTTCTCAGCAGTGCACAAGAGGAAAAACACCGCTCAAAATTTAAGCAAACCAACTGAAAACAAATCAGTGTAACAGCAAGCATCTGGCATAGTGACAAGGATTTTACCCCACCGTAAGAAGACTGTATCCAACTTTACTTCAGACTGGGATACAGCCTTCACCTACAGGACTCTCCCTTCAGCATTATTCACTGACTGGTAAGTTTTCTTTACCTTAGTGTATAGTACAACTTACTGAATCAGGCTGTAATCCAAAATACTTGGGTTTACACACCCACACCCCATAATATTCAATGGCATCCTTCACGTCTTCTTTCTCAGCTGATGATGACGTATGAAAGGTAGATCCCGAGTTCTCACGTGCAGTGAAAAACCACACATTTTTATAACCAGCATGACTTAATACTACTTATTTACACCTAGAGTGCATCTTGAATCATCCTACTTGTGACAAAAATCTTAACAAAATAAAACATCCCCTCAAATTTGTGCACTCCTAGAGAGAAAATTATCATAATACAGACTGAATATGCATCTGTGTGAAATCCTTTCTTCCAGGGTATTATACCTTTTAACGTATACGGGAAATTGGCTGAAAATCACTATATATGGTCACAAATAGGCCATTCCTGTTTCTTAAACATGCACAACCTCTCTCTCTCTCATACGTAGGTATACACCTCTGTACCTCTGACACACAGTGCGCCACACAGTATTCCTCCAGCAATTTCCGTTTCCCTGTGTGTTGTGCACAGAAAATCACGAACAACAAAGTCACAGGCTTGAAATCTTCAAGACCCCAGCTTTATTCCTTGCACGACACAGATGTGTCTCTAGACATGGATCTAGACAGAGTATTTCAGTCAAACTGCTGCCCTGACAATAGATGCCTGAGCAGAAGACCCACTGATGTTGCTGGAAAACTGAATTGTACTTCCAGACATTGCGGTACGGATCCTGTAGAAGTGATCTTGTAGAAAAGAAAAAAAAAAATCACTACGAAAAGTTATATAAATGTATTACTGACATGGAACAAGACAAACAGAGCGCAAGTGCTATCGGCTGCTCTCCAGAAGAGTTACACCCTGGGTTTCTTCTCCCTTCTCTATCGGTATTTCAGCTGCTGCTCACAGACTGGAGTGACGCTGACATAACATGGCACATCCCAGGGTGACAGCGGGTGGGTTACATGAGAGCAGCTGCCATTGCTTCCCCGCTCCCCCAGCACCCAGCGGTTTTTACAGCGCGCAACAGACGAGCAAAACCCGTTTCAGGCCGGGCTGGGAAGGCGAGGGGCAGGGAGAGGTCACTCACGGACTGACACAAACGCCCACACAGCCCCAGCCCAGCCTTCCCGGCCCTGGCACTTTGCGTTCAGGGGGGCAACTCTCACGGGAACCGGGGGGCTGGTGTCACGTGGCCTCACACAGGGACCATCTGCTTCTGACATGACAAACGGGCTCTTCCCCGTCAGGCTCTCCTCTCCCTCCTGACCCTTGCCCACAGGTTCACAGACAAACCACAGCCGCCCCACTCGGGCTAAGGATCCTCTCACTAGGAAGCACACCCGGGAGGAGGTGGCACACGGGCTTGGGCTCCCAGGCTCCCAGGAGCACAGGTAATGCAGATTGTAAACTTGACATCTGGTCGTCTTCAGCTCACCTAGGTTTTTGTGCATCTTCATACCTCCTCCCAACTCACTTCACACGCCATTTGTCTGACAGCAGAGGAGCAGGTAATCCTGACACTTAATTTCCACCAGTTCAAAGGGAAACAGCTGGTGCTGAAACCCCTTTTATTCCAGGAGTCCTAGCGCTGCAGCTGAAAAGTGCTTATAGGTATAATTTATAATGATGGGTGTCTTGAACATAGAATGATTGCTTGCCACGTTTTTCTAGCCTCGGTATCTCTGGCAAAACACATGTGCAAATCTTACTGCATAAAGTACCAAGTCCCTCAGCATTTCTAGAGGCCACATTCCTCCTCAGGGCGGGGAAGGGAGAATCACTTCCCTATTTCCCTGCCTGCTGGTTTCAGATGAGGTGCGACACTTCACAGCAGTGCTGGGGTAAAGCTGGACGGCGTTATGCAAACCTAAATATTCTGCTTGGCTCCAGAAGGCTGCGGGTCTCCCCAGGCTCTTTTACACACGCTCCATCGCTGCTATTGCTTCAGCAGCGGTTTTACCTACCAACAGAGACTTCCTTAAAAACGTGTTCTGACTATCCTGAACAGTGGATTGTATCTCACAGTTTCATTGATTTGCACAGCAGAATCCTGCAGTTTCCGTTGAAGCTAACAAAGACCGTGTGCTTTCAAAACCAAGCACATCCAGCGCCTCCATCATAACTCTGAATTAGAGCTATTGCCTAAACAACTACATGCTGCACACGCTGCCCGTGCCAGCCCTGGCTAGCCCAGCCCTGTTTTACCGATTCATCCAGGCACTTCCATCAGTGCCTCTGACTTGGTGCATTTACACATGAGAAACCAGGCATTTCTGACCAACACCCATGCACTGGTTATTTTTAAATTAATGACACATTACTAATAGTCAAAATCACTTGCGCCGCAGATTTTCCCTGAATTTCTTCACAGCATCACCTATGATTGCTGTTGTCAAATACATGACTGCTGCTTTCTTTACCTGCACAAAGCTTGGCACAACACGTACAATACTGCACAACATACAGCTCCATCTGACAGTCAGACCAGAATGACCTTCCTGCAGTGCAGGCGGGCTGCATATCTCCAGTAGCACCCACAGCCCCAGCCTGCACTGCTTTAGAGACAGCAAAGATCCACGCTGACGAGAAACGCTCTCACGCACATGGCATTTCACCTTGTCCACGGATTTCAAACACGGGTTGCTTTGCAAAATTTAATTTTATGGTTTCGTTCCAAGGCAAAACAGACTGTCCAACAACTTTTGACTTACACTAAAAACCATAAATATCCACCTTCCATATGAACGGATACATGAAGGATATGTACTGCTGATGAATTTTTTCGCATGTTGCTGGGAAGCAATACCTGCACGTGTTCATCTTTTTGTCCATCTCTGCTGGGATTCCTTCTAGCTGGGTACGTTGCATCTCAGGGTTGTATGGAGGGGATTACCTCCAAGCAGCGGGACAGATCACCAGCCACCCCTGTCGCTCCTAAACTGCCTCTGCTGAGCATCTCAGTGCCTCCCACAGTGGTGGCTTGCTCAAGAAGAGGTGGCCTGTGATGGCTCCTCTCCAGTGCACATGCCCACAGGACCACTGAGCAAAGGACTATCCCACACCATCCTCCCCCTCTCTGAGAAAGAAAGCACGTACGCATCTATGGCTAATCTCCCTTCTGAAGCAGTACAGCTCAGCTGAGACCTCAGACTGCTTTTCTGCAGCACCTGGGATTCTTACCAAAACTGTCTCCGTGGTCTCTACCCGGACTCAGTTTTGTGCAGAGGTATTTACTGCCGCATGCACAACAGCAACGGCAAGGGCAGGCAGCGCAGCGATCTCCTGTTACCGAACGTGCTGCTCTGGGACTCCCAAACAGGGGGTCAGTTAGATCCCTGGCAAAGTTCTCCAGCAAAGCCACCCGTGATTTGTACCCACCTCAGCTGTACAAACACGGTGTAAACAGACGCAGAGCGGCTCTTTACCTCCAGCACTGTATGTCCCTTTCCTTCCCATGTCACCGCCACCTGCAAAAGCGCTCACGGAAATGAGCAAACGCCACCCGCCAGAAAGAGGCAGGGCTTTCAAAGGGAAGGAGGGTATTCAATGGAAGCTGAAGATGTGCCCTGCCTGAAGAAGGCACCACTGGCAACCCCTCCTCTGTGAGAGCTGGGGAGATGCAGAGGGGGAGGAAGGCAGGTGTCGGGCAGGAACTAGAAGCCCTGGTTTGCTATTGCTGCAGTAGCCCTGGCTGGGGGGACAATAGAGCTCATTAATCCACTAAATCCCAGCACAATGGTTCAAGGGTAAGGGCACTTTAAAACAGAATGTGTCCTGAATCCTGTTAGCAAGAAGACAGAGAACATATCCTGCTGGGAAGATCATTCATGATTAGGAAAACTTGATCAGGCTACTATAAATTTGTCCCAGGTTAGAAAAGGCCAAGAATCTTTCAAAGGACGCTACAAAAAAATAACATTTAAGACAAAAGGCAAGTGGAGTAGCAAATGGAATTAAAAGGAGTCCTCGAAAGTAAGTCTTTCCGTAATAAGCAAGGCTAATAACAAGCTAGGGCATAGAAAAGATTAGTTCAGCAGCAGGATGCACAGCAGATAGGAGAGCAAATTAGTTCTGTCTTACCAAAATGTAAATGGGGGGGGGGGGGGGAATTCAGTACTTAGTGTTTCTCTTTATTTTTCCTGCATCTAATTTTTAACTGTTAAGAGAAATAACACAAGAGCTTTATTTTTGCTAATGCCAGGCAACCGGAATCTGGAATTTAAATTAATCCTTTACACACTGCCATTTGGGGATCATTTCTACCAGATCCAACAAGGATACAAGGGATAGGACAAGAGGAAATGGCCCCAAGTTGCCCCAGGGGAGGTTTTCAGTGGACATTAGGAAAAAATTCTTCACTGAAAGGGTTGTCAAGGACTGGAACCAGCTGCCTAGGGAAGTTTCAGGGTGGCCTCACCATCCCTGGAGGCACTTCAAAGATATGTGGTGCTCAGGGACACAGTTTAGTGGTGGGCTTGGCAGTGTTGGGTTAACGGTTGGACTCAATGATCTTAAAGGGCTTTTCCAACCTAAATGATTCTATGATTCTATGCTGTTCAAAATGACCTACCGCCTTCCTTCAAAAAGGAGGGGGTATACTGCTGTTCCAATTGTACTGGTTATCAGGTAATCCAGCCTCGTAGCACTCTTTAAAGTTTACAAGCACCAAGATATCCCCCAGTGTCTGCACTTTAGCTAGTTTGATACTAAGCTATACATTTTTCTTAACGTGATGAGCAGCATATCTCAAGCTATGTTTGAACATATTCTTAGGTGAATATGTTCACCTAAGACCAGACGGGGGGCGAGCCCCGGGAAGGGACGCTGTCGCACCGGGACGTCGCGCAGCCCCTCTGAGCGCCGAGGCCGGCCGGGGCTGGCAGCGACCGTCTCCTCGGGACCTCATGCTGCCGTCCAACGGCCGGATCCCATCGCCCGCCGTGCAACGGATCGAGCACCCGCACGGCCGAGGGACCAGGTACGCGTCTCTGCGGGGACGGGAGCTGGGGGGCAAACCCACAAAGCTAGCACAGCTCTTTGCAACAGGAAGATGCTTTATACACCTGGAAAAACCGTTTACGATGACCTTTAGTCACACTTGATCCTCACTGGGTCTTAGGAGCCTCGTCCCCATTTAAAGGCACAGCGGTCTTTACTTTCACTCAAGTGTTCATGCACAGTTCAAGTAATTTCTGTTTGGTCCCATTAACCAACTGGTTCTCCCTGAGCTTACCTTATGCCCCAGCTTGACCCATGGCGTCTGTTCCCTCTCCCGAGGCCGTGTGCTGCCAAGCGCCTGCAACACGCTCTGTCCTCCGGACCCTCTGCTGTGCTTCGCTGCAGGCCCTCACATCTTTCCTCTACGCTGCCACTTAAGGCGCAGAGCTGCCTTCTGCTGACCACCTACGTGCAAGCCGTCGGTCCGCAACGCTTCCCGGGGCGCCGGGGGCTGCCTGCGGCGCGGCGCGGCGCGGGGCCGGGGGCGGCTCTGCGGGGGCTGCCGGCGGCTGAGGCGGAGCCGCGAGTGCGGAGCCGCGGCGCAGCCCCCGGGTTCGCCCCCTGCGCAGGGCTGCCCGCTCCCTTCCCTGCGCGCTCCCCGGCGCTCGCCGCCTCGCTCCGGCCTCTCCCGGAGAAGGGGTCCGCTCTCCGGCTGGCAAACGGCTCCCCCGAGCCGGGCACGGCCAGCGCCGCCGTCGCAGGAGCGTGTCGGGCCGAGGGGCGGCGGCGAAACGTCTCGAACCTCGGCAGCGACAGCCCCGACCGCGCGGAGACCCGGCAGCGAGCCCGGGCCCCCCGCGGGAGGCGGCTCCGGCTGACCGGCACCTTCACGCCGCACTCGCGGCCTCTGCCGCGGTCGTGCCCGTCCTCCGCAGCCGCTCGGGGGGCGCCCGTCACCCGCAGCTCCCCCGGCTCGCCCGCGCCGCTCCCGCAGCCGGCCCCGGGCAGGGCGGGGGGGGGACGGCGGAGCCCTCCCCGGCTGCCGTGCGGGCTCTGCGGCCCGGGCACAGCGGCCCCGCCGGCGCACCCCGCAGCGAGCGCACCGCGGCGCCGGGGGGCGGCGACCGGGCTCCAGCCGCCGGCTGTCCCCGACGGAGGGGCGGGCGGGGTCGCTCCAGCCCGCGGCACCGCCTGCCGGACCGCCCGCCGGCCGGGAGGGGTGTCCCCCCGCCCCGGGTGGCCCCCCGCCCCCGAGCCGCCCCCCTCTCGCAGCCCGGGCTGCTGCCGAGCTCCGCTGCCGAGAGCCCGAGCGAGATCGCTGCCCCCCGGGCCCCGGTGCCCACCCGGCGCTGGAAAAGCGCAGCCCCCTGCGGCGTGCTTACAGGCACCAGGGGCTGGGGGCTGCCTCTGCCTGCCTGTGCGGGTGTGTACACCGCATAACCCAGCGCTGACCCTACCTGCATGCACACGTGTGTGTGGCGGGCATGCCCGCTCGGCACGCGTGTGCCCACTGGAACACACTTCCTTGGCCGGAGCCGGGGGGGGGCTGCAGCAGCCTCCCCTCTCTCCTGGGCTGGTACCTCTGGCACGACAGATTTCCCTCCAACAACGAACATTAAAGGTAATGCTGCGGAGAGGCAAAACAGTTCGCTGACTTACACCCAAGCTGGTATTTCTCCTGCAAATGCCTACTCTGTTTAAATCATGATTTCCTTACATCATACCTCAAAAGCATCATTTTCCTGGAGCCAAATCACGACCAAACACACGCAAAAACTACGCTGACCTTAACGCCGAGCGGCTCTGCCTTCCGGCAGGCAAGCTGTAGCGCTCAGGGCCGTGCCCCCCCGACCCGAGACAGTGCGGTGCCCCCCGAAAGCCGGGCTGCAGGCAGGAGCCGCCCCGGGGCCAGCAGCCATCGGCAGGCGGGCAGGAGCCTCCCTGCCTGCAGAGAAGGGCTGGGGCTCGGCCCGCTCAGCGCCTCGGGGGGCAGCCAGGGCAGGGGGAGCTGAGCCCCACCGGCGTGGGAATACGGAGCCTGCTGGCAAGGGCCTGCTAGCTGCTGAAAGAAAACAGGCTGCTGAAGGGGTAAGGCTCAAGGACACCAGGGTACAATCACTGTGGTAGGGGGAGATCCCGACCTCCTACTCAAATGGCCCCCCCGAAGAGAGTGAGTCCCCCCGCTCGGGGAGCACGGGGAGTAAATTTAAAATGAACTCTACCTTTAAACTGAAGCGAGAATGCAACTAACCGATAATTAGCTCCTAGGTGTAGACTTTGGGCAGAACTAACCAACTTCACTGTGTAAATATGTATCGTGAGTAAAACTACGTGTGCAAGCCAGGAGGAGCGACCCCCCTTGCACCCGGCACCGCAATAAACACACCCGCTTTATAACTTACCCCGAGTTACGGAGTTTAATTCCGCACGTCAGACGGAATAAGCAGCCTTTTTACTAAGCAGTTGGCTCTTCACCTACCATTTCCCCAGCCACTCTCTCACCTGAATGCGCTCAAACATCGACCTGCAGTAAAACTCTCCTGCAGAGCCTCTGTGCCTGCTCTGCAGCCTCAGGATTTCAGGCAGGGAGAGCAGTTTGCTGCCGCTCCTCTCCTGCCCCTCCAGATGCCTTTGCTCCTGCTGCTCACTGCCTGCTGCCCGGGGGGGATGGGGGCGGTGGGGGGGTGGTGGTGATGGCTCACTCCCACCCATTGCCCTGCAGGACAGAGACATCCACCGCATTACAGACAGGGTCGGCCCGGCAAGTCTCTGCCTCCTCTTTCATGAGGTCAAGGGTATCGTAGGGTAAGTTTTCACTGTATTAACATTTCTCTTAATACAGGAGATAGGACTTCAGTAAGTTCCATGCTACTGCCAACAGTGTTGTACTGCAATTAATTTGAGAGAAATCTCAAATAATATCCTGCAGTAGGAGAGAAATTATTTTAAATTTGTTTTTGATTATGCTCAACTTATTTATTCAAGATTTTGTCAGCAAGCAAGCATTGCTGTTTTTCAGGCTTTGACAAAGCGGAGCTCTCCTATTACCATTCCTCTGTCAGAACTCCAAGCAAGGACTACAAAGTTCGGGAGAGAAAAAATCCTTTAATAGACTGAACTGACAGGCTTTTTTTGTGTGTATGTTTTCTCTTAAAATATAGATATACAGTGAAGGCCTGATGAAAAGGCATATAATAAAAGGATTACCAAAGTTAGCATGACATTCAAAAAACAATCAAACTCTTTTCTCTTTCTCTAAGCATTAGTTCATATAGTTGCAGTACTTTGAATAAAAATGGATCTTGACAACAGTCATACTATAAACAGTGGAAATGCTTATTATTTTTCTTGTGCTCACTGGAATCCGTATATAATACAAAACACTAACAGTCAGACCACAGAGGATGCCAAGTGATTTGACATAATGAGTAACTGCTTTATCTGTCTTTGTCCAGGTGTTACTGTGCAATACAAAATTTGCATGTGAGTCCAAAGAACAGCAGGCGTTGATGTTGGGATGCTGCGTACTCATTCGGTTGTTCCACTTCAGTAATGAGCTAAGTGGATGCCAGGAAGAATTTCTCCGGATAAAACCTTAAATTTACCAGAGGAGGGACCTAATTTGGCAGACTTTTAGTTACCACGCCTTATCCTTTGGTTTTTCCTGTGTTCCCAAAGCCTTGCTGACGTTACAGATTTTTTGTACTTGAACATGATTGTGAGCAAGAGTTGGCCATCAGGCCACAAATCAATAGGCAGTACTAATCAGAGCAAGCGTCAAGTTGAAGTTGGTTCAGTCAGATTAAGCTTGCTTTTTGCTTAGCATGGTAAATGTTGATCTGCATCGATCATCAAGTTGTGGTCAGCAATCCTCTCAATTCCTCAGGACCGCTACATTCAAACAGACTTTGTGCAGAAATCTTCAAACAAACCCAAAACCTCCAATCCAAACAAAACAAAACTTTCATCAGTTCCAACTCCCTAACGTTTGGAGATTGTGTTAAGATATTTTTAGATCTGTGGGTGAAAAATTGGCACAGTGGCGCAGAACATCATCACAGATGAATTATCTTATATGTCTGATTTTTTTTTTTTTTTTTTTCTGCTTGCAATTTCAGATTTTCCGGAAAGGAAATTGGTTCAGTATGTCTTCCAAACATTCTTGCTACTTGACACAGTGCTTTGCAAAGAATGATGAAAACACAGTCTATGCCATAGGAGGCAGATGATTAAAAAGAAAAGAAGCTTTGATCTGTTACTTCTGTGCCGCTCAAGAGTAATACCACTGTAAATAGTACTAAGATGTTACAAAAGTGTATATGAAATCAGAATATGTTACAAATATCAGAGGTAGAGACATCAAAGAGCAATGAGAAAAAGGGAAAGAGATAAATGTAAAAAGAACTTTTGAGATAGACTAATGTTAGCACAAAGCAGATTAGTAGTTCTTAAAGGTGGTGGGAGAAAAGATTCTGTTTAGTAGTATAGCATGTTCCAAAATAGAAATATTTGTGTGGCTACAATTTAAACGTGGTAAAATAGATTAATTAGAGCTATTTGTTCATCTATGTAAGTGCTCTGTGAGCCATGTAATTTTAAAAAAGCTTGATATTAAATATATCTTGAACCTATGAGTTAGTAAGATCTATCCTATAAGTCACGTATACGTAAATGCATACCCGTAGTTTAAACCAAGCCTCATCATTGCTGTTGGGGCAATGCACAGGACCTTAACGAGCTGCAGGTGAAACCCCGGGATGAGTTGTGGAGTTTGTGTTTGCTTTACAGAGTCCATGCTGACTACCCAAACATCCCAGCTATTTCTGCAAAGCGGTGTTGGGGTATGCTTCCAACAGAAACCAGCGTAATGGGTATTTTCTAGGGTAACAGAGAGAGCGGCGTGTACTAATCAGCTGCCACTTTCTGAAACTCATTATAGTTCAACAGCTACATTGGTAACTGATTCCAAATCTTTAGCTGCTGTTTCTGAAATGCTGAACTGCATTTCAGTCTTTTGCATCTTGTTAGCAGCTCCATCTTCATCATGGCACAGGCCAACAAATGCCCAGATACAAAGTTAAATTTCCACTAGTAGATATGGGAAGCATCCTTTCTTTTTCTTTTTTAAATCTGCAGATCCATTTTTCCAGAAAATACAGTTCTCGATTTTTTATTCCTAATCCTATTAATCAAGTGAATTATTTTTCCCACTCCTTATTCCAACAATTTAAGGAAGTGAACATGAATAATTTTTGCTGGCAACACACATTCCTTGAAAACAGAAGTTACTGTCCATATGCCTTTGCAGTAAAATATGTCTACCTTACAGAAAATAGGAAATTAATCTTTTTCATCTTCTCACATTGAGCAAATCTCACATAACAAAATATTTAAAGAGGTACATTGGAAAAGGATCTTGTAGAAGTAATCCCTTCCAGGAGGAAGTGATCATTACCTTGAGGCCACCCCCTTTATAGAAATACCTATATAGATTTCCACATATATATATATGTGGAATATATACATATATATTACACACACACACACACGCATGCATGCACATTTCCACAAAGAAATCTACAGGTACAAATGGCTTATATCACAAGCACATGTAGGCACAAAAGTTCAAGGGGACAAGGCACTCCCCCAGATTATAATAGCAATGATGGTAGCGAACCTGATTCTAAATATGTTATACTTCCTGCATACTCTAACTTTTTGTAAAACTCCATCCTCGTACACGCTTAGGCAATGTTGGCTGCTCTAAGCGACATAGTTTAACATTAGCAAACGTATGCAGGCAGAGTATGAAATTATTGAAGGGGATTCAAGGAAAGAATGGGCTATACTATACAGAAAATGTGGAGAAGTAGGGGAGACATGCAGAATTATTCACAAGGTGAAAAGGGGAAGCTATTTCAGGCACTCTGTTTCAGAGACAATTCAGAGAAATATTTTAACAGTCTGATTTGATAAATAACATCAAGCATACACACATAAAAAGCACACTAAAAAACCATACTCAAACATACTCCTGGAAGAAGATGTATTTTGGACTTTCATACCTCAAACAGCCACACATACGTTAGTAATTACATATGCATTCTCAAGTTCATATGCGTTCTGCTGTGTTTTGGAGGTTTATCTGATGAACTCACTGTGAAAAGAAGGTTTCATATAGGCGCTGGGATCTGATAACATCACTAACAACAAAAAGCAATTCTTACAAAGCAGTTCCAGTACTTCTGAGCTCCAAACATTAACTAAAGACTGTTTAAAGAGGCTCCTGAGAAGCAGAAATGCTTTCCAGATGTAAAATCTAATATAGAAGATACAGCTCAATGCCCCAGGCTGTCAGCTGGGAAAGCTCAGGTCAGAATTTAGGGAAGCCTAACCATAACCTTCAGATAATCGGTAAAAGGCACAGCTTCAAGAAATGAACAGGATCATCTCATCAATGCAAAGAGGGCAGGCAATGCTTCAACAGTAGCTGAACACTTGTCTCCTAAGGCAAGACAGGGCACGGAAGGAAAGGCCAAGGAAGTCCCTGACACAGGAGGGAGTGCGGTTTGTTGTGATTCTTTTGTTCTATGCGTTGCAACGTACCATCTTCTTCTAATCGCATACATTTAGCTTGATTCTTCATACAGTTGTTTATGACACACACTCATCTCAGGAATGGGAATGGAAAAAGAAACACCGGATATTGGTACTGCAAATTTGCGTAAGAAAAAATACTCAGGTGTAATGCATTTAGGATATGGGTGAAAGAGAAATTCTTGTCAAGATGTGCAGTGACATAACATCTAGATTAATTTTGTCTAAGAAATTAATAAACTAATCTGTTTCGGTTATTCAGCAAGAAAGATGACTTTTCCCCAAGACAACCTGGGTTCATAAAGAATTAATGTCTGTGACTCTTTCTGTGAAAACAATAACCATGAATAGTTTTACACAATTTTTATAAAAGACGATTCAGCACAAACAGTGGAGTAATTATTGCCTTCCTCTGTCTGTCTTTTAAAAAATAAATATAGTCAATCTTAACCTGTAATAGGTAGAGCACATTTGCAGAGTGGGACTGAGAAACAGCCAGTTTGGAACATTCTGCTATAACTGCAAAATTAAAACACAAATGCACCGGTTTTTCTTTAAAAAGCACAGGAAAGAAACTAGGGCTTACAGCACTGCAGTTACATTTTCCATACAGGATTTCTAATACCCACAAAGCTCTTACCAGCTACTATTATTTCTAACAAACACCAAAGCAACGTGTAGCCTTTTTCACTTAGTGATAATGGATTAAGTCTAATTCCTACACAACAGCAAAGATAATTGGGAAAATCACCACATACAGTTCACCAGCTCAAAGAATGATGAAGATAAGGTGAAACTAAGACACTCTGATCACAGTATCAAAAAACCTCAAACGAATTGCTAAGAGACAAGCAAAGGTGCAGAGTGAAACAAAGACATGATTAAAGGGTGTATTAACAATGGACAAGAAAAAATGGCCTATTAACTAACCATTTACCTACCTAACATTTACCTAGGAGACTGAATACCTATTTCACGAGAAACATTTAACCTATGAATTAATGCCTGCTTCAGTTCTGTGGCAACATGACGACGCCTAAGGAAAAAAAGGTATTTCGAAAAGCTGTCGGTTTCCACTTCTAGGACATGGGGATGTAGATCAGAGCAGAGCAGGTGCATTGTTCCTGCTACCCTTCTGCTTGAAAAACCACTAGAAGTTGAAACCAGCTTTTCTGGAACACTGACAGAGAAGAAAGGTTTGATCAATAAATTTCTTAAGGCTGGACAAGATACATGAGAGCTTATGGGCATGTTCTGTGAAAGAACACTGAGAATAGAATGCTGAAGCTTGAGCAAGTTTTGGAGCAGCTTCTGTTCATCTGTGTAGGACTGCAGAAAACCCACTCCTCTCTCAGACTCTTTCTGAAAAATCCTTATTAAGTAGGAATTTTAACTGCAACTAACATTCTTGATCTGCTCCTGTATAGCAATGTGAAAGTTTATGTATTAAGTTCTGATTTGGATAGCTACTTAGGAAAAATAGCATATTTCCATGTTGCAATGTTTAACTTTGTTTTTTCTCCATCTACTCATAAATATTATTTACTACTGGTATTATAATTGCTTTATTGTAACTAAACCAACCAAACAGCAAATAAAGTTTTCTATTTCACTTGTTAAACTCCTGAATTCATGAAGCTGCGGTCTGGTTTCCTCCAAAGACAAACAGGCTTGAAACAGTAATTCATGTCCTGTAGTAACTCTGCTTTATGCTTTTCATATGCTGCCTGCAGGCACAGCGAACGGGAATAAAAATGGGAACACAACACCAACAGATCTTGTTCTGTTCTCTGTATCTATGCTTTTAGCTCCCACACTCTGATTATTTGTTAGAGCTCCTACAGCTCTGGGAAATGACAGACTCACAAATATGCTGAAAACAGCAGCCCTCCTCCCTTCAGGGTCTCGTTCTCAGGGCGAACGGAAGAATTGCAGAACCAGCGTGCCGTTCCCTTCCCACTTCAGAGACTGAGATCAGTGGCCCATGGAAAATTTCATACCAAGGAGGTCACAGGCCGGAGTTACTAGGAAGCCAAATGACAACGGTGGATGAAGATACATAATTTTGTCAACTAACTTTCGACATTCTATTAGTATATTGTATCGCTGTCCTCTATATCACTTTGTTTCTTACAGCAAAGAAGGAAAGATCCTTCCTATAAAAGCAAAGTGATTCTATATCCTGCGTTGCCTTTTCCCCTCTTACTAACCAGCGGGCACAAAAGTTCTCCAAGTTCCTTTCTGCAAATGAGGGAAATGTTCCATCACCTCCCATACCAACTGGAAACTGTATGGGCATCGAGAATGCAGAAAACAGCTAGCGTTCTGCATATACTTAATACTGAACCTATCGTTATCTTCTCAAAATGGAAGTTTCCAAGGAAACAAGAAGAAAAGAGGATATGAGAAATGTAAATGTGAAAGAGCAAAAAAGAAAAAAAGTGGTATTATTTTTTTAATTTACATATACATGTACACTTATTAAATTGCAATTATGATCCATAGGCTTATCATTTCATTCATTTATTGACAGTAATAGCTACTTGGATTACCAAGATCAAGCTTCAGTCGTGCTAACAAATGCATATTCACAAAGGAATTCCTGTTCCACAAGATGTATTATCTAAATAAATAAATTTAAATAAATCTCCTTCTACGACAAGGTGACCCACCCAGTGGACAAGGGAAATGCTGTGGGTGGTGTCTACCTGGACACTGACACCATCTCCCACAGCATCTCCTGAAGAACCTGGCTGCTCCTGGCCGGGCCGGGCGCTCTGCGCGGGGTTAGGAGCTGCCTGGAGCGAGCCCAGAGCGCGGTGGGGAATGGAGCTACATCCCGCTGGCGCCGGGCACAGGGGGTGTCCCCAGGGCTTGGTGGCGGGGCCAGTCCTGTTCAACATCTTCACCGACGGCGCAGACGAGGGGATGGAGCGCACCCTCCGTCAGCTGGCAGAGGACACCAAGCTGGGCAGGAGCGTCGATCTGCCGGGGGGGCAGGGGGCTCTGCAGGGGGCTGGGCAGGCCAGGCCGAGGGGCTGAGGCCACTTGGATGGGGTTCAACAGGGCTCTGTGCCGGGCCCTGCCCTGGGTCACACCAGCCCCAGGCAGCTGCAGGCGGGGGGCAGGGGCTGGGTGGCTGCTGGTGGGAAAGGGCCTGGAGGGGTGGTCAGTGGCCGGCTGGGCACGAGCCCCCAGTGTGCCCAGGTGGCCAAGACGGCCAGCAGCAGCCTGGCCTGTATCAGAAACAGTGTGGCCAGCAGGACCAGGGCAGTGACCGTCCTCCTATACCCGGCACTGGTGGGGCCGCACCTGGAATCCCACGTTCAGCTTGCGGCCCCTCACTGCAAGAGAGACACCAAGGGGCTGGAGCGTGTCCAGAGACGAGTAGGGGGCTGGGGAAGGGGCTGGGGCACAAGGCTGATGGGGAGCATCTGAGGGCACTGGGGGTGTTGAGTCTGGGGGGGTGCTCAGGGGGGACCTTCTCGCTCCCTACAGCTGCCTGACAGAGGCTGTAGGCAGGGGGGGTTGCTCTTTTCTCCCAGGTAACAAGCAACAGGACAAGAGCAAATGGCCTCAAGCTGCACTAGGGGAAGTTTAGATTGGATATTAGGAGACATTTCTTCACTGAAAGGCTGCCCAAGCATTGGAACAGGCTGCCCAGGGAGGTGGTAGAATCACCATCCCTGGAGGCGTTTAGAAAACACATAGATGCTGCGCTTAAGCAACATGGTTAGTGGTGGGCTTGGCAGTGCTGGGTTAATGGCTGGGCTTGATGATCTCAAAGGTCTTTTCCAACCTACATGATTCCATGATTCTAAACAGACAATATAGACAATAAGAAGCATCAGCCCCATATTGACCTAACTGAAAAAGAGAATGATAATAAAATCAAATACATTGTTAAAATCATAGACAAAATCTGTACCAGTCAGGAACAGGACACAGATCTCCTCAGACTGTAGTTAACTGGCATAAAGACTGTGAGACAACCACACGAACTGCAGGGTCCCTGCTTGAAAACGGCTTCCCCAGAAATTTACAGTGTACCTATAGCTTTATTGTTTATTGTGATAACATAGTGTATTTTCACAGAGGTGTCTGGTTTTGCACTTTCTTAAGAAAGTCTCCAAACTATTTCGACTAATTTTGTTTTTCTAATCACCCTTTGTTACGGCCTGTAAACAGATCCCTAGCTCCAAACATAATTTAAATATATTGGGCTGCAAGTTCAAAATAATAATAATAATAATAAAAAAAAAAAACCACCAAAAAACCCCAAAAAAACCCAAAACTGTAAGGAAGGAAAACTGAATTTCAGATAGTCTTTACTTACTACTAGACAAGGACTGTTCATCCAGCTTTGAGCAGAATAGTGGAGTAGATGGCCTACTGCAGTTCCTTCAAACCTGGGTTACCCTATAGTCTTACAAGATTCTTGGTTTTGGGTATGTTTTCAGAAGTCCCTTATGATTTAATTTACATGGAATATCTTATTACTGGCTTCCTTCAGACTGAGTGGAAAGTCAATGGCTTTGTGACCTGCAAAATCACTCTCAATGTATTGTTGGAAATGATTTTAATCAGTTCTCTGGGATGTACATCTTATTTTTCTCAGATGAAAGCCCATGATTAGGAAAAAAAAAAAAAAAAAAAAAAAGACATGGACCTGGAGGAATAAAGACTCAAAGTCTAAAACTCATAATAGAAGAATGAGAATTCTTAGCCTGTACAAACTGCTCTTCATGTGTGGCTCTCAAAGGACACGGCAATGAGAATTCTTTAACCACTGTGCATGAAGCCAAAAAACACCCACAGCAAAACAGGTTTATTAATGTGCAGACTTCCCTCAAGCACTGCATTTTGATGCAGCATACACTGTATACAAAAAAGTTATTTAAGCTATTATTAGCAGCAGAACATATATTAGTGCAGTTGTGTATGACTTTACCTTATCAGGAAATGCATAACTAAAAGCAGCAAAAGCTATAGTTCAGATGGCTACTTAATTACTTGCTATGAATAGATCGATAAACAGCTTTGATTCTGATTTGTTTGTATATGTTAATTGAGCAATTTATCCCTGAGCAGGAGTGATTTTGCAAAATGCCATGATCCCCAAGAGACAAAAAGGTGCAAAAAGTTGAGTTGCTGCACTATTTTCTGAATTTTCTGTTCTCTCTGATGCAATTTTATACAAAAGGGCTAGTCTATTCTAAGTGGTTGATTGAACATCCTAAAGTTGTAACAGAAATGGTTCAACCTAGAAAAGCACCGGTGGTCAAGGCCACAAATGTTATCCTGACCCCAGGAAATCTATATAGGTTTTACCACTGGCTTCAATACAACCAGGATTCCGTTTCCTGAGGAATACAAAAATGTAGATTTTTTTTTTTTTTTCATTTGCTTGTGTGGGCACCATAATGGAAAAATTTATATAGAAAGCTCTGTGGTGGAAGAAGCCATATGAGCACTTGGAGCGGTGCTGTGAGATGAATAAGGTGTCATATTTAGCAAATAAGGCAATCCTCCGGGGTGGGGGGAAAAAAACCAAACCAAAAAAAAAACCAACCCCAGAACAGAAAGGTATGAAAAATTAGTTCCTTAGCTTAGAAGCTATAGACTGAAACCAAGAATACATAGCTTAGAAAGAAAATGTATTGGCCTCTTCCCTATGAACACACAAGTCATTGCTGTACTATATGTACAAACGATTACAGGTGTTATGCGAACACTGCGGTGCAATTTTTTGTTACTGTCTAGCTTAAAATGCTTTGTTGTTTCTTTCTCTCACTTAAAGAAAAAAAAAAAAGAAAAAAACAAACAAAAAACCCCACAAACAACCCATCTCAGAATATCTCCAGAAACCTACTTTCCAGCCCAAAAAGCTGGCTTAGAAGGAGTTTCTAAGACAATTTATCTTTCCATATAAAAGGTGAAAATGTGGCAAGGTATCTGCAAAATACACCCAACCATTTCTAAGAAGCTTAAAAATGCAAATATCTGGAACTGACTATTCCTTAAAGAAATCTTCAGTAAGCTATTATTTTGTGTGCTGCTTAATTGGTCTCTTAAATCTAGAACCTAGGGCAAACACCTGCAATTACAGTATTTATTTCTTTTATTATAATATAAATACATCCTAACAAGTACAATTTGGTCCTGAAATAATAGTCTTATACATTTAGAGGAGAATCTAGAATCTAACCCTGTACTCCGTGCAAACGACCAGCTTTCTGTGAAAATTATCTCCAGCTCTGTCCCCAGGTGAATTCAACTTCTAAACACCTGCCAAAGATACATCCATATACAACTCTTTTGAAACATATGCAAGAGGGGAGCTTGTATCCATCAGCAGAATCTATTCACAGTACTTCTAGTTTATTAACATGATTCAGGATCCTATATGTTAAGGCCCAAGGAAGAAGAAATCATTTTCCACTTGCAGAGGCTCTGTGCTATGCTAAATTAAGCAAAATAATAGCCACAGAGACAAACCATGCATTAGAAATAGTCCACAAACAGCAGGGAGGAGGGAGAGGAGTAACAAGCATTACAGTATCTATTAACTAACGGAATGCTTATGGAAATAGGGATAAGATGCACATGCATGCCAAATGAATCCTTATCTATAGCACCATAAGAAAATATACCGAAATAAATCCATGAGGGACAGCAGTTTAAAATGTAAGACTGTAAGCATACAGCCATTAGTTTCATCTGAAATGCATTTTAATCGCTCCCATCACAATGAACTCATTTCCCATCCATGAAAATGTGTTCTGTGTTTCCACTTATAACCCAGTCTTCGATCAGTACCATTAAGGATTTATATAACATCAAATGCTATCATACACAATTAGAGCATGGAAGAAGTACTGGGTGCGTATTAAAAGAGCTTCTAAAACTGAATTCCATCTTTGGCATCCCTCTTGGCCTGTGTCCCTGCTGCTCCTCTCCGTGGCTCTGTGCCTTTCCTGTGCCAGGCTGCAAGGGATGGCTTTTCCAGCTGAACTGAGGGATGCACCAGCCTGCTCCTGGCTACACATGTGGGTTGTCTTAATGCTTGTGAACATGTGCTTCAAAGCAGCTTCAGAAGAATAAAGTCCTGTTTCTACTTGTAACCTTTCTGATTTGTGTCCTTGAAAGTGTTTACGGAGCCAAGAAATCCCTGGCATTTTAGGGATGATACTATGAAACAATGAAACTATGAGACAGTCTCATTGTTATTGAACTCATGGTGAGAACAAGGAATGGAATGGAATGGGAGTAGACTAGTTGTGTTGCAGGGTACCTACAGCAGCCATCTCATTGAACTGTCTGATGACTTCAGGGATGAGTAAAAGCAAAGCATGGTGTTATATAATGGTATTATATATTAATGGGCATTATCCAAATGCTTCTTAATCACTGAAAGGAATGGGGTAATGTCCACTTGGCCAGGAAGCCTGTTCAAGGGTTTAACCACCCTCTTTGTGTTGTCAACGTAGCTTTGAGCCATTCCCAGGCATCCTGGCACCGGGCACCAGGGGGAACAGCTCACCACCTCCTTCTCCATGTCCCTTCCTCGGGCAGCCGTAGAGATCACCCGTGTCACCCCACAGCTGCCTTCTCTCCAAACTAGACAAACGCAGAGTCCTCAGCCACGCCACAAAGGACATGGGACATGCCTTCTAGCCCTTCACCAGCTTTGGTGCCCTACTTTGGGCACAATCAAGGACCTTAACAGCCTTCCTAAATGGGGGGGGGGGGGGGGGAGGGGGCTGCACACAATGCTCAAGGTGAGGCCGCCCCAGCACTAAACGCAGCGGGATGATCACCCTTTGGACGGGCCGGTGACGCTGTGCTTGGTGCACCCCAGGTGGGGTTTGCCCCCGTGGCTGCCCGGGCACACTGCTGACTGCTGCTGAGCCTCCTGTCAGCCAGCACCCCCAGAGCCCTTCCCGCAGGGCTGCTCTCCCGCCACTCCTCTCCCAAGCTGTACTTGTGGCCGGCTTTACTCCCTCCCAGGTGCGGGATCCGGCATTTGGTCTTGTTATATGTCATGCCACTGATGATTGCCCATTGCCCCCGTCTATCCAGAGCGCTCTGCAAATCCTGCATCCACGTCACTGATACAACTATTGAAGAGAACTGGCCCTAGAACTGAGCCCCGAGAAACACCGCTGGGGACTGGTCACCAGTCAGGTATTGCCCCGTGCACTACTAACTCCTTGAGCCATTCATCCAGCCTTTCACCCCATGCGCTGTGTACCTTGTTGTTGAGGGGGTTTGTGCCTTTTTTTCTCTTTCTTTTTCCTTTTTTCTTTTCCTTCTCCTCCTCCTCCTCCTCTCCTCCCCTCCATTCCCTTTCCCTTTCCTTGTCTTCTCCTGTCTTTTTATTGTGCTTCTTAACTAGTGGACAAGTCTATTGAAGAAGTACAACGAAACCTTTGGCCCATTGAATTAATTGGGGAATATTTGTGTGTTCACTGGTTTCTTTCGGCATGTAATCTTTATGTGTGCATGTTTGGAATTGTTCAGATAGTATAGAAGAAATAAATATAAGTTGTCGTGCAAGTTTCAGAGCTGCATTTGGAAGTCTGCAAGCAGATGGATTTCTGTGGCTACACAGTATGCAATGAAGTCAGTAGTCTTCATAAGGTTTCGGTGTTTGGTTAATGGATTTCATCTTCTGTAGCGGATATTTGAAGTTAAACAATGAGGATAATTTGTCATAGTGTGGGAAATTCTAAAACTGAATATTGAAGTGTAAATAAATACATGTCTGTTGGGCAAGAAAAACTTCAGAGACCTCTTGGATGTCATTAGTTAATTTGGTCCATAGATAATTTAATGTTCTTGTGTTTACAGAGAACTCTAGAAATCCGAAGGTTGCCTGATTATAAAAGACGGTATCGTTTGTTTCTCTTGCTCAAGGAAGTCAACTTTCTATTTGTTAAATATGGGGAAAGCTAATAAAATAAATAGGAAACTTGTTAATATTTAGATAGCTTCCATTACGGTCAGTACTTCCACTTGAGACTTATATGTTTTATTCCAGATGTCATCTTTTTATATTATGATGGAGAAATCCTTTAAAGTGCTATGTCAAACGTAGTCAAACAGCTAAACGTCCAGCAAAGCTGCATGAAATGCAAGTGTACTTGCCTAGAGAAAAGATGATGTATGTGTAAAGAGTAGTCATGGAGGGAGGCCAAAGTGCAGGCCCAGACCGAATACGCTGGAGCATTTGGGGAAGCTTTTGCAGTAATCCACTTGATCACATGTGGGACCTTGCCTGATCCAGCGTAGTATTCTCTATAATCCCTAAATATCAGGCTGTCTCTTGTGAATTGAGGTGTTTCATTGCAAATAAAATTTCTGGTTGCTCTGGAAAGCAGTTAGATGTTGTCATGGATGGCTTCTGTATGTACTTGAAACCTCAGCAGGACCAGAGATGGTGTAATGAATCTTTTCCCTGATAAGGATGGAACAAAACCACTTAGCCATTCAGTCCTCATGGAGCCAAGCTACAAAGTCCAACTATGCACAGTCACAATTGTTTTGGCTTCTCAGAAATAGTAATCTAAAAAATATCATCTCTGCATAATGAAATATATGTTGAATATATTAATAGGTAGTGTTTTCGTTCTGAGTATTATTGGAGTAGATGGGACAGCATTTATAAGCCTTCAATGAAAAGGAAAGCAATATTAGACATAGTAAAGCATCTTTATTTTCATGTATTCCACCCTCTTCTCCGAATTCTGTGGTCATTTCTGTGCATGATCTGACTTCTTTATGAATGCATAAAAAGAGTATGCAGGAAAAACAGGTTTATGGAAATACACCTTTCTCTGCTTTTCTTCTCGTGAATCCTATGCCTGCTGATGCTAGAAAGAATCTTTTGGATATCTGCTAGCAGGAAGCCACGGGGCAGCTGGTACGACACTGGGGTTTCTTGGAGTGTTGCTTCTGCACCGCACTGTTGGAGGTATATGACACTCCAGGTAGCACTTTCACAGGATGCAGACTGCAAGGATAGTTGGAGTTTCTGAGAATGCTGATTTGTGTTTCCTTAACAGAACCACTTATATAAAAGCACTCTGTCCCTTCAGGTGGAAGTAGTGTCCCCTGCAATGAGTTAGGGTGTGTTTAATGATGGTTGTGTAGCTCCTGAGATGAGAGGGAAAGAGGTCCCATCGTTTGGTTATGTGGAAGTGAAAAATTTCACATTCTGGAGAATGTGAATCTCTGGAGGTTGAAAGTTTCTTGTCAGTCTAGCATAATCTTTATTCCTCTTATCATAATTTTAATTTTTTCATTAAAAGAATTAAACTTGTGATCTTTAGTGTTCATATGTGGGACTTTTGTCTTAGGACCAAGCTATGCCTTTTTCTGTAATTTGGCATAATAAATTATGATTTCTCTCTTCTACCTTACGAGCTGACTGAGATAGAACCAGATCACAGCATCCACACAAGGAAAAACTTTTAAACTGGCTTCATTAAAGATGCTTACTTTAACATGAAGTCGAATTAGCTTTTTCCTTTCTCATAATGTCATGTTTCAAACCACAGGTTTGCTAAAAAGCTATGTATAGAATGTGTTTTAAAACAACGAATGGGTTTTTTATGATAAATGAAATCACTGAAGTACTGTGATGTACTGTGGAGTTCTACGTTATGCTTCATTTGAGAGATTAGTGACAGAGAATCAAGACATCAAAAATTGTCTGTCACTCACAGTGTAACTAAACTGCATTCTTCTATCTTGTAGCATCTAACGGCAGTGGGGTTTGAACTTCCTAATGAACAAGTGCTGAAATGTCAAAACCACAAGAAACACGATATTACACTGAACTGCATATGACAGCGGTGTTTGCTATGTAGTTAGGCAATGCCTCAGGAAAACATGCTTAAGTTTACGTGGCAGTCTTCAAATGGATTCCTAAATGTAAGTGTGGCTGATGTGATTTGGGATAATGATGAAATTTTTACAAACTATCAGGAATGGTTGTTATAACTTTGAACTGTAACTTCTCCAATCCAGAGACACCTTCTGAAAGCAAAATGAAAAAGAATATTGGTTAGGAATGCAATTGTCCAGATTTCTCTTTCCAAGTGTTCAGTTGCAAATGGCCAAAAAGCCAGTATCAAAGGGAAGCTATGTTCTTGAAAAAGAAGCAGGGTACTTAATGAAAACATGTCTTTGTTTAATGCCTCACACCAATATTATTTTTTTTCATTATGAAATAATTCGAAAGGCTACCTCAGTGCACTATATTCCTTTTCCTGTCCAAGGAGAGGAGTTAGCAAGATGTGAGAGTGGAGAACATTGATCTTGAGATAATTAAGTTGGATCAGTGAAGACTATGTCGAGGATTCAAGCACTCAAAAGCTGATGAAAGAAAAAAAAGGTGAAGTTTTTTTTAGTGGTAACAGTTGAGACCTGCATTAGTCTTCTTTCTGCCTCTTCAGGAGAATAGAAATTAAAACTGATCTAATTTTTTCATCAAGGTAGTTCAGGAAATGGTTTCTTAAGGTTCAAGCTAATGCAGTGAAAGCTTTGAAGACCCCTCTACTTCAAGATAGCCTTTCAAATATATTTTTTTAAACTGTGGTACCTTTTTTCAGTGATTCTAGGAAGCGCTGCTTAGAATCATATCTAAAGAATTGTGCTATGTTGTTTTGTAAAAGAAAAAAAGTCAGGCACTAACTGTTTTGTTTTAAGTTCATATGCTGCCACGATATGATAAAATGAACTGAAAGACACTTTAAGGCAGACGCACGCATTTGATTTTTCCCGTTGTATAATACCAGGTTATAGATTAGTCTAGTCCTCGGAAGGTAGAATTAGTCGTCGATTCTTCAGTTATTGAACTGCAAAAAAAAAAATAAAATCCAACCCTTGCCCATATTCTGTTCACTGTGCTGTTAATTCCTTTATGTCCTTTGTTCTTGACTTTAATGTTCCTTAATCTAAACTGAACTGCAATTGCCATCTGTTAGACTAGGCCCTTAAATGATCCGAGTCCTCCTTCATACGGCTGTGCTGTGTCTCATTATTTATTGTTCCTTTCAAGATATAATCATTTTTTAATTCTTCTTTCTATTAACACCCATATGAGGTAATTTTGTTCCTTAGGGCCCAAACCTGATTTAAGCTTTTCCCCCCAGGCACTGTTTTTAGCATAACAATGTTTTGTGCTGCTGCAGTCTTTTTTTTTTTTTTTCTCTGAAGGCAGGAGTGATCTGTGTTCTGTTTCTTGAGATACTCTTGGCATTAGCTTTTACATACCTACAACTGGTTGAATGGTTGGAAATCATCTCTAGTAATCCAGAGAAATCATGCTCTGCCTCATTAATACCCCTTCAGATTTCTGACAAGTTGTGTTGGAACAGCCGTTTGATTGTCACTTTGATAAGAGTTGGTTCCCTGAAAACGTTATTTTGGTCACTTCTTTCCACTGTATCTTGTAAAGCATCTGATTCATCTATTGCATATGTTTTAAAATATTGTAAACTTATGTCATTCAGTATCACGGTATGTTCAGAAAGTAAGAGTTTTCTTCTTGCTAAATTGTTACGAACATAAATACTACATAAATACAAGGGGAAGTGTACAGCTTCATTGTCTCAGAAGACAATGTAAGTAAAAAGGAAAATATGCAATCAGTAGTTGGTAATTAAATTTGAAGATTCATTATTATCTTGATGAAGAAACAATGAAAGGAACGGTAGAAGGAGAAAATTACTGCAGGAATGGTTGAATTACATTTTGGGATTGATGCTATTCCCTACCTAAATAGATTAAGAAACTCACTGACTTTTGTTTCTATAGAATTCAATCCATAAGAACACTCTTAATTTACTTTTCTTTTTCTTCAGGATATTGGATTTTTCCGATCTAAACCAAATTTTCTACATTAGTGAGATGAGAGCAACAGAGCTCATATCACCAGAGTAACTTTACTGCAAAATTGACATTTGTCAATATCAGACGAGATTGTCAAAATACTCATTAACTTCAATTGAACCTACATTTTTCATTTTTATAAACCAACTGCAGCTCCTTTGAAGTCCATAGCAGAATTAGTTTCAAATTACTATATATAGTTTTAAACTTTTATCTATCTATCTATCTATACACATTAAAGATTAAAAAAAGGGGATGGAAGGAGAAGAGGGTGCTCTCTACTGTAATTTTCCTCCACATCAATTTTATACATCAGATCTTGTACCTAGAACATTGCTGCAAAAAATGCTTACTTTAATCACATTACTAATGTCTGTTGTGGTACCATCCCACACAATTCAAGAGAAACTGAAATACCAACTGTGTTCTTACCAGAAAATACAATTGGAAATCTCATAAAATGAGATTACTCTGATTGTAATTTTTATCCTCTCTAGAAGGCAGTCCACTTTTAAATGGGCTTTTTGTATAGTTTTCTAAGTGATTTGTAGTGTAGCATATTGTAGAACACATTGCAGTAATCTGAAGTGACAAATGGACCGATGATGGTAAAAATCATGATGTTCAGTAACAAGCTATCTCCAGGAATTAGATTTTAACTTCCTGTTAATATGTCTGCAATAAAGAAATATGAGAATGTTATAGTTATCCTTAAATTATGAGTAACTACTCTCAACATCAATTCATTTTTATATACTTTTTAATTCAATAGCAAAGGTTATGAGCACATAGAATATTTTATAGATGATGCTACTTAACAGCATTATCGTTCTTAACTGATGTCTGCTCTTTGCAAGTGTGTTTATGCAGAAGTCTTATACACAGCTCTGACAAATTGTCTCTAAACACTTGTGGTTAGAAATAGCCACATTATGATTTCTTAAAATAATTGCCAGCGTATTAGGGGAATACTCCTACCAATATTGTGGTGGCTCTAATTGCCAGGAATATATATCAAATTACAGTTAACTAGGACAGATTTTTCACTTCCACGTACCTTACATGAGATTTCTGTGTGCTATTGACAGAAAATGAGGGGTAGCTTCTCTTGCAGATTTTGGTCTGACTATCACGTTCTGCTCTCAGCTACATAGGAATGATCCCATAAATGGTGATGATACAGGTATTTGAGATGGTACAAATTATCTGCATTACCGTTTCTGCAAGGGAGGCTGGCTGCAAGCAGGTCACGGATTCGATCTTTCTGAAGAATGGTCTCCACTAACAAGCAGTGTCTGAGAAACTGGAACCATCCGTGAAGAAGCTGGAGTTATTTCCAAGCTATAAATGTCTGGTTGATTTCCATGGGACATACTACCACATTAACAAACAGTTAAGAGTAAAAGTGAAAAAGCAGTTTGTAACCAGCACGCAATACATAATGTTGAGATTCCTGCCTGGCAACTTTCTCCTTTAAGCCTTCCCAGACATCTGAAGGCCATCCCAGCAGGATAACTGTATGACTGAGATGCAGGCACCTGCTCTTGAGGGGCAGGGATGTCCATGGTATGCTGTCAATGTGTTTTTCCAGCTGAGGAGAGACCCTGTCATTCTAGACTGTCTCAGTCCATGCCTCATGACAGGGCTTTTTAGTTAAATCCAAAAAATGTGTGAAGTGTCAAATCCCTCACCCAGAGAAGGAGCTTCCTTCCTGCACACCAGCCACAACTTACCCCCCACAATCCTGTGGGCACAGATCTTTCAGCTTCCAGATTTTGGACAGGCCAGCTTGCTGAATGTCGAGGGACTGTCAGCCTCCGCGCGTCCCTTGCTTCTACCCTACGTGCCCTGTGCGTTGGTAAGCCAGTATTTTTTTCCTTACTACAATCAAGTGCTCATCAGTCATTTGAGCCAGTCTATCAACATGTTACAGGTGAAATGGGAGCTAGATTTCCTTCCAGGCATACCCTAATCAATCTCCCATCATCTTCTAGACTGCAGGGAGAGTCTGAGATGCTTTTCTAGAGATGGTTATTGTCTTTATGCACATCGGTGTATTTATCAATAGACAGAGTACAAGGTGCAACAAACTTTGATCTGTTAGTGGTACTTGTAATTCAACAGAAGGATCCTGAAGTGGTTCAGAGGATACATTTGATTGACATAAAGGCAACCTAGATCCACCCGCACGTATGGTTCTGTCTTGTTTCGTACAGTGTCCCACTGTAAAGCCTGAAGCAGCCTCACCGGGAGAGGAAGCGTCAGGGCTGCATTGGTCAGAATCCAGTATCAAAAAGGAGCGCCCTTCACAGATGTAATACCTAATGCAGCTCTTCTTGCTAACAACATTCCTACGGCATCCGAATGGCTAGTCTAGGAGTCTTTGCTGGCTCGGAAATCCGAGATGAGGCTCTAACTGGCCGAATACATGCTTTACTGACATGTCACAGCTCTTACATGTACAGCGTTTTTGCCAAAGATGAGATACTACTGTGAGTGAACATATAAGCTATAGCAATCCTGTCTTTAAAAGGAACCTGCAGTAAGCTTCCAGCCCAGGCTCTCAACAAAACTGTGTTATATTGTCTATACAACTTGACAGGTGACAATTACAATTTTTTCCTTCATACCTGGCAGGGGGATTAAAGCAATACAGAAATAAGAACTACTCTTCTTCCTTTCCCCTGCCTTTTTTTTTTCTTTTTTCTTTTTTTTTTTTTTTTTCTTTTTATCTTGGTGCAAGAATTGTATTTTGTTTGATGTAGAGCTTTGGACTAAGGATATGAATATTAAAGTCATAACCACCTTGCATCACTTGCTGAATTTTATCTCATTTGGTGTAGCAGCTTATGACGTGTCCAAACCTCAGCGCAGCACCTGAGGGACCATCAGCACTCAGACTCTCATGGAGAGGAAGGCAAAATGGCAGTTTATTAAAAGACACAGGCACTTACATACTAGTAGCAGAGCCAGCCCTTCGCGGGTGGTTTTCTGCTTAGTTCCTACATTTCTGTCACAACACGTGATGTTCCGCATCGCCACATCCCTATGCTACTACAATTCCCCCCTTCCATGCTAACAAGAATACAACATTAAGTGCATTGGTCAGTCATGTGAGCCAACAAAACATACTGTGCCTCTACTGTGTCTAAGCGAGATTTAATAAATGCTACTAGTCTATTAAAAATGCAAGGTCCAAAAGTTAAAAGCAACATCAGGATAAGAAGAGGACCAGCAAGACTAGATAATAAAGTGGTTAGCCAGGGTGATTGGTTAAACCAGGATTCATACCGTGCTTGCTGTGCCTCACATTCTCGTTTACGCTGTAGCAAACCCTTCACGCAATTTTGCTAGTGAATCTCTAACTGTGCCCGTGTGGTCCGCATAAAAACAGCACTCTTCCTGCAGGGCTGCGCAGAGGCCTCCTTGTTGTAAGAAAAGAAGGTCTAGGCCCCACCTATTCTGTAGGACCACCTCTGATAACGAGGATAGGGATTTCTCTAGGGCCGAGATAGATCGTTCAAGTCTTTCTAAATCTTCATCAACTGCTGCGCGCAACAAGGTCCAGCCATTCCGTTGTTGAACTAGGGAGGTGACGGCCGTCGCCATTCCGGTGATTCCAAGTGCCATGAGGGTTGCAACCGTTATGGCTGTTATCAGCTGCCTCTTGACCCGGACAGGTGATGGTTGTTTTTCCCAGTGTGCATATATGTCCTCCGAGGGATGATACAGAATCCTTGGCATAACTAAGACTTGGATACAAAAATCAGTGATGTTATTAAAAAGTTCAAGTGATACACACGGTACGAGGCCCTTCCTGGAACAAATCCACCACCCTCCTTCTCCGGGAAGAACCCATGTGACGTTTCCACTAAAGGACTGTTGAGAGATGTTATAAGCACAAAACGAGACCCAGCTCCTGTTCACCCAGCCCAGACAGTTTCCCTCCCCCCTGACTGCTAACATCGTGAGGCCTATATTAGACTTCTCCCACTTACATGAACCAGGGTTATCCTCCGTAGATAAACTATAGGTGCCATTCCAAGCAACACCTTCATAAAACGGGGGTTTGATGTCATAGCAAAGCCGACAGGGGTTAGTGAGGTTTGGATTAGATTCATTCAAGGTCAAATACATCGTCTGCATCACGGACCAAAGGGGATAAGGGTCAGGGCTTTCGGTATGAGACCTTTGAGGGACATGAATTGTACCTTTAGTCGCTTCGGGAGTTGTGTCAGGGGCGTGGGTCTGTGGGGGTAGAAGCCCTGAGATTACTACGTTTGGGCCTAGGGGTTGAGGTTGAGGGGTGTACCGTGGGGGTTCTTTTAATAAGGGTGCCCCTATCAGTACCTGATGTCCAAAGCATTACTCCCCAAGTTTTGCCAATAAACCAAGCCGGACTGGACGGGTTAGTGACGTTTATCCAGAGATACCTACAATTCCCACGGTGCCATACCGTCCCACCATCAGTTTTGGAAGGGGTCTTACAGTCAAAGGGACCCCATGTTACTGTAAGAAATCTATCAGGTTGACTTGGGGTCCATGCTGTGGCAATAGTTTCGCAACCCCAGTAGGCACAATAAAAATAATGAGGGGAATTACAATAACTTCTACTGGGATTTGAACTTGGGCACCGATATGTATTCCTACCATCAGTGTCCCATCTGCTCCTGGTACTAGCACAATTCGGGGCTCGCCAGCCATCCAGTAGATCTGGGCCCATCAGCTGACATACAGTGACATTGAAGGAGGGAGCACCCGGAGTCACTATAGATTGTAGTACTCGCGATTCTTGAAGTTGTATCAGTGTCCAGTTGTATGGGAGATCACCTTTGACCAAGGACACCAAAACCAGTAGCAGCCCTAAAAAACTTCGGATCCCTCCTTTTCCCCTTCTCTGCTGCTGCACTACGTCCTGTATTTGCTGAACTGTTGCTTGCATTTGTTTCATAAGGGCTGGTATGGTAGCTGAATCTACTGCAGTTTCCTTTGGTGGCTCAACTGTTCCTTCTCCCTCCTCCTCTTTTATGTTGGTTAAAGTCCTCCCTTTTTAGTTGGACAGATTGTACCCTTGTCTTCCTTATCTAGCAGTGCTGAGTGTGTCCTTGGTCTCGCTCCCCCCCTTGGGTTGATGTGTCTAGGCAACCAGTCTGTGTCAGGTAGCTCATTGCTGGCTGCGTTACCACAGTTTTTTGAGTCCTCTTCATCTGAACTAGATGAAGGGGGGGTTGCCACGTCCGAATAACTCGGCGGTTGTTCTCGCTGGTGCCATGTGTGGGTGTTGTCCCCTGCTTTGTCTAGTCTGCGCAATCTGTCTTCGCCCTGCCTAATAGCCTCCTGGAACCGTTTTGCTGATTCCCAATCCTTTTCCTTCTGTCCTTGCTCCTTTTCTAACTCTGCCAACCGTCCTTCATGTTCTCTATCCAGCACACTACTTTCTTTTGCCTTAGCCCTTTCCTGCTGTTCTTGTTCCTCAGCTTTGAATCTCCGCATTAAATTTGCCAAGTCATCTGTCGGGTATAAGTTCTTTTGTTCCCGCTGTGCATTCTTGTTATCTACGGGATAGCATCCTGCCTTTCTTTCTGATGGTGGGCTGTCCAGTAGATTACCTGGTGGACTAGGGGGAGGACCAGGAGGTTTAGTGTCCCGTGCTATTGAAGTGCCCACCTGCGTTTCCCTATTTATTCCCGGGAGCCGAGGACACTCCGTACCAAATACAGATGCTCCCGCCGCAGCCCATATTTGAGCTCCTTCACATTTTTTGTTCATAGCACGACATATCTTACCCCAGGTTGTACCCCACGCCGTTGTGCCCGTTTTCTCAGATTCCCAAATTTCTTGTTCAAATTTTTCCCACAGTTCACAACACATAATATCTTGCAGGTTAACTATCAACCCTCTGCCCTTCATCCACAGGATGATTTCTGTTACATCTTTTCGCGGGCATTTTCCCCCCGTCTCCTTCACCCATTTTTTCAGTACCTGCACCACAGAATCAACACCAACATCTTTTTTCGGCTTCATTGCCCCTACAGAGGTCCAGTGTCGTCCAGCGCGCTGCTTCCCAGGATCACGTCGGGGTCACCACTTGTAGCAGCTTATGACGTGTCCAAACCTCAGCGCAGCACCTGAGGGACCATCAGCACTCAGAGTCTCATGGAGAGGAAGGCAAAATGGCAGTTTATTGAAAGACACAGGCACTTACATACTAGTAGCAGAGCCAGCCCTTCGTGGGTGGTTTTCTGCTTAGTTCCTACGTTTCCATCACAACACGTGATGTTCCGCATCGCCACATCCCTATGCTACTACAATTTGGGTAGTGATGCATGCTCCCTATGGAGGATCCATCTGCTTTGCTTATCTTATCTCCGAACATTTGGTTAGGAAGACTTGCACCATGTCGGTTAGAAACACATGGGTCTACATGAGTCCATGTAATCCAAAATAGCCTGGCACTATGCAGTGAAAATTAAGAGTGGAAAAGAAGGCGGAGTACAGAGTCCTGGAGATAAGAATAATGGAAACATGGATAACATGGAAAGATGACTACTCTGGTCACACCCAAACCTCATCAGTGTATGTAAGCACATTTCTGTGAACTTGATGAGGAAGTACTGAAGCACATTTGAGTATGCCTCAGTTTATCAAAGTCTTGTCATGTAGTTAAAAGACTGAAGAGCAATATCAGGACATAAGTTTTGGAATGACTCAGAGATTTGTGTTAAAGGTATGAGATTTACATAGATGAATTGAAAACATACTGCTATGTACTACATTTTACGGGGTTTATTGCTGCAAGGCACATCTGTCACGGGAATTAGTATTCTCTGAAACTGACGGATGATCTCCCTGGAGAATCTGTTTTTGTGATAAATACAGCAAAGTTAGCAGCATGGCATATTTTCACCTCTCCACCACTGGAAGGACAGCTGTGGTCAGTGGTGTTGCTCTACAGAAACAGCTGAACCACCTGGGGCAAAGGCCTGGCCAGCTCACCCAGGGAACAGGGCTTCTGTGCAAGCCAGCTCAAGGCACCAGGATAGATTCTTACAGATCTATTTAAAGTTCCACGTTTTCTGTTTCAAGTCCCAGACTTGTTTCTTTGACTTGGCTGTCAGTAGCAGAATCTGAGTCTCTACAGAGTTTTATACTTAGTATAAAACAGCAGAAAGAAAATTTAAAAAACAAACAGGAAAACTTAGAATGTTAAAGAACTATACATGATAAATAGTAGCGACAAAACCTGATGCGCTTCTAGGAAGCTTTGTGGCATTATGCTAAAGGGTAGTCTGTAGAAAAAAAGAGAATTTTCTAGGTTTTATTTGCAGGAGACGATTGACCTGTTTCAGTCCTTGGCTATTTGAGATGGACAATGTGAGTAGTATCAGCTGAGATGTTTTTCACACTGAGCTAGTCAACTTGAATTTAAAAGTTCTTCACGCCTAAGTGGTAGAATAGTATTCTTACAGGAAGACAGTGTCACTAATACTAGCCGGACCATCATTGTTTTAATTCTGAAACCTGGGTCTTTCTCACTCTTTTTATTTGCATTTTTTTTTCCCTGTGGAATGCCCCTCTAAGAAAAAGTAATAGTTGGTCTGTAACAGGAGTAGTTCTGTGCCTTTTCTTTATTTCCTTTCTAAACTAACTCCCAACTTCCACAAATCTTCCAGCAAGAGGAGTGTGGAGTGTGTTGTTCATTATTATGATATCTCATCTTAAATCTCCTCTGGCAACTGCTGACAAATGGAACACAGTGACACTTCCATTGACTTGCTTTTTAGTAGTTTAAAGCAATATAATGCATACAGTCTGCTGTAGGTGGCATGCTACACACCTCCTGCATGTGCACTAGGCATGAGATTCAGCCAATGCTGCTATATTCCTCACCCCCAAAATGAGGTTGTCCTTCCCCCTTCTTTTTCTCTTTTCACAGCTAAACAGAAGCTTTTGCTTTTCCATTGTCTCCTACTTCTGTTATTTCTTACGCTGATATCCGTTCCATAACCACAATCGATGAGGCCGTATGGTACTGCTATTGTAAAATAGTCCAGTCTCAATAAGCAGTAATTTTGGCTTACCCAAGGAGCACAGCTTGGGTAAAAAAATGTGGAAACCTTGATGAACTACAATGTTTTCAGTCTTAATCACTAAATGATGTAATCACATGAGAATCTGGTGCATCTCTTTTGTTACCGTACTGCAAAGCAGCATTGCTTTCCATCCCACACAGCAATTTACCACGGACAGTGAATTTTCCTCACATAGAAACCTTGAATCTCTAGTGCATCAGCCTTGTGTCCTTCTACTCAGTGTCTGATCAAAGTTAATCCTTATTAGTTCCATCTGTCACTATTAGCACCAGTTGTTCAAGGAAGTCTCCTCACATGGTATATTGGTTATCAAAACTACAAGGGCAATCAGGGTTTCTTGTTTTCATCAGCTCAGGGTGGTTGGAACTGTGCTCTCACATGGTAACTTTTCCTGTGCAGTGCCCTTCTTCCACACTACCCCCTAAAAAGTCATCTTGCAGAATATTTTTATCGTTTGTCAAAGGCCTAGATTTATTTTAACTCAGTTCCACTGTCTGTCTTTTACCAATTTTTGCCTTTTTGCCCTCTCTTTCAGAGGACAAAATATGGACAACTGTGTACCATGATCTGCAAACGCAGACTTCTGTGGGAGGCAACAGCCTGGAGAAGTTATCTGTGCTGCAGCTCAACTACAGTGCAACGATGGACCAGATTTCTGCCATTACCAGCAGCGCTGAATGCTGCCAGCAGTTTGTCTCCTGTTCTTGCAAGATGTCCCGGCTGCTGAACACACCAGGTAGGCTGAGAATGGCATATCAATTACACGCGGTGTTGAAGACGTTCATCTGAACAATTCCGCAGGTATTGCTGTTAGACCAGTCCATGCAGGAAACATATGTCTTTGTTCTCCTTCATAGAGTTCACAAAGAGGGAAATAATTGAATATGCAGAAGAAATTGTTTTCTTGGGAAATTTTGCTGTTTGCTTAGTACTGAAATGAATTTTGTTGCAGCGCAAATCTGTGTTCTTCTCTCAGATCTGTAGCTCCTTCAAGCAGGGTGCTTTTGGTAAATAAGGGTAACTTTGAAAGTTTAATAAATAGAGGCATTGAAAAATTGCTTTGAATTTTATCCTGGTCTTCTGGTTGTCAGGTTTTGTATGCTACAGTCAGCAAGGGCACTGGCTGAGTGAGGGTTGGAATTTTCCAACTAATATCTCTGAAACGGTTTCTCTGAGTATTTGTGGGTTGCCTTACACATTGCAGAGACTGGCATGGTCAGTAATGTGGTTGTGTGAGACATATGATGTGCTGCTGCCTACAAGCAGATTGGTTTTTATTTTCTCCTTTTGTTGTGCAACTCTGCTGGAAGAGAACAGTCCTAGAACAAATCCTCGCTTGCTGGATGTGCCTCCTCAACAACTCTTACCTCTAACTGATAAAGACAAAAGTATTAGTTGTTCCAGAATCAGTAAAACAGCACATAAAGATGGAATTCAGTTTTAGAAGCTCTTTTAATACGCACCCAGTACTTCTTCCATGCTCTAATTGTGTATGATAGCATTTGATGTTATATAAATCCTTAATGGTACTGATCGAAGACTGGGTTATAAGTGGAAACACAGAACACATTTTCATGGATGGGAAATGAGTTCATTGTGATGGGAGCGATTAAAATGCATTTCAGATGAAACTAATGGCTGTATGCTTACAGTCTTACATTTTAAACTGCTGTCCCTCATGGATTTATTTCGGTATATTTTCTTATGGTGCTATAGATAAGGATTCATTTGGCATGCATGTGCATCTTATCCCTATTTCCATAAGCATTCCGTTAGTTAATAGATACTGTAATGCTTGTTACTCCTCTCCCTCCTCCCTGCTGTTTGTGGACTATTTCTAATGCATGGTTTGTCTCTGTGGCTATTATTTTGCTTAATTTAGCATAGCACAGAGCCTCTGCAAGTGGAAAATGATTTCTTCTTCCTTGGGCCTTAACATATAGGATCCTGAATCATGTTAATAAACTAGAAGTACTGTGAATAGATTCTGCTGATGGATACAAGCTCCCCTCTTGCATATGTTTCAAAAGAGTTGTATATGGATGTATCTTTGGCAGGTGTTTAGAAGTTGAATTCACCTGGGGACAGAGCTGGAGATAATTTTCACAGAAAGCTGGTCGTTTGCACGGAGTACAGGGTTAGATTCTAGATTCTCCTCTAAATGTATAAGACTATTATTTCAGGACCAAATTGTACTTGTTAGGATGTATTTATATTATAATAAAAGAAATAAATACTGTAATTGCAGGTGTTTGCCCTAGGTTCTAGATTTAAGAGACCAATTAAGCAGCACACAAAATAATAGCTTACTGAAGATTTCTTTAAGGAATAGTCAGTTCCAGATATTTGCATTTTTAAGCTTCTTAGAAATGGTTGGGTGTATTTTGCAGATACCTTGCCACATTTTCACCTTTTATATGGAAAGATAAATTGTCTTAGAAACTCCTTCTAAGCCAGCTTTTTGGGCTGGAAAGTAGGTTTCTGGAGATATTCTGAGATGGGTTGTTTGTGGGGTTTTTTGTTTGTTTTTTTCTTTTTTTTTTTTCTTTAAGTGAGAGAAAGAAACAACAAAGCATTTTAAGCTAGACAGTAACAAAAAATTGCACCGCAGTGTTCGCATAACACCTGTAATCGTTTGTACATATAGTACAGCAATGACTTGTGTGTTCATAGGGAAGAGGCCAATACATTTTCTTTCTAAGCTATGTATTCTTGGTTTCAGTCTATAGCTTCTAAGCTAAGGAACTAATTTTTCATACCTTTCTGTTCTGGGGTTGGTTTTTTTTTTGGTTTGGTTTTTTTCCCCCCACCCCGGAGGATTGCCTTATTTGCTAAATATGACACCTTATTCATCTCACAGCACCGCTCCAAGTGCTCATATGGCTTCTTCCACCACAGAGCTTTCTATATAAATTTTTCCATTATGGTGCCCACACAAGCAAATGAAAAAAAAAAAAAAATCTACATTTTTGTATTCCTCAGGAAACGGAATCCTGGTTGTATTGAAGCCAGTGGTAAAACCTATATAGATTTCCTGGGGTCAGGATAACATTTGTGGCCTTGACCACCGGTGCTTTTCTAGGTTGAACCATTTCTGTTACAACTTTAGGATGTTCAATCAACCACTTAGAATAGACTAGCCCTTTTGTATAAAATTGCATCAGAGAGAACAGAAAATTCAGAAAATAGTGCAGCAACTCAACTTTTTGCACCTTTTTGTCTCTTGGGGATCATGGCATTTTGCAAAATCACTCCTGCTCAGGGATAAATTGCTCAATTAACATATACAAACAAATCAGAATCAAAGCTGTTTATCGATCTATTCATAGCAAGTAATTAAGTAGCCATCTGAACTATAGCTTTTGCTGCTTTTAGTTATGCATTTCCTGATAAGGTAAAGTCATACACAACTGCACTAATATATGTTCTGCTGCTAATAATAGCTTAAATAACTTTTTTGTATACAGTGTATGCTGCATCAAAATGCAGTGCTTGAGGGAAGTCTGCACATTAATAAACCTGTTTTGCTGTGGGTGTTTTTTGGCTTCATGCACAGTGGTTAAAGAATTCTCATTGCCGTGTCCTTTGAGAGCCACACATGAAGAGCAGTTTGTACAGGCTAAGAATTCTCATTCTTCTATTATGAGTTTTAGACTTTGAGTCTTTATTCCTCCAGGTCCATGTCTTTTTTTTTTTTTTTTTTTTTTTCCTAATCATGGGCTTTCATCTGAGAAAAATAAGATGTACATCCCAGAGAACTGATTAAAATCATTTCCAACAATACATTGAGAGTGATTTTGCAGGTCACAAAGCCATTGACTTTCCACTCAGTCTGAAGGAAGCCAGTAATAAGATATTCCATGTAAATTAAATCATAAGGGACTTCTGAAAACATACCCAAAACCAAGAATCTTGTAAGACTATAGGGTAACCCAGGTTTGAAGGAACTGCAGTAGGCCATCTACTCCACTATTCTGCTCAAAGCTGGATGAACAGTCCTTGTCTAGTAGTAAGTAAAGACTATCTGAAATTCAGTTTTCCTTCCTTACAGTTTTGGGTTTTTTTGGGGTTTTTTGGTGGTTTTTTTTTTTTATTATTATTATTATTATTTTGAACTTGCAGCCCAATATATTTAAATTATGTTTGGAGCTAGGGATCTGTTTACAGGCCGTAACAAAGGGTGATTAGAAAAACAAAATTAGTCGAAATAGTTTGGAGACTTTCTTAAGAAAGTGCAAAACCAGACACCTCTGTGAAAATACACTATGTTATCACAATAAACAATAAAGCTATAGGTACACTGTAAATTTCTGGGGAAGCCGTTTTCAAGCAGGGACCCTGCAGTTCGTGTGGTTGTCTCACAGTCTTTATGCCAGTTAACTACAGTCTGAGGAGATCTGTGTCCTGTTCCTGACTGGTACAGATTTTGTCTATGATTTTAACAATGTATTTGATTTTATTATCATTCTCTTTTTCAGTTAGGTCAATATGGGGCTGATGCTTCTTATTGTCTATATTGTCTGTTTAGAATCATGGAATCATGTAGGTTGGAAAAGACCTTTGAGATCATCAAGCCCAGCCATTAACCCAGCACTGCCAAGCCCACCACTAACCATGTTGCTTAAGCGCAGCATCTATGTGTTTTCTAAACGCCTCCAGGGATGGTGATTCTACCACCTCCCTGGGCAGCCTGTTCCAATGCTTGGGCAGCCTTTCAGTGAAGAAATGTCTCCTAATATCCAATCTAAACTTCCCCTAGTGCAGCTTGAGGCCATTTGCTCTTGTCCTGTTGCTTGTTACCTGGGAGAAAAGAGCAACCCCCCCTGCCTACAGCCTCTGTCAGGCAGCTGTAGGGAGCGAGAAGGTCCCCCCTGAGCACCCCCCCAGACTCAACACCCCCAGTGCCCTCAGATGCTCCCCATCAGCCTTGTGCCCCAGCCCCTTCCCCAGCCCCCTACTCGTCTCTGGACACGCTCCAGCCCCTTGGTGTCTCTCTTGCAGTGAGGGGCCGCAAGCTGAACGTGGGATTCCAGGTGCGGCCCCACCAGTGCCGGGTATAGGAGGACGGTCACTGCCCTGGTCCTGCTGGCCACACTGTTTCTGATACAGGCCAGGCTGCTGCTGGCCGTCTTGGCCACCTGGGCACACTGGGGGCTCGTGCCCAGCCGGCCACTGACCACCCCTCCAGGCCCTTTCCCACCAGCAGCCACCCAGCCCCTGCCCCCCGCCTGCAGCTGCCTGGGGCTGGTGTGACCCAGGGCAGGGCCCGGCACAGAGCCCTGTTGAACCCCATCCAAGTGGCCTCAGCCCCTCGGCCTGGCCTGCCCAGCCCCCTGCAGAGCCCCCTGCCCCCCCGGCAGATCGACGCTCCTGCCCAGCTTGGTGTCCTCTGCCAGCTGACGGAGGGTGCGCTCCATCCCCTCGTCTGCGCCGTCGGTGAAGATGTTGAACAGGACTGGCCCCGCCACCAAGCCCTGGGGACACCCCCTGTGCCCGGCGCCAGCGGGATGTAGCTCCATTCCCCACCGCGCTCTGGGCTCGCTCCAGGCAGCTCCTAACCCCGCGCAGAGCGCCCGGCCCGGCCAGGAGCAGCCAGGTTCTTCAGGAGATGCTGTGGGAGATGGTGTCAGTGTCCAGGTAGACACCACCCACAGCATTTCCCTTGTCCACTGGGTGGGTCACCTTGTCGTAGAAGGAGATTTATTTAAATTTATTTATTTAGATAATACATCTTGTGGAACAGGAATTCCTTTGTGAATATGCATTTGTTAGCACGACTGAAGCTTGATCTTGGTAATCCAAGTAGCTATTACTGTCAATAAATGAATGAAATGATAAGCCTATGGATCATAATTGCAATTTAATAAGTGTACATGTATATGTAAATTAAAAAAATAATACCACTTTTTTTCTTTTTTGCTCTTTCACATTTACATTTCTCATATCCTCTTTTCTTCTTGTTTCCTTGGAAACTTCCATTTTGAGAAGATAACGATAGGTTCAGTATTAAGTATATGCAGAACGCTAGCTGTTTTCTGCATTCTCGATGCCCATACAGTTTCCAGTTGGTATGGGAGGTGATGGAACATTTCCCTCATTTGCAGAAAGGAACTTGGAGAACTTTTGTGCCCGCTGGTTAGTAAGAGGGGAAAAGGCAACGCAGGATATAGAATCACTTTGCTTTTATAGGAAGGATCTTTCCTTCTTTGCTGTAAGAAACAAAGTGATATAGAGGACAGCGATACAATATACTAATAGAATGTCGAAAGTTAGTTGACAAAATTATGTATCTTCATCCACCGTTGTCATTTGGCTTCCTAGTAACTCCGGCCTGTGACCTCCTTGGTATGAAATTTTCCATGGGCCACTGATCTCAGTCTCTGAAGTGGGAAGGGAACGGCACGCTGGTTCTGCAATTCTTCCGTTCGCCCTGAGAACGAGACCCTGAAGGGAGGAGGGCTGCTGTTTTCAGCATATTTGTGAGTCTGTCATTTCCCAGAGCTGTAGGAGCTCTAACAAATAATCAGAGTGTGGGAGCTAAAAGCATAGATACAGAGAACAGAACAAGATCTGTTGGTGTTGTGTTCCCATTTTTATTCCCGTTCGCTGTGCCTGCAGGCAGCATATGAAAAGCATAAAGCAGAGTTACTACAGGACATGAATTACTGTTTCAAGCCTGTTTGTCTTTGGAGGAAACCAGACCGCAGCTTCATGAATTCAGGAGTTTAACAAGTGAAATAGAAAACTTTATTTGCTGTTTGGTTGGTTTAGTTACAATAAAGCAATTATAATACCAGTAGTAAATAATATTTATGAGTAGATGGAGAAAAAACAAAGTTAAACATTGCAACATGGAAATATGCTATTTTTCCTAAGTAGCTATCCAAATCAGAACTTAATACATAAACTTTCACATTGCTATACAGGAGCAGATCAAGAATGTTAGTTGCAGTTAAAATTCCTACTTAATAAGGATTTTTCAGAAAGAGTCTGAGAGAGGAGTGGGTTTTCTGCAGTCCTACACAGATGAACAGAAGCTGCTCCAAAACTTGCTCAAGCTTCAGCATTCTATTCTCAGTGTTCTTTCACAGAACATGCCCATAAGCTCTCATGTATCTTGTCCAGCCTTAAGAAATTTATTGATCAAACCTTTCTTCTCTGTCAGTGTTCCAGAAAAGCTGGTTTCAACTTCTAGTGGTTTTTCAAGCAGAAGGGTAGCAGGAACAATGCACCTGCTCTGCTCTGATCTACATCCCCATGTCCTAGAAGTGGAAACCGACAGCTTTTCGAAATACCTTTTTTTCCTTAGGCGTCGTCATGTTGCCACAGAACTGAAGCAGGCATTAATTCATAGGTTAAATGTTTCTCGTGAAATAGGTATTCAGTCTCCTAGGTAAATGTTAGGTAGGTAAATGGTTAGTTAATAGGCCATTTTTTCTTGTCCATTGTTAATACACCCTTTAATCATGTCTTTGTTTCACTCTGCACCTTTGCTTGTCTCTTAGCAATTCGTTTGAGGTTTTTTGATACTGTGATCAGAGTGTCTTAGTTTCACCTTATCTTCATCATTCTTTGAGCTGGTGAACTGTATGTGGTGATTTTCCCAATTATCTTTGCTGTTGTGTAGGAATTAGACTTAATCCATTATCACTAAGTGAAAAAGGCTACACGTTGCTTTGGTGTTTGTTAGAAATAATAGTAGCTGGTAAGAGCTTTGTGGGTATTAGAAATCCTGTATGGAAAATGTAACTGCAGTGCTGTAAGCCCTAGTTTCTTTCCTGTGCTTTTTAAAGAAAAACCGGTGCATTTGTGTTTTAATTTTGCAGTTATAGCAGAATGTTCCAAACTGGCTGTTTCTCAGTCCCACTCTGCAAATGTGCTCTACCTATTACAGGTTAAGATTGACTATATTTATTTTTTAAAAGACAGACAGAGGAAGGCAATAATTACTCCACTGTTTGTGCTGAATCGTCTTTTATAAAAATTGTGTAAAACTATTCATGGTTATTGTTTTCACAGAAAGAGTCACAGACATTAATTCTTTATGAACCCAGGTTGTCTTGGGGAAAAGTCATCTTTCTTGCTGAATAACCGAAACAGATTAGTTTATTAATTTCTTAGACAAAATTAATCTAGATGTTATGTCACTGCACATCTTGACAAGAATTTCTCTTTCACCCATATCCTAAATGCATTACACCTGAGTATTTTTTCTTACGCAAATTTGCAGTACCAATATCCGGTGTTTCTTTTTCCATTCCCATTCCTGAGATGAGTGTGTGTCATAAACAACTGTATGAAGAATCAAGCTAAATGTATGCGATTAGAAGAAGATGGTACGTTGCAACGCATAGAACAAAAGAATCACAACAAACCGCACTCCCTCCTGTGTCAGGGACTTCCTTGGCCTTTCCTTCCGTGCCCTGTCTTGCCTTAGGAGACAAGTGTTCAGCTACTGTTGAAGCATTGCCTGCCCTCTTTGCATTGATGAGATGATCCTGTTCATTTCTTGAAGCTGTGCCTTTTACCGATTATCTGAAGGTTATGGTTAGGCTTCCCTAAATTCTGACCTGAGCTTTCCCAGCTGACAGCCTGGGGCATTGAGCTGTATCTTCTATATTAGATTTTACATCTGGAAAGCATTTCTGCTTCTCAGGAGCCTCTTTAAACAGTCTTTAGTTAATGTTTGGAGCTCAGAAGTACTGGAACTGCTTTGTAAGAATTGCTTTTTGTTGTTAGTGATGTTATCAGATCCCAGCGCCTATATGAAACCTTCTTTTCACAGTGAGTTCATCAGATAAACCTCCAAAACACAGCAGAACGCATATGAACTTGAGAATGCATATGTAATTACTAACGTATGTGTGGCTGTTTGAGGTATGAAAGTCCAAAATACATCTTCTTCCAGGAGTATGTTTGAGTATGGTTTTTTAGTGTGCTTTTTATGTGTGTATGCTTGATGTTATTTATCAAATCAGACTGTTAAAATATTTCTCTGAATTGTCTCTGAAACAGAGTGCCTGAAATAGCTTCCCCTTTTCACCTTGTGAATAATTCTGCATGTCTCCCCTACTTCTCCACATTTTCTGTATAGTATAGCCCATTCTTTCCTTGAATCCCCTTCAATAATTTCATACTCTGCCTGCATACGTTTGCTAATGTTAAACTATGTCGCTTAGAGCAGCCAACATTGCCTAAGCGTGTACGAGGATGGAGTTTTACAAAAAGTTAGAGTATGCAGGAAGTATAACATATTTAGAATCAGGTTCGCTACCATCATTGCTATTATAATCTGGGGGAGTGCCTTGTCCCCTTGAACTTTTGTGCCTACATGTGCTTGTGATATAAGCCATTTGTACCTGTAGATTTCTTTGTGGAAATGTGCATGCATGCGTGTGTGTGTGTGTGTAATATATATGTATATATTCCACATATATATATATGTGGAAATCTATATAGGTATTTCTATAAAGGGGGTGGCCTCAAGGTAATGATCACTTCCTCCTGGAAGGGATTACTTCTACAAGATCCTTTTCCAATGTACCTCTTTAAATATTTTGTTATGTGAGATTTGCTCAATGTGAGAAGATGAAAAAGATTAATTTCCTATTTTCTGTAAGGTAGACATATTTTACTGCAAAGGCATATGGACAGTAACTTCTGTTTTCAAGGAATGTGTGTTGCCAGCAAAAATTATTCATGTTCACTTCCTTAAATTGTTGGAATAAGGAGTGGGAAAAATAATTCACTTGATTAATAGGATTAGGAATAAAAAATCGAGAACTGTATTTTCTGGAAAAATGGATCTGCAGATTTAAAAAAGAAAAAGAAAGGATGCTTCCCATATCTACTAGTGGAAATTTAACTTTGTATCTGGGCATTTGTTGGCCTGTGCCATGATGAAGATGGAGCTGCTAACAAGATGCAAAAGACTGAAATGCAGTTCAGCATTTCAGAAACAGCAGCTAAAGATTTGGAATCAGTTACCAATGTAGCTGTTGAACTATAATGAGTTTCAGAAAGTGGCAGCTGATTAGTACACGCCGCTCTCTCTGTTACCCTAGAAAATACCCATTACGCTGGTTTCTGTTGGAAGCATACCCCAACACCGCTTTGCAGAAATAGCTGGGATGTTTGGGTAGTCAGCATGGACTCTGTAAAGCAAACACAAACTCCACAACTCATCCCGGGGTTTCACCTGCAGCTCGTTAAGGTCCTGTGCATTGCCCCAACAGCAATGATGAGGCTTGGTTTAAACTACGGGTATGCATTTACGTATACGTGACTTATAGGATAGATCTTACTAACTCATAGGTTCAAGATATATTTAATATCAAGCTTTTTTAAAATTACATGGCTCACAGAGCACTTACATAGATGAACAAATAGCTCTAATTAATCTATTTTACCAAGTTTAAATTGTAGCCACACAAATATTTCTATTTTGGAACATGCTATACTACTAAACAGAATCTTTTCTCCCACCACCTTTAAGAACTACTAATCTGCTTTGTGCTAACATTAGTCTATCTCAAAAGTTCTTTTTACATTTATCTCTTTCCCTTTTTCTCATTGCTCTTTGATGTCTCTACCTCTGATATTTGTAACATATTCTGATTTCATATACACTTTTGTAACATCTTAGTACTATTTACAGTGGTATTACTCTTGAGCGGCACAGAAGTAACAGATCAAAGCTTCTTTTCTTTTTAATCATCTGCCTCCTATGGCATAGACTGTGTTTTCATCATTCTTTGCAAAGCACTGTGTCAAGTAGCAAGAATGTTTGGAAGACATACTGAACCAATTTCCTTTCCGGAAAATCTGAAATTGCAAGCAGAAAAAAAAAAAAAAAAAAATCAGACATATAAGATAATTCATCTGTGATGATGTTCTGCGCCACTGTGCCAATTTTTCACCCACAGATCTAAAAATATCTTAACACAATCTCCAAACGTTAGGGAGTTGGAACTGATGAAAGTTTTGTTTTGTTTGGATTGGAGGTTTTGGGTTTGTTTGAAGATTTCTGCACAAAGTCTGTTTGAATGTAGCGGTCCTGAGGAATTGAGAGGATTGCTGACCACAACTTGATGATCGATGCAGATCAACATTTACCATGCTAAGCAAAAAGCAAGCTTAATCTGACTGAACCAACTTCAACTTGACGCTTGCTCTGATTAGTACTGCCTATTGATTTGTGGCCTGATGGCCAACTCTTGCTCACAATCATGTTCAAGTACAAAAAATCTGTAACGTCAGCAAGGCTTTGGGAACACAGGAAAAACCAAAGGATAAGGCGTGGTAACTAAAAGTCTGCCAAATTAGGTCCCTCCTCTGGTAAATTTAAGGTTTTATCCGGAGAAATTCTTCCTGGCATCCACTTAGCTCATTACTGAAGTGGAACAACCGAATGAGTACGCAGCATCCCAACATCAACGCCTGCTGTTCTTTGGACTCACATGCAAATTTTGTATTGCACAGTAACACCTGGACAAAGACAGATAAAGCAGTTACTCATTATGTCAAATCACTTGGCATCCTCTGTGGTCTGACTGTTAGTGTTTTGTATTATATACGGATTCCAGTGAGCACAAGAAAAATAATAAGCATTTCCACTGTTTATAGTATGACTGTTGTCAAGATCCATTTTTATTCAAAGTACTGCAACTATATGAACTAATGCTTAGAGAAAGAGAAAAGAGTTTGATTGTTTTTTGAATGTCATGCTAACTTTGGTAATCCTTTTATTATATGCCTTTTCATCAGGCCTTCACTGTATATCTATATTTTAAGAGAAAACATACACACAAAAAAAGCCTGTCAGTTCAGTCTATTAAAGGATTTTTTCTCTCCCGAACTTTGTAGTCCTTGCTTGGAGTTCTGACAGAGGAATGGTAATAGGAGAGCTCCGCTTTGTCAAAGCCTGAAAAACAGCAATGCTTGCTTGCTGACAAAATCTTGAATAAATAAGTTGAGCATAATCAAAAACAAATTTAAAATAATTTCTCTCCTACTGCAGGATATTATTTGAGATTTCTCTCAAATTAATTGCAGTACAACACTGTTGGCAGTAGCATGGAACTTACTGAAGTCCTATCTCCTGTATTAAGAGAAATGTTAATACAGTGAAAACTTACCCTACGATACCCTTGACCTCATGAAAGAGGAGGCAGAGACTTGCCGGGCCGACCCTGTCTGTAATGCGGTGGATGTCTCTGTCCTGCAGGGCAATGGGTGGGAGTGAGCCATCACCACCACCCCCCCACCGCCCCCATCCCCCCCGGGCAGCAGGCAGTGAGCAGCAGGAGCAAAGGCATCTGGAGGGGCAGGAGAGGAGCGGCAGCAAACTGCTCTCCCTGCCTGAAATCCTGAGGCTGCAGAGCAGGCACAGAGGCTCTGCAGGAGAGTTTTACTGCAGGTCGATGTTTGAGCGCATTCAGGTGAGAGAGTGGCTGGGGAAATGGTAGGTGAAGAGCCAACTGCTTAGTAAAAAGGCTGCTTATTCCGTCTGACGTGCGGAATTAAACTCCGTAACTCGGGGTAAGTTATAAAGCGGGTGTGTTTATTGCGGTGCCGGGTGCAAGGGGGGTCGCTCCTCCTGGCTTGCACACGTAGTTTTACTCACGATACATATTTACACAGTGAAGTTGGTTAGTTCTGCCCAAAGTCTACACCTAGGAGCTAATTATCGGTTAGTTGCATTCTCGCTTCAGTTTAAAGGTAGAGTTCATTTTAAATTTACTCCCCGTGCTCCCCGAGCGGGGGGACTCACTCTCTTCGGGGGGGCCATTTGAGTAGGAGGTCGGGATCTCCCCCTACCACAGTGATTGTACCCTGGTGTCCTTGAGCCTTACCCCTTCAGCAGCCTGTTTTCTTTCAGCAGCTAGCAGGCCCTTGCCAGCAGGCTCCGTATTCCCACGCCGGTGGGGCTCAGCTCCCCCTGCCCTGGCTGCCCCCCGAGGCGCTGAGCGGGCCGAGCCCCAGCCCTTCTCTGCAGGCAGGGAGGCTCCTGCCCGCCTGCCGATGGCTGCTGGCCCCGGGGCGGCTCCTGCCTGCAGCCCGGCTTTCGGGGGGCACCGCACTGTCTCGGGTCGGGGGGGCACGGCCCTGAGCGCTACAGCTTGCCTGCCGGAAGGCAGAGCCGCTCGGCGTTAAGGTCAGCGTAGTTTTTGCGTGTGTTTGGTCGTGATTTGGCTCCAGGAAAATGATGCTTTTGAGGTATGATGTAAGGAAATCATGATTTAAACAGAGTAGGCATTTGCAGGAGAAATACCAGCTTGGGTGTAAGTCAGCGAACTGTTTTGCCTCTCCGCAGCATTACCTTTAATGTTCGTTGTTGGAGGGAAATCTGTCGTGCCAGAGGTACCAGCCCAGGAGAGAGGGGAGGCTGCTGCAGCCCCCCCCCGGCTCCGGCCAAGGAAGTGTGTTCCAGTGGGCACACGCGTGCCGAGCGGGCATGCCCGCCACACACACGTGTGCATGCAGGTAGGGTCAGCGCTGGGTTATGCGGTGTACACACCCGCACAGGCAGGCAGAGGCAGCCCCCAGCCCCTGGTGCCTGTAAGCACGCCGCAGGGGGCTGCGCTTTTCCAGCGCCGGGTGGGCACCGGGGCCCGGGGGGCAGCGATCTCGCTCGGGCTCTCGGCAGCGGAGCTCGGCAGCAGCCCGGGCTGCGAGAGGGGGGCGGCTCGGGGGCGGGGGGCCACCCGGGGCGGGGGGACACCCCTCCCGGCCGGCGGGCGGTCCGGCAGGCGGTGCCGCGGGCTGGAGCGACCCCGCCCGCCCCTCCGTCGGGGACAGCCGGCGGCTGGAGCCCGGTCGCCGCCCCCCGGCGCCGCGGTGCGCTCGCTGCGGGGTGCGCCGGCGGGGCCGCTGTGCCCGGGCCGCAGAGCCCGCACGGCAGCCGGGGAGGGCTCCGCCGTCCCCCCCCGCCCTGCCCGGGGCCGGCTGCGGGAGCGGCGCGGGCGAGCCGGGGGAGCTGCGGGTGACGGGCGCCCCCCGAGCGGCTGCGGAGGACGGGCACGACCGCGGCAGAGGCCGCGAGTGCGGCGTGAAGGTGCCGGTCAGCCGGAGCCGCCTCCCGCGGGGGGCCCGGGCTCGCTGCCGGGTCTCCGCGCGGTCGGGGCTGTCGCTGCCGAGGTTCGAGACGTTTCGCCGCCGCCCCTCGGCCCGACACGCTCCTGCGACGGCGGCGCTGGCCGTGCCCGGCTCGGGGGAGCCGTTTGCCAGCCGGAGAGCGGACCCCTTCTCCGGGAGAGGCCGGAGCGAGGCGGCGAGCGCCGGGGAGCGCGCAGGGAAGGGAGCGGGCAGCCCTGCGCAGGGGGCGAACCCGGGGGCTGCGCCGCGGCTCCGCACTCGCGGCTCCGCCTCAGCCGCCGGCAGCCCCCGCAGAGCCGCCCCCGGCCCCGCGCCGCGCCGCGCCGCAGGCAGCCCCCGGCGCCCCGGGAAGCGTTGCGGACCGACGGCTTGCACGTAGGTGGTCAGCAGAAGGCAGCTCTGCGCCTTAAGTGGCAGCGTAGAGGAAAGATGTGAGGGCCTGCAGCGAAGCACAGCAGAGGGTCCGGAGGACAGAGCGTGTTGCAGGCGCTTGGCAGCACACGGCCTCGGGAGAGGGAACAGACGCCATGGGTCAAGCTGGGGCATAAGGTAAGCTCAGGGAGAACCAGTTGGTTAATGGGACCAAACAGAAATTACTTGAACTGTGCATGAACACTTGAGTGAAAGTAAAGACCGCTGTGCCTTTAAATGGGGACGAGGCTCCTAAGACCCAGTGAGGATCAAGTGTGACTAAAGGTCATCGTAAACGGTTTTTCCAGGTGTATAAAGCATCTTCCTGTTGCAAAGAGCTGTGCTAGCTTTGTGGGTTTGCCCCCCAGCTCCCGTCCCCGCAGAGACGCGTACCTGGTCCCTCGGCCGTGCGGGTGCTCGATCCGTTGCACGGCGGGCGATGGGATCCGGCCGTTGGACGGCAGCATGAGGTCCCGAGGAGACGGTCGCTGCCAGCCCCGGCCGGCCTCGGCGCTCAGAGGGGCTGCGCGACGTCCCGGTGCGACAGCGTCCCTTCCCGGGGCTCGCCCCCCGTCTGGTCTTAGGTGAACATATTCACCTAAGAATATGTTCAAACATAGCTTGAGATATGCTGCTCATCACGTTAAGAAAAATGTATAGCTTAGTATCAAACTAGCTAAAGTGCAGACACTGGGGGATATCTTGGTGCTTGTAAACTTTAAAGAGTGCTACGAGGCTGGATTACCTGATAACCAGTACAATTGGAACAGCAGTATACCCCCTCCTTTTTGAAGGAAGGCGGTAGGTCATTTTGAACAGCATAGAATCATAGAATCATTTAGGTTGGAAAAGCCCTTTAAGATCATTGAGTCCAACCGTTAACCCAACACTGCCAAGCCCACCACTAAACTGTGTCCCTGAGCACCACATATCTTTGAAGTGCCTCCAGGGATGGTGAGGCCACCCTGAAACTTCCCTAGGCAGCTGGTTCCAGTCCTTGACAACCCTTTCAGTGAAGAATTTTTTCCTAATGTCCACTGAAAACCTCCCCTGGGGCAACTTGGGGCCATTTCCTCTTGTCCTATCCCTTGTATCCTTGTTGGATCTGGTAGAAATGATCCCCAAATGGCAGTGTGTAAAGGATTAATTTAAATTCCAGATTCCGGTTGCCTGGCATTAGCAAAAATAAAGCTCTTGTGTTATTTCTCTTAACAGTTAAAAATTAGATGCAGGAAAAATAAAGAGAAACACTTTAAGTTCTGAATTCCCCCCCCCCCCCCCCCCCCCACCCATTTACATTTTGGTAAGACAGAACTAATTTGCTCTCCTATCTGCTGTGCATCCTGCTGCTGAACTAATCTTTTCTATGCCCTAGCTTGTTATTAGCCTTGCTTATTACGGAAAGACTTACTTTCGAGGACTCCTTTTAATTCCATTTGCTACTCCACTTGCCTTTTGTCTTAAATGTTATTTTTTTGTAGCGTCCTTTGAAAGATTCTTGGCCTTTTCTAACCTGGGACAAATTTATAGTAGCCTGATCAAGTTTTCCTAATCATGAATGATCTTCCCAGCAGGATATGTTCTCTGTCTTCTTGCTAACAGGATTCAGGACACATTCTGTTTTAAAGTGCCCTTACCCTTGAACCATTGTGCTGGGATTTAGTGGATTGATGCAAACTCTAGTAGATTTTTCTTGAGGCTTTTCTGTGTCGCTTTGCACAGCACTGGTAAGATACCTACTGTCAAAGTGCTTGCATTTTAGTAATAACACCTTGGCATTGTTAAAGTAAGTATGTTTAAATTTTCCTTTGGCCGACTTACCTGTTTTAATTCCTTAAGTATTCAGGTTTCTTCTGAGACAGGTCGAGGAAAGGAGCACTTGTTCTTTACAGACGATAAAATAGCAGAAATAAATGTGTAAATAGGCATGACCATTAGGCCGTTAGGGGTGTTTCTGTGGGTGTGTCTGCTATGCCCAGAATGGTGTAAGAACAGTAATCCGCTTTGCAGATTTGGCTGTATGACCATGTCACTATGTTTAGAGGTGCAGGCATCAATAGATGCAAGTGTTTTCACAGAATTAAGAAAACCACCTTGTCCATGCAGTCCAGCCGTAAATGATGCACAGAACAAAAAATGATAGAAAAAAAAAAAGTCTTTTCAGACCCATATGAGTAAATAGAGTATTCTGTTCTGTCCTGTGCACGCATGTGTGTACATGTATTCATAGCCAGTGAGTCGTGGCTCCTAAGCCTGATTTAAAAACTGAATGATTCATTATAATCCCCTCCCCCCCCCCAAAAAAAAAAAAATCTCTGAAGAATCAATCTAATCTGCTTTACTAAATGAACATGTGAAAGTGCTTACCAGGGATAAACCTGGGGACTCTACATATTTCTCTCTTTTTCCTCCAACAGAATGAAAACACCTTTGAGACAATAAAGGAGTTGGAAGAGGAGCCAGTGTGTCCCATTCAGTATTCTCGGTGTATCTGCATGCACCGCTTCCCCTGTTTGGTTTCTGATCTAGACGGGAAGGACAGGGAGGGTGTAAGGACATTGCAACTCTCTCTCTCAAGAAGATAGGCTTTTGTGCTGGCTTCAGGCAGTTCTGAGCTCTTTGGGGCTTAAATCTCCCCAGAATGGGTGTGATGTTGAGTTCGTCTACTCCGGGGCAAATGGAGAGGAGGAGGGGCGCCTGGAGGGAGGACCCCTGGCGCAGGGGACACCCTGAGCACCAGAAGTTGTTGGAACCAGTGATGACTAGAGCTGTGACCAGGGGGGACCTCTCAGATTTCTCTGCATGGGGTACCCCAGTTGCTGGGACATACATGAAGCAGAGATTGTGCCGTGTGGTGGGAGGGTGACTTGGTTTGCAAAGGGGGAGCTCAGGCCAAGCCCCTGCAAGGCAGGTAGAACTGCAGATCCTCCCTGTGCTTCGTGTTCACCTTGCCTATGGCAACCTGCCGCAGAGAAGCTGAGCACAGCCCTTTGCTGACACCCAGCAGCTAGTGCTCCCTGCTGTGCCCCTCTGAAATGGTTTGGTTGATCGTCATTTCATGGAGAGCTCTATTGTCCCCCCAGCCAGGGCTACTGCAGCAATAGCAAACCAGGGCTTCTAGTTACTCCCGGACGCCTGCCTTCCTCCCCCTCTGCATCTCCCCAGCTCTCACAGAGGAGGGGTTGCCAGTGATACCTTCTCCAGGCAGGGCACATCTGCAGCTTCCATTGAATACCCTCCTTCCCTTTGAAAGCCCTGCCTCTTTCTGGCGGGTGGCGTTTGCTCATTTCCGTGAGCGCTTTTGCAGGTGCTGGTGACATGGGAAGGAAAGGGACATACAGTGCTGGAGGTAAAGAGCCGCTCTGCGTCTGTTTACACCGTGTTTGTACAGCTGAGGTGGGTACAAATCACGGGTGGCTTTGCTGGAGAACTTTGCCAGGGATCTAACTGACCCCCTGTTTGGGAGTCCCAGAGCAGCACGTTCGGTAACAGGAGATCGCTGCGCTGCCTGCCCTTGCCGTTGCTGTTGCGCATGCGGCAGTAAATACCTCTGCACAAAACTGAGTCCGGGTAGAGTCCACGGAGACAGTTTTGGTAAGAATCCCAGGTGCTGCAGAAAAGCAGTCTGAGGTCTCAGCTGAGCTGTACTGCTTCAGAAGGGAGATTAGCCATAGATGCGTACGTGCTTTCTTTCTCAGAGAGGGGGAGGATGGTGTGGGATAGTCCTTTGCTCAGTGGTCCTGTGGGCATGTGCACTGGAGAGGAGCCATCACAGGCCACCTCTTCTTGAGCAAGCCACCACTGTGGGAGGCACTGAGATGCTCAGCAGAGGCAGTTTAGGAGCGACAGGGGTGGCTGGTGATCTGTCCCGCTGCTTGGAGGTAATCCCCTCCATACAACCCTGAGATGCAACGTACCCAGCTAGAAGGAATCCCAGCAGAGATGGACAAAAAGATGAACACGTGCAGGTATTGCTTCCCAGCAACATGCGAAAAAATTCATCAGCAGTATATATCCTTCATGTACCCGTTCATACGGAAGGTGGATATTTATGGTTTTTAGTGTAAGTCAAAAGTTGTTGGACAGTCTGTTTTGCCTTGGAACGAAACCATAAAATTAAATTTTGCAAAGCAACCCGTGTTTGAAATCCGTGGACAAGGTGAAATGCCATGTGCGTGAGAGCGTTTCTCGTCAGCGTGGATCTTTGCTGTCTCTAAAGCAGTGCAGGCTGGGGCTGTGGGTGCTACTGGAGATATGCAGCCCGCCTGCACTGCAGGAAGGTCATTCTGGTCTGACTGTCAGATGGAGCTGTATGTTGTGCAGTATTGTACGTGTTGTGCCAGGCTTTGTGCAGGTAAAGAAAGCAGCAGTCATGTATTTGACAACAGCAATCATAGGTGATGCTGTGAAGAAATTCAGGGAAAATCTGCGGCGCAAGTGATTTTGACTATTAGTAATGTGTCATTAATTTAAAAATAACCAGTGCATGGGTGTTGGTCAGAAATGCCTGGTTTCTCATGTGTAAATGCACCAAGTCAGAGGCACTGATGGAAGTGCCTGGATGAATCGGTAAAACAGGGCTGGGCTAGCCAGGGCTGGCACGGGCAGCGTGTGCAGCATGTAGTTGTTTAGGCAATAGCTCTAATTCAGAGTTATGATGGAGGCGCTGGATGTGCTTGGTTTTGAAAGCACACGGTCTTTGTTAGCTTCAACGGAAACTGCAGGATTCTGCTGTGCAAATCAATGAAACTGTGAGATACAATCCACTGTTCAGGATAGTCAGAACACGTTTTTAAGGAAGTCTCTGTTGGTAGGTAAAACCGCTGCTGAAGCAATAGCAGCGATGGAGCGTGTGTAAAAGAGCCTGGGGAGACCCGCAGCCTTCTGGAGCCAAGCAGAATATTTAGGTTTGCATAACGCCGTCCAGCTTTACCCCAGCACTGCTGTGAAGTGTCGCACCTCATCTGAAACCAGCAGGCAGGGAAATAGGGAAGTGATTCTCCCTTCCCCGCCCTGAGGAGGAATGTGGCCTCTAGAAATGCTGAGGGACTTGGTACTTTATGCAGTAAGATTTGCACATGTGTTTTGCCAGAGATACCGAGGCTAGAAAAACGTGGCAAGCAATCATTCTATGTTCAAGACACCCATCATTATAAATTATACCTATAAGCACTTTTCAGCTGCAGCGCTAGGACTCCTGGAATAAAAGGGGTTTCAGCACCAGCTGTTTCCCTTTGAACTGGTGGAAATTAAGTGTCAGGATTACCTGCTCCTCTGCTGTCAGACAAATGGCGTGTGAAGTGAGTTGGGAGGAGGTATGAAGATGCACAAAAACCTAGGTGAGCTGAAGACGACCAGATGTCAAGTTTACAATCTGCATTACCTGTGCTCCTGGGAGCCTGGGAGCCCAAGCCCGTGTGCCGCCTCCTCCCGGGTGTGCTTCCTAGTGAGAGGATCCTTAGCCCGAGTGGGGCGGCTGTGGTTTGTCTGTGAACCTGTGGGCAAGGGTCAGGAGGGAGAGGAGAGCCTGACGGGGAAGAGCCCGTTTGTCATGTCAGAAGCAGATGGTCCCTGTGTGAGGCCACGTGACACCAGCCCCCCGGTTCCCGTGAGAGTTGGCCCCCTGAACGCAAAGTGCCAGGGCCGGGAAGGCTGGGCTGGGGCTGTGTGGGCGTTTGTGTCAGTCCGTGAGTGACCTCTCCCTGCCCCTCGCCTTCCCAGCCCGGCCTGAAACGGGTTTTGCTCGTCTGTTGCGCGCTGTAAAAACCGCTGGGTGCTGGGGGAGCGGGGAAGCAATGGCAGCTGCTCTCATGTAACCCACCCGCTGTCACCCTGGGATGTGCCATGTTATGTCAGCGTCACTCCAGTCTGTGAGCAGCAGCTGAAATACCGATAGAGAAGGGAGAAGAAACCCAGGGTGTAACTCTTCTGGAGAGCAGCCGATAGCACTTGCGCTCTGTTTGTCTTGTTCCATGTCAGTAATACATTTATATAACTTTTCGTAGTGATTTTTTTTTTTCTTTTCTACAAGATCACTTCTACAGGATCCGTACCGCAATGTCTGGAAGTACAATTCAGTTTTCCAGCAACATCAGTGGGTCTTCTGCTCAGGCATCTATTGTCAGGGCAGCAGTTTGACTGAAATACTCTGTCTAGATCCATGTCTAGAGACACATTTGTGTCGTGCAAGGAATAAAGCTGGGGTCTTGAAGATTTCAAGCCTGTGACTTTGTTGTTCGTGATTTTCTGTGCACAACACACAGGGAAACGGAAATTGCTGGAGGAATACTGTGTGGCGCACTGTGTGTCAGAGGTACAGAGGTGTATACCTACGTATGAGAGAGAGAGAGGTTGTGCATGTTTAAGAAACAGGAATGGCCTATTTGTGACCATATATAGTGATTTTCAGCCAATTTCCCGTATACGTTAAAAGGTATAATGCCCTGGAAGAAAGGATTTCACACAGATGCATCTTCAGTCTGTATTATGATAATTTTCTCTCTAGGAGTGCACAAATTTGAGGGGATGTTTTATTTTGTTAAGATTTTTGTCACAAGTAGGATGATTCAAGATGCACTCTAGGTGTAAATAAGTAGTATTAAGTCATGCTGGTTATAAAAATGTGTGGTTTTTCACTGCACGTGAGAACTCGGGATCTACCTTTCATACGTCATCATCAGCTGAGAAAGAAGACGTGAAGGATGCCATTGAATATTATGGGGTGTGGGTGTGTAAACCCAAGTATTTTGGATTACAGCCTGATTCAGTAAGTTGTACTATACACTAAGGTAAAGAAAACTTACCAGTCAGTGAATAATGCTGAAGGGAGAGTCCTGTAGGTGAAGGCTGTATCCCAGTCTGAAGTAAAGTTGGATACAGTCTTCTTACGGTGGGGTAAAATCCTTGTCACTATGCCAGATGCTTGCTGTTACACTGATTTGTTTTCAGTTGGTTTGCTTAAATTTTGAGCGGTGTTTTTCCTCTTGTGCACTGCTGAGAAACAGTGCGGGCAAATGCGGGTTTTTTTGCCTGTGCAAAACGCACGTTCAAGTGAAGAGGGAGATTTGTCTATAATACGCTGATCTGATTGATTAAACATGCCGGTCTTCCTCTTTGTAAGACAAAGATCAAAGAGAACGCCTTGAAATGTGGTGACCTTTCTGATGCTGCCCCGGCCTCTGCAAAATACGCTCTTGTTTGGCCACGTGAAGTGTTTGAAAAGGGTTTTCTCAGAGGGTATCCTAGAGGGGAATAAGGCAGGTGTCCTGCTTGTGGCGGGCGTGCGGGGCAGGGCTGCACAGAGGGGTCTGGCGTCCTCTGGAACACCCGAAGGGACAGCGTAGCAAATGATTTCCACCCCACCGGGCATCACGAGAGAGGGACGTGCCTAATTCTAGCAGGCAAAGCGCAGGACTTATTAAGCCTGTTGCAAGGTGGTAGTAGTTGGCCAGTGAGCTTGGGAAGGGGGAGGGTGAGACAGGTGGTGTCTGGCTGAGGTGCTCCTTCCCTCTTGTGAGCAGAGGGGTCTTTGCCGCGGGAGAACAGGGCCTGGCTGACAAGAGGGGAGCGCGAGGAGCGTGAGGGTCTCAGCCCGCTGGGACACCAGGGCTGCAGGCCCTGTTCAGAAGGCACCACGAGCCGAGGAGGCGTGTGGGGAGGGAGCGTGTGGGCAGGACTGTGACACGGGGCAGAAGCAGTCGGAGCTGTTGAGAAACAGCGTGGGGACAGGGGCTTGAGGGGGCTGGGTAGGGTTAAGGCATGGTGCGGTTTTCCTGCAAGCTTGGGTTCCTGATTCCTGGGGTGAGGGCAGGAGCAGGCAGGTTTCCCTAATAAATCCTTTCCTTTGCACCTTGGAATGGAATTTATTATTTCTGAAGCTTGGGTGAAGAAATAATCCTCCCTTAGCCAGTTCTCTGTGTGGTGAACGGTAAAAAGCTTGTCACGTTCGTTCCCCTTGGGTTAGCTTAGACGGCCGGGGACTGTAAAATGCCAGACAGTAGAGCGCGATGGAGTAGAGGGAGGAGGGTGGGTGAGAAAAATGTTGGCAGTCTTAATGAAAAATGGTATTAAAGCAATAAAGCGTGAAAAATAAACATGCTCTGTGACAAATGCTGGCAGTTACAGAAAGCGAGCAGGCGAGAAGGTAAAAGCAACCCTAATGCCTAGGCAAATCTAACCCAAGAAACTGTTGTTTCCGAGTCCTTCTCTTGTTAAGAAGATGGTGACGCAGTGAACCTTTCATTTAGTATCCCTTGATTTTTATTATAAAAATGGCTTTCAAAATGCCTTATTTCTATTATAGGATGAGTTTGCAACAGGAATTGCATAGATTAACTGTATTGTTTTTTCTTGATAATCTTTCTGTCTGTAGCTGTTTACTTAAGGATAAATATATTTTAGAAACTACCAACTTGATAGAAAAAAACAGCACATGAAAATCCCACTGATAAGGCAGCAATTTTACATCGGAAAATGAGGAATTGCACAGTGCTGACAAGCAGTTACGTTCAAAACCTTGGGAAGAAAGGTATGCAAGAATGTGGGTTGAAAATGAGAAAAGGGAGTTGAAAACAAGTTTTCAAAATGTTACAGCAGAACTAAAGCAGCTGTTTGGTGAAATTAATGAAGCTGGGAAAACTGCTTCCCCTGTGGAAGAAGTGTCAGAAGATGGCTTCAGCGATGAATTGAAGAGTTCTCATGTTGTTTCATCTCATGCAACAGAGTCAAGTAACAACTTAGAAAGTAAAGGTGAATTTGGAGATATTAAACTTATGCTAGGTGGGAAAGTACCCAAAATGGAAACTGTAATCCGAGTCTTGGTGTCCTTTCTGATCAAGATAACTGAAATGCAAACACGGAAGATACCTGGAGTACGGATGAAGAAGATTGCACAAATAATATCAATGATACAAAGGTGCCTCTAGCAAATGGAGAGAGAGAAAAAAAAAGCCTCTTATGGAAATGGAAGAGAATGAAGATGGAAGTAGCAGAAATGCAGTGGGAGGTTGTGAATACTTCCTGAGATACAGCTTAAAACCCAAGTCTTTTGGATGACGTTTCTAATATGATTCCTAAAATAAGACCAGTTTCTACACGTGATGAAAATGCACTTTTTGTAACAGAGAGGGAACCTGGAAAAGACTCTGGATTTAGTGACGATTTTCCCAGGGACTGCTTTATCGACAACAAAATAGGAGAAACAGAAATGGAAAGTCTTTTTGCAAATGCTCAGCAATCATGTGCCATGCTGAAAAGGAATCTTGATGAAGAACTAAAACAAGATACGGGAAGATTTAAGGGTAAGGTAGGAATGCTGCAAATAGTAGTCCTGGCTTTGGAGAAAGAGAAGGTACAGCTGCCAAAAGAGGTAGTTCACCTGCTACTCCTTTATTCTTTAATCTCGCTCCGGATCAATGGTCCTGTTCACTTCAGCTATTTGTCACGAAGGGAAGATGCTTCCTACAAATTGGGTTGTGTTCTAATGGAAATAGGTGACTGGTGAATAAAGAGGGCAGTGGAGAGTTGTCTTTTTCCCCATTTTTGGAAAACGGAATGCATTATTGTTCCAGTTTAACAGCAGGTGGCACTCGGTTCCAGTGCAAGTAGTTATCACTTCATTGCCATAAACAGAAATCCATATAAATATGTCGGTTCTGATTCTGAATCAAAGAATGAAAATAGCTTCTGAACAGGGTCTTGACTATTAATTCATGTGCTGTGATATCTGCATGGTGTGTCTTCATTGTCTTTTGTGAAAATTCCTCTTTCCTGTGAAACCATTTGTGTTTGTGGGTTTGGGATCTTTTTTTTCTTTCCTCCCCTTGTTCAGGGAGCAGTAGCCCAGCACAGTTCCACTTGATTTTTTTCTGGTGGTGTTACAACTAACGCTGCAGTCCTTCTAACTGTCCATCTGTAATGCTTTCACTTTTTTGTTGTTCATGTTTTAAGATACACTATTGTTTTCTTTCTAAGGGCTGTATTTTTGTTATGTCTTTCATGATGAGTGAATTTGAAGAACTCTCAATGACATAATACACTTTGTGGTGTAATTTTGTGAAAATGCTTCTCTATGGATTAAAAAAAAGATTTCATTTTGTATTATTTCAAAGGTAAACCTGAATCAATCCATCTTGGATGTGGTGTTTCTGTCTTCTAGAAATACTAAGAAATACACGAAGCTTAACTTTGTTTTTATAGGTTGAGAAGAAAAAAGCAAAGAAAGATGTTCAAGAGCACAGGCGGTGGCAAAACAGGAATGTCTGGATAAATTAAATACACCACCAGGCAACATGACTAATTGGCAAATGAAGCAAAAGATTACTCTAAGGAAGAACGCCTGTTTGAAAATGGAGAATGAAAACACTATAGAAGAAAAAAACAAAAAGAGTTTTTCATCTGGGGAGAGCTCAAAATTGATTAAAATGCCAATGAAAGGGTAAGCTAAGGAAATAATCTCTAATTCTTATTTGTAGTGCTATGTAAGTGTCTTAGGTTTTCTAATACTGTAGTAGTTGAAGTAGTTTCCCCAGGGGTGAAAGCCCTAGTGAGTAGTCCACTGCTTCTCAAAAAGCGAAGAAAATTTCTTTTTAGAAAACACGAAGCTCACGATGGAGGTTCAATTTTATTGCCTGCTCTAAAAAAAGAAAAGTGGACAAAAAAAGAAAACAAACCCCACCCAAATTCCTGTGATTTACATGTTAATACTGAGGCAAAATGCATCTTCAAAACCAGAAAGAAAAGCAGACTGGAAAAAGCAGTTACTTTTGTAGGAAACGGCCACCTAGAAAAGAAAAGTAGGAAATTGGGGTTTGCTACTACTCCCTTTTCTAGGTGATTTTAGTGATCTCCGTGCAGTTGGTGTTTTCATTAAGTTAATATGCCCTTTGTCAGGAGAAGATGATATTACCGAACCGGTCTCAAAAGTCTAAAGCAGGCACACATATTTTTATGTAAACCTAAGCAGGAGTTTTTTCCTGTCTGTCCTTCAAGGAATCTCTGCTCTAGATGCTTTCTGTACCGTGGCTATTTGGATATAGTCCAGCTTAACCTGGATCTAGCTCAGATTCCATGTGTCCCCCTCACTCCTAGGGGCAGGTTTTTTAAGCACTTGGGTATCTTCCATGATCTTTGCAGTCAAGTCTGTGGTTTTATCATAGATATTTGTCGTCTCAGTTGTTTCTGGACATCATCTTAAGTATGTCTGTTTCACAGAAATACTTTTTGCAAACCTACTCACTCGGTGATTTTTTTCTTTCTTTCCGTGTAATGCACTAAAGTTGCCCTGAATGCCAAAGGTGCAAAGGAAAGTAAAAGACAGCCTTCAAAGCAGAAGGCTCATCAGCAGATGAGCTCTTCCAGTGGCAATCATGGTCAAGTACCGGACGATAGCACTTCCAGTGAAACGTCTCAGGATGAAGGAAGGTATGCATATAAGGAATGTTGAAAATAAAACTTACTGATAAAAACTGACCTGAGAGCTGGAGGCAAGTTTGGGGTTTTTGTTGTATTTGGGGTTTTTTGGCAAATCTGATGCATATGAAGATTCTTACTCTTTCGCGTGACCACACTACCTGATGCGCTTTGTGTTGACACACATTTCTTTTTTGTTTAGAGTGCCTTGAACATGCTGGCCAAGTCAACAACGAGGTCACGTGCACAAATTCTGATTAATTACATGAGTGTGTGCACAGGCGTAGAAGTATTACATGTGTTTAAAAAGGGCGAGGAGAGACTTACAGAAAAGCAAAATTCCTCTTTCACTGCAGGTATCTCAGGATTTTTTGCCCTGCTCCCCGCTCCACCTTTTCTCTTGCAGCTGCGTACCCTCCTGACTTCTTGCCCACCCTGAACTTACCTGTGTGGGTTGTGGCAAAGTGAGAAAGAGAAGTTGTTGACACTGTTCAGCACTAGCTAAAAATCTGGTGTGTTATCACCGCTGTTTTGGTCAGAAATCTAACACACAGCGCTGTGTGGGCTGCTGTGAAGAAAATAAACTGCATCCCAGCCAGACGCAGGACACCAGAGAATCCAAAATTACAGTTCTTTGACCTGTAGGAGAAGGATTCTCAGTACTGAAGAGAGCTAAACCCCTGGTATTAAACAGGGAATGCACGTAACCGTATAGCTACATGTCTGTAGCTGTAAGATTTCTGTCACTTTGTGTGAAGCTGAGAGAATAGTTATTTCAACTACTTGCTTAATATCTTGCAGGAGAAATAGCCTTCCAATAGACATAATGGTAGACAGTAACTGTTTCAGTCTTCAACTACATCTAACAAAGTTGTTATACTAGATTTTAGTTTAATTCATTTCTGCAGTGAAGTTTTCAAAGCAACTGTAGTGTTATTCATAATCAATGTAAGCATTTCAGTACTGAAATATATTTCTGTTTTCTAGACCTGCAGCAACAACCGGGAGTGAAAAGAACAAGGTACTGTAAAACTGGTTTCTTGATAAACGGTTTCTATCAGTTTTTAATCACTTAAATGGGAACTGTGTTTATGTTGTTGTGATAAAGAACTTAGTCCCAAAATAGGATTGCAATCAAAGTTTGCAATTTATTAAGCAAATAGAGGCAAGCAAACAGCGCTGGGTGCGTCGGGAGCCTCCGCTCCACCAAGACGCGCGCTGTACAAAGTTTATTTTTGGTTTATGTTTCCTAAACTAAGACATATTCCTAGCTATTTCTAAGAAAGGGTCGGTTTATGTAAATGGGTCCTTGGAACAGGCGTGTACTTCGTGGCGCATGCTCTTTCTATCTCCGAGGGTCTTCTTAACCCCTGTCTGGCGGTCGGTGGATGAAGTCAGCAGTCTTCCTCGGCTCACCCTTAGGATGACCCTAGATTTTACGCATGCGCCCTGTAAACTTCTCTTACTTAACACTCTGCTGTTAGCAGCTCAGCCTGCATATCAGGGTGTGTAACCAGATGTCCTTTTTAAGATACAGAAATGAGGTATGTAGCCAGATGTTCTTTGCAAGATACAGGAACTATAGACATTGATCACTCTGTTTTTCTTAAGCGTGTGGTTATACAAGGGTATGTAAGAGAGAAGGTTACATTTCATCCTGCGGTCCTAGCATTGTTCTATATCGACACGAATCAAATGAACACATTTCACACAGGGAAAGTGGCTGTGAAGAGGGAGAGCGATTTAGTGGGGCAGAAGGTTTTAGCCCAGCCGCAGGGTGGGAGCGGGCCAAACCAGGGGAAGTGATACAGGCTCCCCTGCGCCAGGCTGTGGGAAATGAAGGAGCCATTACGGTGACGGTCCCGTTTTCAATAACAGAGTTGAAGAATTGCAAAAGCAACCGCAGGAAATTACCGAGACGACCCTAAGAAGGCGGCTGGTGTTTTTGAAATAATGATGGTTAAAACACAGGATGGTCCATGGCCGGAGCAGTGCGCTCCCCAGCCAGCTCTGGGAGCCGAGCGGCAACTCCCTGTGGGGCCGAGTGCTGCCCTGGGGGCTGGCAGGGGAGCCGGCACAGGGGCTTTTCCAGCTGGGACACGGAGTGCAGCTTCTCCAGAGCAGAGCAAGGGCTCATGTTCACGGCGGAAGATTTGGAGGAGGGGTTTGGAAAAGTGGCTTCCTTTTGGAGCAGGAGACAGGTCTGCTTCCTTTGGGAGCCAAGAGCAAAGTGCCTCGGAAACCTTCTAGCAGCTCTGTGTCACTTTACAGAGGCTGAGGATGCCCGGTGCAGCCGTCTCCGCTGGAGCAACCAGCACTCGGGGGATGCAGGCTGCTCCTGCCCACGCCTTCCCCAGGTGAGTGCGTTTCCTCTGCAGCCCTCGACTGACCGAGCGGGCGGATTCCCAGCTCCTGATCAGGAGTGCGCCTTGCCGGGGCTCGGCGTTGCACGTTGAGTCTGGGAGGGGGCCTGACCTGAAGGGGCTGGTTTCTGGTTAACTTACGATGAGTTGGGGTTACACGTGTGTTCTCCTGGAGTGGCCGGGCAGCGTCACTGCGTTTCTCATGCCCAGCCTGCCCGTCACTCCCGTCAGAGAGAGCCAGCTGCACACAGGGAGGGCTTTAAGCTACGCCGCCCGGTGTTGGGGGGAGATTGCTAATAAAACCCATGCATGGCTGCATGGCCACAAGGAAGAGAGGTGCCGTGCCTCACACGAGAGTCGTGAGGATTAGTGCTGGGAAGCTGCAAGAGGGTAGGGGTCACCCTTCTTCAAGCCTGTGTCATCATTTACTGCCCAGGTTTCGCTTTACGGTGGTCAGCAGAGCAGTGGCCAAGGCTTTGTCCGCCTGGGCCAAGAAGGCTGCAGCAAAGTCCAGGCTCAGACAAGGTATGGGAACAGGTCTCTGCTGCCCAGCTGAGGCCCTGCCCCGCGCTGGGTGACCACAGCTCCGTCAAAAGGCACTCCCCAGGGGGCTGCTCTGCTGAGTTTCCTCCTTTGCCAGGTGCAGAGGCGCATCCTGGCAAGCTGCTGCAGAGACGGAGGAAGCTTTCCCTTGCTGCACTGCCAAGTCAGGGGCCAGGCACAAGACAGAAAGACTTGGGCAAGAAGACTTCTGAGAGGTGAGACCCTGGTGGGAAGGGATGAAAGGGATCCTGCACCCGTGGAGGAGAGACATCCCCTCCGGACACTCCGGCTGCAGGGACGCGGCAAGGTCCCTGACACGTGCCGCATGGCTCTTATGTGCTTGTTTCCCCTGTTGTGGGCCCCTCCCTGGGGAAGGTGGTGGATGCTGAGTGCACCCCACGTCCCTGTGGTTCCCTCACGCAAGAGCTGAGGTGCAGTCCTCCCCCGTCCATCTGAGGGGGCTCAGGAAAGGCTCCCCGCTGCCAGCAGAGATGGCCCCACCTCGCGTGCTGCTTCTGCCAGCCTGGGGAGCTTTGGTGCCAGGCGAAAGTGGGAGAGCAAACTGCCCCGTGCTCATGCCGACTGCTCCCGGTGCCTCTTTGCAGTGCGCTCCCCCCACGTCCAGGCAGCTCCCCCAGGATGAAGGAGGCAGGCAGGCAGGAGCCGGCTTCTCCAGCCAAACCCACCTGTACACTCCCATCCTCAGACGACTGCCAGAAAGCGCTGCAGGTGCGTGCCTTGCTGTAGCTACCGTGCTGCTGGGGACTCGGCAGAAGCCTCTTTGTGCAGAGAGCCAGCCTGAAAGGACCCCTGGACGTGCGCTCCTTGTCAGCTGTCTGTCACCTCCTTCAGATCTTCCTTGCCCCCTGCATTGTCACAAAACACTTTCTCCTGGCCCAGGGGCTATGGGAGATGCCCAAGTCCTTTCTCGGCTGTTCACAGCGGAGGGCTTTGGTCGCAGCTGTGTTTGCCAGGAGCCTAGAATGACCCCAGAGCCCCCGATGTGTTAGGGGCAAAGCCCTGCCAACCGACCAGCTGAGGCAAGGGGCGGGAACACGGGTCAGACCCGAAGGACACCCGTTCCAGGCGCTGAGACTAATCCTGCCTTCTGCTGCCTTGCCATCCCCTCCAGGAGGTCTGGCAGCTGCCTGCAGAGTGGGAGCAAGTGAGGCCCAAGTGGCAAGAGCAGCTCGAGCAAGCAAAGGCAGAGTGGGCGGCGTGGGGAGCCTGGTCTGCGGGGAAGGACCGACAGCAACCCCAGGTACGGGCAGCGATTGACACCGCTGAGAGCAGCAGCGACCCTCTCCTTCGGGGCACCCAGGGCGGCAGGTCTCCAGAGCGGGGGAGCAGGACAGACATCTGGCTGCAGGGCAGGGGTTTGCCTGCTCAGGCTCGTGAGGGAGAGAGTGGCAGCAGGATGCAAGCGACAAAATCGGCCGTGATAAGAGGCACGCAGTGCTGGGTCTCCCGGCTGCCAGGTCCTGCTGCAGGCTCCTTTCAAGAGGTCCTCTGGGAAACAGCACCTGTGGTTGCCGTCTGCTTTGCTGAGAGCGTCTGCTCCTTGGCAGGCACTCGGCACTGGAGGCACTTGGACTCCCCACCCTCCAGCCCAGCCCAGGAGAAAGGCAGTCAAGGAGAGGTGGAGAAAGGCTCCAACCCCTCTCCCAGCCGAGCAGAAGACAGCAGCAACCTCTAGGCCTGGGGGAAACCTGCATTAGGGAGGAAATAGGCATTTCCTCCTCCCCTTAAGCTTTGAGTGTTGTTCTGTAGAAGGAAGAGAGTTGCCTTATTGCCCCAGGATGGGGTAGGGGAGCCCGGAGGCAGCGGTGCCTGAGCCTGGGACAGGGTTCTCCAGCCTGGAGGCCAAAGCTGTTGGTGGGACTCTTCCCTCCAGCCTCCCGCCTGGTCTCTGCAGGGGGCAGGGGACCCGTGCTGGGGCAGCAAACACTGCTGTAAAGCCTAAAGGTGTCTCCAGGGGCTGCTCCCAGCTCTGCCTGGGAGCTGCTGCTGTCAGATTCACCCACTAGCAAGCAATTCCTGGTCCAGGAGTGACAACTGCAGGGAGGAGAACAAGTCTGGGTGCCTAATATCAAGGTCTCCAACATCAGCTGAGCAGCGTTTATTTTAATGGGTTTTTTTGTTCTCCCCAGCAGTTTCCATTGTGCCCCAAAGCCATTTTCTGTCAGAGAAGGTGCAGGCATGTGCATGAGACACAGGTGTTTCTCTGTGTTGTTACTGAGAACAAAGGCAGCTTTTCTTTTCATTCCAGCTGGAAAGGGAGCACAGAGCGTCAGCCCCAGGGAGGCAGCCCTGCTCCCTCGTCCTGGCTGTGGGTGTGAGCCCTTGCACGCTCCATCTCTGGAGGAAAGGCACTGAAGAAGAGCAGCCTGGGAGGGGCCTCCCAGAGCCGGCTGGGGAGAGGGCTGGTCACCCCGCGGCCCATGGCGACTGCCGGGAGCAGCTCGGCGTGGCCAGTGGCCTCTGGGCACGGGCCTGCAGGCCTCCCCTGCGTTCTGTAGGCGGGCACCGGAGCGTCCCCAGGCCTGGGCGCCCTGTGTGGGAGCCATGCCTGGGGACAAGGCCCCGGGCGGTGGCACCCAGAGCTGCTGCACGCACACAGGACTGAGCTCTGCAGAGGCTGCTGGCACCGGGGGGATGTGGGAGGTGCGGGCTCGGGCCTGCTGGGGCCTCTGTGAGGGGCAAGCAGGGGCTGCCCCACGCCGGGCACAGCCGGGCACAGCCAGTCCCCGCCAGGCTCCACAGCATCGCCAGGGCTTTGTGATGCAGGCGGCGCACCGTGCCCAGAGGTCATTGTGATGCGGGTCCCCACGGTGACCCCGCGGGTATTTAAGGAGCCAGAGCCCTGGGGTGCCCACTCCCAGGAGAGCCACTCCCTCAGGAGGCAGCATCTCCCCTGGGTGACCATGGCCGGTCATCGGCAGGCGCCGCCGAAGATTCCCACGCATGAGGAGGCAAACGCCCCCCCCCAGCCCAACAGCAGGCTGCAAGGCCTGCAGACCCGGCACCAGCTGAGGGACGGGGCAGGACGAGGAGGCCGGTGGTGGGACAGGGCCACGCGGAGCTGCCTTAGTGCCAGGGCCGGGCTTGCCGCCACTGTGGGGGCCGCTGTGCCAAGGCAGCCGCCTCCAGTCCTTGACTCCTCCTGCCCGCAGATGGGCCACAGGCAGCCGCTGGCAGCGCCGCAGGACAGCCAGGGACAGGCTTCGTCACCCCATAGGAACAAGCTGCCACCGCTCCCCTGCCCACAGAGCTCGCAGGCCGCTGGGAGCCGACGCGCACAGGTAGGGAGCCCGAGGGAGCCCGGGACAAACGTCTTCCCGAGTCCAGGAGCTGCCGACAGGCAGGCGGGAGCTGCAGGAGGGGACGGGAGGGCCCGGTCACATAGCAAGCTGAGCCCACCTAACCGTGCCTGCAGGCTGCCCGGGCATGCTGGGGATGCTCCCAGGAGTCACTGTGGGCCATGGCCGGAGCAGTGCGCTCCCCAGCCAGCTCTGGGAGCCGAGCGGCAACTCCCTGTGGGGCCGCGTGCTGCCCTGGGGGCTGGCAGGGGAGCCGGCACAGGGGCTTTTCCAGCTGGGACACGGGGGCACGGGCGAAGGGCCACAGTCACGCAGCCTCTCTCCTCGCCTTCTCTTGCAGACGGACAGCGCAGCATGCAGGGTGGCAATGCCCTCCATCAGGGTGAGGCGGGAGGAGACAGCCCGTCTGCCAGCAAGGCAGGCAGCAGCACCACAGAAGGTGCACGCAGCTCGGGCACCAGGAGCTGCCAGCACTTGCTGCAAGCTCCCGCCTCTGCCAGCAGCAGCCTCTGCAGCTTTTGCCCAGGGCAGGGGAAAGGCCAGCAGCACTGCAACCAGCAGACACCGACAGCTTGTCCCATCTACTCGGGGCATCCCTGGTGAGCAGGGGAAAGCCACCAGTGTGCAGAGCAGGAGGCATGCCCCACACAGCCCTGCAGCCAATGCCACAGCTGGGAAGGAGACAAAGAGGTACCTTTTGAGTACGGACCCGGACAAGGTTTTCACTGGGAGCCACCGACCCAGCCAGCAGACAGCGGCACAGTGGCACTGGGAACACAGGCTGGGTGCGGCGAAGATGGCAAGATCAGAGGAGGCCCGGGTGGCCCACAGTGGCAAGGCCCCTGCAGGTCAGCACGTGCCTGATCCTCATGCACGTAAAAGCACTGGTGCTGCTGGCAGGGTTTCTGTGCCAGCTTCCCTGTGCAGGAGGGATGTGGCTTCAGGGCAGCAGGGACAAGTGGAAGAGCGCGATCTCAAAACACAGGTGACGCTCACCAAAAACAAGTGCAAAGGCAAATCGCTGCCGGAGCACCACAAGGCTCTTCAGGAGCATGTGGCCATGCCGTCAGTGAAGACGGAGGATCAGAAAGCCCAGCACAGCAGGACAGGCAGTCATGCAAGCGCAGCGGCTCGTGTCCCCAAGAAGAACTGGGCAAGGGCAGCAAGGCCACGGAACAGCCCAGGGTCCCTGCCAAAGGAAAAAGACTGGGGAGAAGACAGAGACAATGAGCTGCCCCAAGAAGAGGCTGGTCCCCAGGATGGGCCCTGCTGGCTGAGCAGTGTAGGCAGAGGGGCAGCAGCAGACGCAGCTGGCAACCTACAGAGCATTTCAGCTATGCAAGGGGAACCCGTGGAAGTTGAGCCAGCAGCTGCTGCCCTGGCCACACCTTCTGAGGAAGAGGGGCACTGCGCGCATCTAACTCGCATAGGAAAAGAGGTGGCAAAGGCACAGGAATCTCCTCTCCTCAGTGAGCAGCCCACAGCAGCCCAGGCAGAGAGCCAGGCGGCTGCCCCACACAGCCCCGCAGCCTACAACATGGCTCTGCAGGACACAGACCAGTGTAAAATGAGTGGGGGCCTGAACGAGGCTGTGGCAGCGATCCAGGGACTCGGTCAGCAACTGGCAGAACACTGGGACCCAGCACAAAACGTGCATGTGGTGATGGCACCAAGACCACCTTCAGCAACTCAGGACAGCGAGTCTTCCTTGCCTGGAAAGCCTCCAGGAGAGCCCAGCACAGCCTCTCTCGTGCAAGAGGAATGTGAGGATGGGGAACACATGGCTTCTGCCATGTCTGGAGACCATCAAGGAGAGCCCAGCACAGCCTCTCTCGTGCAAGAGGAATGTGAGGATGGGGAACACATGGCTTCTGCCATGTCTGGAGAGCATCAAGGAGAGGCCAGCACAGCCATTTTCTCCCCAGCAGCGCACGAGGAAGATCTGGCTTCATTGCTGCCTCAGATCTCTCTGGATGATGCTGCCGCACCCCACCTTGACCGCGCAGTAGAAGATGAAACAGATGCCACGGGGTCTCCCTTGTCCTGGGACTCTTGGCACCAGGTGAGCCAGGGGCACGTGACCAGCACTGAGCACCACGAGCTACTGCCGGCAGGTGCAGTGTCCAGGCCATGTGCAGCAGGGAGATGGCTGGTGCTGTCCGTGTCAGCCCGCTGACATCCCCTCCATCCCCTGCCTGTGCTCTTGCTCTCCCCATGCAAGTGGCCTCCCAGCACAGAGGTGACGCACAGCCCTCCTCTGGCTGCAGGGACCATAAACCTAACCAACCTGACACACGGCATGTATAGTCTACCACTAAAGCATGTCCCTAAGCCCCTGTCTTTCCCCGGTACCCAATAACAGATACTTAGATCTCCTTTGGCTGTTAATGTTTTTATAGGATGCGCCAGGGTTCATGTCTGAGGAGGACAATTGGGAAGATGACGATGATAAAGAGCTGTCCCAAGATAAGAACATCATCTACCACACCATCTGGGTCAACCCCTCATTCCTGGAGTTCTTCCAGGACCCTCGTGGTGGCTATTCCCCAGGATGGACCCTGCTGGCTGAGCAGTGTAGGCAGAGGGGCAGCAGGAGACACAGCTAGAGACCTGCAGAGCATGTCCCCTGTCCCAGAGGAACCCATGGATGCTGAGCCAGCAGCTGTTTCCCTGGCAACCGCTCCTGAGGAAGAGGAGCACTGTGCACCTCTAACTCTCATAGGAAAAGAGGTGGCAAAGGCACAGGAATCTCCTCTCCTCAGTGAGCAGCCCGCAGCAGCCCAGGCAGAGAGCCAGGCGGCTGCTCCACACAGCCCCGCAGCCTGCGCCGCACCTCTGCAGGACACAGACCAGTGGGACGTGAGTGAGATCCTGCACAAGGCTGTGACTGCGATTCAGGGACCCAACAGGCAGCTGGTAGAACAGCGGGACCCAGCACAAACCATGCATGTGGTGACTGCAGCAACAACACCTGCAGCATCTCAGGACAGTGAGTCTTCCTTGCCTGGAGAGCATCAGAGAGAGCCCAACTCAGCCACTCTAGTGCAAGAGGAATGTGAGGATGGGGAACACATGGCTTCTGCCATGTCTGGAGAGCATCAAGGAGAGGCCAGCACAGCCATTTTCTCCCTGGCAGCGCACGAGGAAGATCTGGCTTCATTGCTGTTTCTGATCTCTCTGGATGATGCTGCCATACCCCACCTTGACCGAGCAGGGGAAGATACAAGAGGTTACATGGATTCTACCTTGTCTGCAGAGTCTTGGCACCAGGTGAGCCTGGAGTGCGTGTCCGGCACGGACCATCACAAGGTCCTGTAGGCACGTATAGTGTCCAGGGTGTGTGCGGCAGGGAGATGGCTGGTGCTGTCCGTGTCAGCCCGCTGATATCCCCTCCATCTCCTGCCTGTGCTCTTCTTCTCCCCATGCAAGTGGCCTCCCAGCACAGAGGTGACGCACAGCCCTCCTCTGGCTGCAGGGACCATAAACCTAACCAACCTGACACACGGCACTGCGTAGTCTACCACTAAAGCATGTCCCTAAGCCCCTGTGTTTCCCCCAGTAGCCAATAACGGATGCTTAGATCTCCTTTGGCTGTTAATGTTTTCATAGGAGCAGCCAGGGCACTCAGCCATAGAGGAGGACAAGCGGGAAGACGACGACAGTGGCAAAGAGCTGTGCCAAGGGGAAGGCATTGCCATCCACAGCCTTATGGCCCACCCCTCATGCCTGGAGCTGTTCCAGGACCCCCGTGGTGGTTTCCAGGAGGGGCAGCCAGCCCCTGAGCAGAGCGATAACACGTGGCCCTGCTCCAAGCCCAGGGATGAGCCCGAGGATGAGCCAGGTACATCCCCGAGTGTAGCGCTGGCCCGGCAAGGGAAGGCTTAGCCCAGCCGTCCCGGCAATGTGCACCCAGGCCAAAGCAGGACTGCGTGCATGGGGGCTGGCCGTTCCCTGGCCACCACTCCCTGGGGAAAGCTCTCGGTGGCGGGGAGCAGGCAGGATCTTGCCCGGTACCTGCCCAGCCCCCTGCCTACACTTGTCTTCCTTCCACAGGCATGGCTGCCCTCCCGCATGCCCCAGCTCGACGGCGACGGCCCTCCCTCCTCCGCAGGGCACTCAGGGCTCTGCGCAAGGCTTTCTGCCCTACTTGCATCAGGCCACAGCAAGAGCAGCAGCGCCGTGCTGGCAAAGGGGTCCCCAGAGATGGCAGCTGGCCCTGATCCTGTGCGGTACCCAGAGGGTGTGGCACAGGGAGGCACGCGAGGCATGGGTGCATGGACGGCGCCCAACACGTTCAGCTGCCATGAGGACATTGTGGTGCCAGACTCTGCTCCACCCTGGGCACATTCTGAGAGCAATAAAAGCTGAGCACGTTCCGCCAGTGGTTGCCTGTGCCTGGTCCATCCTGGGAGAAAGACGTGTGCGGGCAAGGCCCATGCCGGCAGGCAGAGCTGGAGAGCCCCTGTGCTCCTCCTTCTCCATGCCAAGCAGAGCCCACGCCTTGGGCCTCTGCCCGTGCCTCTGGCGCTCCAGCTGCTGACCAGCTGGGGCCTCTGCTGCCCTTGCTCCCAGGGCCGGTTATTTGAGTCAGCCTCTGTCCTCAGGGTGTCCTGGCACTTGCTCGGGAGAGCCCTGGGCTGGTGCTGGCAGCAAGCCGGCACTCTGGCCTGAACTTGCCTCTAGCTGACTTCCAGGTGCCTCTCTGCCATTCAAACCGAGGACTTTGACCATTTCCTTTGCATCGTAAACTTGGTCTGGTTTAACTAATGCTTGCACCGCACCACCACGCAGCACCTTGGTCTCACGAGGAACCTGCCCATGGCAGGGGGGCGTAGGAGCACCTACATGAGCCACTTGTTTTTAAAGCCCTCCGTTTTTAAGACCTGGTCCTGAGAGTAGCTGTTTTGGTGAGAAAAGCCAGACCTTCGGTGGTTTAGCTGTTGGCCAGACGTTTGGGGGCTCCGTCTGAGTTGGTTCTTGACATTTTGCCATATTAGAAGGGCAGCAGGACCATGCTACGAACGAAATGAGGTGCACAACAAACCTCTCAGAATAAACTGAAATAGGTTTTTACAGACGATTGAAACAAAAATAGGGAAGATTGGATAAAGATGGGGAGGAAGACTGATGAGGATACTTGAACATTGCTGCCTGAGGAAGCAAACCTCATAGTAAACTGTTACGTGTATGTGCATTTATGTCTCTGTCTCAGGCGTCTTTCCACTTGTGCATTTCCCTGACCTTTGGTTGTTTTTAGAAGAGAATCAGTTCTGGAGGAGAGTGCTTCAAATTTCTTTCTGTAACACTGGGACCCAGGAAGCGCCTCGGTGGCACCCCTAGCTGTGACGAGAAAAGGATTTTCCTTCCGTGGAGCCTTTCCTTCACTGTGGCTGTTTGGAACAGGAGGAGGCATGGGAGACCTTCCAGGGTGCCTGCTAGCTGAAATGATTCTAGCGTTCTGTGGGCAATATAGCCACACCTTTCTCTGTCCTCCTTTATGGAGAACATCTGGCATGAACCTTGGGTGGTAATGGGTGTCATTTTGATTCTCTTTTGAAACGTAATTTTTCACAGTTTAAACTCCAAAACGCTCTAGTGATTACACGCATGCATGCAGTTGGGCATCCTTTTCCTTCCCGGAGAGAAGCCTAGAAAAACCTCAAGCATGTGGTGTAGCTGAGAGTTGCAACGGGTAAGAAACTAGGCAAGGAAGCTCTTTCTGACATCAAGGACCAAGCGGGTTGACAGTTTCCCCCCTTCTGGCTTGGCACTGGAGTTTCAAACCGTGGCACCGCATGCCTTGCGGCACCATTTTCTGTGTTGGCTGCCTGAGGCAATGGAACAGCTGAATTCAGAGGGATCCTGTGCCCAGGGCTATGAGGCCTCCTGCCGGGCCTCGCCCCCCTCTCACAGTGCAGCCAGGAGCTGCTCTCAGGTGAGCGTCCCCTGTGCCTGACGGTCGGCATGAGGAACAGAGTTGGCTGCTTTGGGAAGAGCCCTGTCAGAGCGGCCATGGCCCAGAGGAGGTGACTTTTCGACGGAGGGGACCTGCAGGCTGTGCTGGGCCGTGGCGGGAGGCCCACCCGATGCCACACAAGCTGGGGCTCCCAGCAGCTGAGCCCTGGTGGCACTGGCTGTCCTGTCCTCCTCTCCCTCTGAGGGTGACCTCCAACAGCAGCAGCTGCAGAGATGCTTGGCAGAACCTGAGCGCCTTTCCCACCGCGATGGTAAAGAGCCAGCCCTGCTGGGGCCGGGGGGGCTGTTGGGGACAGACCGTGGGGCCGGGGGAGAGATTTCAGGGACGGACCGGGGGGTGGGGGGAAGGAGTCTCTAGCAGGCCTGGGGGGGCGGGGGGGGGGATGGATTTAGTGACGGACCGAGGGGTCGGGGGAGGCCTGTAGGTAGTGAGAGGGGGGTTCCAGGGAGGGTTTTAGGGGCTGCTGGGGGGCAGGGGAACGATTTTAGGGACAGAGTGGAGGGGGGGGCTGTGGGAAGGAGTGTAGGGCATGACCGGCAGGGGCTGGGGAGAAAGAGTGACGGGAGAAAGTGTGGGGGTCGGGGGAAAGGAGTCTAGGAATGGCCGTGAGGGTCTGGGGGGAAGGGCTTTAGGGACAGGAGGGGAGTGAGGGGAAGGATGCTAGGGCCAGGCTGGGGGCAAGTGGAATCACTGCAGGGCCCGACGGAGGGGGGTGGTTGGGGTGTTGAGGAAGGTTCTCAGGGTGGGATGGGGGTACAGGGGGAAGGTTGTGGGGGCAAAGGAGGGGGGTGGGGGAAGGATTGTAGAGATGGACTGCTGGGGTTGGGGGCACAGGGGAAATAGTTGGGGGACAGTCCGAGAGGCACGGGGGAGGATTTTAGAAATGAGCTGGGGTGCGGGGTGGGGGGTGGCTTGAGGGAAGAAATTGGGAATGGGATGGGGGCAATGGGGAGGCCCTTAGGCATGACTGGGGTGCTCGATGGAAGGATTTTAGGGACAGCCATGGTATGCAGGGGAAGGTTTTGATGGCACTGTATAGATAGCACTGTATATACCTTTCTGTCCAAGGAATCTGTTCAGGGAAGGTTGCTGGCTCAGCAACGGGACCAGATGTCTAAACTCCCCAGTTTCCAAGCTCTAATATCGTGTTTGGCTCTATGTGAAAGAAATCTAGGCACAAAGTTTAGCTAAGCTACCTCTCTAAAGTTGCTGGAAGTGATGAACAAAGGGATGACTGATCTGGGGAGTCAGCCTTGGGAAGGGCACGGAACAAAGAGCGGATGGGGAAAAGAACTTCATTCTCTGGAGTGATGCACAAAAAAGCCTCTGAGCGGGGAAGTTCTGGCCACAAGAGGAGACAAGTCGGTAGAGTGTGCGTGTGTGATGCACTATGAGCGTGCAAGTACTCTGCTGTATGTAATGTGTACCCTCGAGTAACTTGGTGAGCGTGCTCAGAGGTGACACTCCCCCGTGCTCCCAGCGCTGTCATAAAGAATGCCTGCCTTCTGAAACTTCACATCAGGTCTGAGAGGGTTTTTCACCGTGACCGCCTTTACGGGATCATTTTCTGGTGACCCAGGTGAGACTCTGCTATTGAGCGTCGGTGGAGCTGTGAATCGCAGCAATTCCAGCCGGCACTGAGGGACTCTTGGGGAAGACCTCTGATTCCCGGACCAACGACTCCAAAGCAACGTTCCCCCGGTAAGATGTCAGGCATTCCTGGTGGTCTGGGATACCTGCCCCTAAGCAGAGGCAAAAGCCCTGCTGGGTTGGGTTATTGAGGGCTCTCCTGGAAACAATGTGTCTGGTAAAATTTCTGCCTGACCTACTCAAGTATATTAATGGGGGGGGTGTGTGTGTGTGTGTCTAGTAGAGTGCGCTCGGAACATCTGAAAATACTTCTATACATGTATATGATAAAGTGTTCAGGATGCTAAAAGAAAGTGGGCCCTGGTCAGTGTACACGGCCGTGGTATTTTCCAGCAGTCTCCACTGGGATGTGTTTTGGGACACTGGGAAGAATTAAGGGGTAGTTCTGAGGGAAATGTAACTAAAAGCACCCTAGTGCAATACTGTACTCAGGGGTGGTCTCTGTAGAAACTGGGCGATGGGGGAAAATGGCAGTTTGCATTATTGTACGACGTTACCGCTGATGTTGTTTTGAAGGCAAGAAAGGAAAAGGGACAGAGTTTGATATGCTGATCTTTTTCCACTGTAAAGACCCATTCTGAATGGCAAAACCAGCGTGGTATAAATTTACCTCCCTGAGATCCTTTTCTCTTGGCTTTGGAAAAGGATAAGAAGAGGTTGTTGAAAAGGGTCTGCTCTGCTTGTAGTATCAGACAGAGGCGTTTAAAATTGTAATGACTACAAGAAAGAAGGAGGTTTAGAGGCGATGGTTTAGAGTTAATGGCTGGAGCCCAGCAGAGACGGGGAGAGAGTTCTGACGCTGATACTAGTGATATGAGCAGGGTAAGAGAAAGTGGTGGCAGGCGAGCTGACGAGGCTGGTGGCAGGGAAAGTGGCTGTGAAGAGGGAGAGCCCTTTAGTGGGGCAGAAGGTTTTAGCCCAGCCGCAGGGTGGGAGCAGGCCAAACCAGGGGAAGTGATACAGGCTCCCCTGCGCCAGGCTGTGGCAAATGAAGGACCCATTACGGTGACGGTCCTGTTTTCAATAACAGAGTTGAAGCATTGCAAAGCAACCGCAGGAAATTACCGAGATGACCCTGAGAAGGCGGCTGGTGTTTTTGAAATAATGATGGTTAAAACACAGGATGATCCAGAGTGTAAGGATATAGAGGCAATACTGCAGGTTTTGTTTGATAGTAGTGAGAAGGAGATGATTTGTCAAGCCGCTAGAATACATGTGGAAGCTGAGGTTAAAACAGGAATGTGGAGCATCATTTCCCCTCTGTTGGTCCAAACTGGGACCTGCATGTTAACGGACCCAGGCAGCTTTGGACTCGGTATCAGAAAGGGATTCTATTTGGCATTCAAAATGCTGTGGCTAAGGCAGTAACCATGTCCGAATGGTACGAGGCTAGGCACGATAGCCAAGAGCCCCCCCCAGATCTGCAGAACAGAATGAAGGAGGTAGCCCGCAACTCTACAAGTGCTGACCCTGAATCTTAAGAGGGATGAGATCAATCGGCCCCTCTATTGGTGAGCCAATCCTGGGATGGTATTAGAAGAAAGTTACAGAAGTTACAAGGAAGTGATTGCTCAAGGTAGGGGAAAGCTGTTGGATGTTGCTTGGATTGCAGCTCATCATAGAGAGAGTCGAAAGGGAAGAGTAAATTGTTGCTTGTTGGCGGTATCAGAGTAAAATGGTAGGGTGAGGGCAAGGGCCTGAGGATGGGGCAGAGCCCCGAGGGGGGACTCCGGCCCAGCCCTCGGTTGGCTGATAATCAGTGTGCACAGTGCAGAAGGGATGGGCGTTCAGAAGAAGACCGTCTGCTTAAGGATTGGAGCCCCTCTGCCCCCTTGCTCCCAGTAAGCGAGGAATGAGGGGGAGCGGAGGAGTCTCTCCCCAGAGGAGCCTCTGGTGAAAGCGGAGCTGGGAAGTGAAGAAGTTGAGCTTTGGGTAGATCCCGGGGCTACTTCCTCTGTTCAGAAGACTTTAGAGGGGAACTAAGCAGTAAGGATATAAGCATTGCTGGTATGGCAGGGACCCATGAAACTTGGCCATTTTTGAAACCCTTAGCAATGAAGCTGGGAAAACAGTGGGTTCCTCATCAGTTTTTATATTAGCCAAATCTTCCAAAAGCATTGTTTGGGGAGAGATCTACTCCAAAAAATTGGAAGCAGAAATCTGATTTTAAAACGAGGAAATAGAAATCTTAATTCCAGAAACTGTTTGTGTCGAGAGGCAGCAGCTTTGTTATTACAGGCTATGCTGCCTTGAAAGGAGAAAGATACGCCCGGAGGTCAGAGATGCTGTGATTCCTATTGTACGAGCCGGAGAGGTTCCTGGAAAATCCCACAGGTCAAAACCTGTAAGGATTGACTTAAAGCCTGGATCATCCCCGCTGAGAATGAAACAGTGTCGCCTGAAGCTGGAAGCTAGGAATGGGTCGGTAGCGATAATTCAGAAATTCTTGAAGTACAACCTGTTGGTGGGGTGTGCGTTGAAATCCAACACCCCTGTTTTGCCAGTGAAAAAGGCCAAGGGTCAAGATTGCCGATCGGTGCAGGATTTAAGAGCAACAAATCACATACCTCAAGGTATTTATCCTGCAGTAGCACATCCATACAGACATGAAACCACCCTTACAGGGGAACAGGGATGGTGTACAGGTTTTGATGTGAAGGATGCCTTTTTCTGTGTTCCCCGGGGCACTGACAGTCAGAAGCCTTTTGCTTTTGAATGCGCAAACCCAGAAACAGGAAGGAAACTGCAATACACTTAGGCGGTTGTACCACAAGGCTTTCAAAATATCCCGACAATCTTTGGGAATCAGTTGGCAAAGCAGTTTGACATTTGGAGAACAGAAAATGATCAGGGAAGAGTTCTGCGATCATAGGATGATATTCTGGTTGCGGCAGGGACTTGGGAGCTGTGTCTTTCCCTGACGATAAGCCTTCTAAATGTCTTGGGAATTAGTGGATATGGAATTATCGAGGAGTCACTTCCACGTTTGGGGTTTGAAGTGCTGGAAGGCCAGAGACAGTTGCGATCCCAACAGAAGGAGGCTATTTGCTGCCTCGCGGAGCCTCAGACTCTCAAGGAACTACGAGGATTTCTTGGGGTGGTCGGATGGTGTCGGCTTTGGGGAGGCAATTGTGTTTTATTTGTGAAAGCTCAGTACGAGCTACTGAAAACCTCCTGCCATGGGTCTGTTGGCGGGACAGAGGAGGGTAAAGCCACTTTCAAGCATCTGAAAAAAAGTGAGCTCTGGTGGAGGCCCCCACGTGGGGATTACCTGATGTGACAAAGACCTGTGCACTTCTTAAGCATGAGGGAAAAGGTATTGCCTTTGGAGTTCTGGCACATTGTTTAGGGCCTCAGGGGCGGGCTGTAGCTTACTCCTGCAAAGAGCTGGATGAGGTGAGCTCAGGATGGCCTGGATGCCTTAAAGCAGGAGCAGCACCTGTGCTGCTGATGCAGGAGGCCCCTAAGTTCACCATGGGGCAGAAGTCCATGTACCACCCGTGGTCGTCACGGCACTAGAAGAAAAAGGAGGACATTGGTTGGCCCCTAGCATAATGTTAAACTATCAAGTGTCATGTGGGGAGGGGGTCCTCCCATTTTGGGGTGGGGGTTCTGTTTCTGGGGCTCCGTTTCCTTGACAGTGCAGATCTGAGGGCTGCCCTGCTGCTAAGGACTTCCATCGAGGGGGAGCTTCTGCGTGATAACTGAGAATGACCTGCTGGAGGGTCCCCTTGGGGGGATCCTGATGTCCCAGGAGTGCTCTGTGGAGGGTCCTTCTGCTTCCAAGATGTCCCTAATGTCACTAGGGTGTCCCTGGGAGGGTCCTAATGTCCCCGGGAGTGTCCCTGGTGTCCCAGGGATGTCTCCAGGGATGTCCTAGTGTTCTCAGGTGGCCCTACAGGCATTCGGGTGTCCCAGTGTGTCCTGTGGGGGTCCTGGTGTCCCAGGGGGAGTTCCTAATGCCCCTGCAGTTTCCCTGGATGCAGGTCGTGTGTTTCCAGGGGGGTCCTGAATGTCCCAGTGTTGTCGCTGGGGTGGTCCTGGTATCCCCAGGCCATTCTAGATGTCCCAGTGGTGTGTCAGTGGGTCCTTGTGTATCACAGTGTGTCCCTGGTGGGGGTCATTAATGTCACAGCGGTGTCCCTGGAGGCGTCCTGATGTCCCCAGTCCATTCTAGATGTCCCAGTGGTGTCTGTCAGAGGGTGCAATATGTCCTTCTGGGGGTCCTTGACATTCTAGTGGTTAAGGTTCTAGGGGAGTCCCTGATGTCCTAATGGTGTCCCGGGGGGTGTGTGTGTGGTGTCCTGGTGTCCCAGTGTGTCCCTGGGGCGTTGTGGGGTGTCCCTGGGGGTGGTCCTGGTGTCCCCAGGGAGGTGAGTGGGTAGGCTGTTATGTCCCGGGGCGGGGTTCCTGGGGAATTCCTAATGTCACGGGGGTGTCCCTGGAGGGGTCCTGATGTCCTAAAGGCTATTCTAATGATGTCCCAGTGGTGTCTCCCAGTATGTCCTTGTGTTGCAAGGTGTCCCTGTGGGGGTCCTTAATGTCCTTGTGGTGTCACTGGGGCAGTCGTGGTGTCCCTGATGTCCCAGGGATGTCTCCAGGTTTGTCCTTGTGTTCCCAGTATGTCCCTTGTGCGTTTCTGGTCCTGTGGGGGTCCTGGTGTCCTGGGAGGAGTCCTTAATGCCCCTACATTGTCCCTGGGGTAGGGCTGTGTTAAAGGGGGGTCCTTAATGTCCCAGTGCTGTCCCTGGAGGGGTCCTGGTGTCCCCGGGGAAGGTGAGGGGGTGGTCCCTGATGTCCCATCCTAATGTCACAGTGGTGTCCCTGGAGGGGTCCAGATATTACCAGGCCATTCTATATATCGCCGTGGTGTCTCCCCGTGTGTTCTTGTGTCCCAGTGTGTCCCGGTGGGTGTCTTTAATGTCCCAGTGACATCCCTTTGGGAGTCCTGGTGTCCCCCCGGAAGTCCCTAACATCATAATATTGTCCCTGCCTGTGTCCTGGTGTCCCCAGTGTGTCCCTGGAGAGTTCCTGTTTCCCTGGGGATGTCCTCAGTGACCACAACCTCTCCTGCCTGATCTCTGCCTGCCCTCACCCTCGCTGCACTCTGCGACCGAGACCTGCAGCCGCTGAAAAGCTCACCCTCACCCAGCCCGATGGCCAAGGCCGAGAAAGGTGAAGCGCTGCTGCTCCTCCCGCGGAGGATTCACAGCGGGCCTCTCTCACGGAGTCCCTCAGCAGCTCTCCTGCTCTTGCTTCGTGGTCAACCAGGAGCGAAAGCGTGCCCAGATCTAGTCTGAGAAAGCATTTGGCACGTGATAGAGTTTCGCTCTTCCCTGTGGTCAGCTATTGTGCCGTTTTCCTGGGCAGGGGTCCTGGTCACAGGACTCGGGACCTTTGCTACGGTCCAAGAGCGATTCCAAGGTGAGGAAGAGGTGTACGCGGTTTGAAGACCTGTCTCCCAGCTGGACGTTGGTGAGTTATCTCTGTGGAAGCTCGCGTTCCTCACAGAGGTTGTTCCTGGTGAGAAGGCAACGGCCGCCCTCCACTTTCCCGCGCCCTGTTTGTGACTGGGGTGCATGCTCTCTGCCCTTCAGAAAGGGCGCAGAGAAATGAGGATTTCAGAATTTCTCTGGAGAGAATTCCCTCCAAAGTTAGGCGGACAGCTTGAGCTCCTCCCAAACTAACCACTCCCCAAGAGCCGTTTCCGTAAACGACCTTTTCTCTGGCATTTTGTTTCTAATTTTACATAGAAATTCAGCCCGCTCTGCCAGTGACGATGTTCCTCCTCCTTGCAGAGGATGTCAAGATCGGGCCGCTGAACTACAGGTGGCTGTCACGAGCCACTTCCTTCCCATGGCACGTGGTGCAGAGCTGTGTGCAAGAGGCCATACTCTTGCACTCCTTCCAACTGAGGAACAGGCAGCGCCTCGCCTTTGCCTTCAAGGACATTGGCGTTCTGTCCTTCACCGACAACGTCCTGTGCATGCGATTCTATTGCGACTGCGTCACAGGGCTGGAGAGCAAGGCCAGCTGGATTGCGCTGCTCAGCACTGCGAGTTGCTCAGGCTTTGAGGGTGATGCAGTGACTTTGGGAAGCCTCTTGAAGGGTGAGCAACCCGATGGTCGTTGGGCAGCCTGCACGTGGCAGGCCAGTCCGACACCTTTCCACATGCTCGCCCACGCTGAGTTCTCCATTGGAAAAGAAGTTTTATTCTGAGCTTCTGAGTTCTTGCCCTACAGAAAGGCTGGCAGCGTTACTGCGCAGTCTCAGTGTTTGCTGTGCAGCTTCTCCAGAGCAGAGCAAGGGCTCATGTTCACGGCGGAAGATTTGGAGGAGGGGTTTGGAAAAGTGGCTTCCTTTTGGAGCAGGAGACAGGTCTGCTTCCTTTGGGAGCCAAGAGCAAAGTGCCTTGGAAACCTTCTAGCAGCTCTGTGTCACTTTACAGAGGCTGAGGATGCCCGGTGCAGCCGTCTCCGCTGGAGCAACCAGCACTCGGGGGATGCAGGCTGCTCCTGCCCACGCCTTCCCCAGGTGAGTGCGTTTCCTCTGCAGCCCTCGACTGACCGAGCGGGCGGATTCCCAGCTCCTGATCAGGAGTGCGCCTTGCCGGGGCTCGGCGTTGTGTGTGTGCACAGGCGTAGAAGTATTACATGTGTTTAAAAAGGGCGAGGAGAGACTTACAGAAAAGCAAAATTCCTCTTTCACTGCAGGTATCTCAGGATTTTTTGCCCTGCTCCCCGCTCCACCTTTTCTCTTGCAGCTGCGTACCCTCCTGACTTCTTGCCCACCCTGAACTTACCTGTGTGGGTTGTGGCAAAGTGAGAAAGAGAAGTTGTTGACACTGTTCAGCACTAGCTAAAAATCTGGTGTGTTATCACCGCTGTTTTGGTCAGAAATCTAACACACAGCGCTGTGTGGGCTGCTGTGAAGAAAATAAACTGCATCCCAGCCAGACGCAGGACACCAGAGAATCCAAAATTACAGTTCTTTGACCTGTAGGAGAAGGATTCTCAGTACTGAAGAGAGCTAAACCCCTGGTATTAAACAGGGAATGCACGTAACCGTATAGCTACATGTCTGTAGCTGTAAGATTTCTGTCACTTTGTGTGAAGCTGAGAGAATAGTTATTTCAACTACTTGCTTAATATCTTGCAGGAGAAATAGCCTTCCAATAGACATAATGGTAGACAGTAACTGTTTCAGTCTTCAACTACATCTAACAAAGTTGTTATACTAGATTTTAGTTTAATTCATTTCTGCAGTGAAGTTTTCAAAGCAACTGTAGTGTTATTCATAATCAATGTAAGCATTTCAGTACTGAAATATATTTCTGTTTTCTAGACCTGCAGCAACAACCGGGAGTGAAAAGAACAAGGTACTGTAAAACTGGTTTCTTGATAAACGGTTTCTATCAGTTTTTAATCACTTAAATGGGAACTGTGTTTATGTTGTTGTGATAAAGAACTTAGTCCCAAAATAGGATTGCAATCAAAGTTTGCAATTTATTAAGCAAATAGAGGCAAGCAAACAGCGCTGGGTGCGTCGGGAGCCTCCGCTCCACCAAGACGCGCGCTGTACAAAGTTTATTTTTGGTTTATGTTTCCTAAACTAAGACATATTCCTAGCTATTTCTAAGAAAGGGTCGGTTTATGTAAATGGGTCCTTGGAACAGGCGTGTACTTCGTGGCGCATGCTCTTTCTATCTCCGAGGGTCTTCTTAACCCCTGTCTGGCGGTCGGTGGATGAAGTCAGCAGTCTTCCTCGGCTCACCCTTAGGATGACCCTAGATTTTACGCATGCGCCCTGTAAACTTCTCTTACTTAACACTCTGCTGTTAGCAGCTCAGCCTGCATATCAGGGTGTGTAACCAGATGTCCTTTTTAAGATACAGAAATGAGGTATGTAGCCAGATGTTCTTTGCAAGATACAGGAACTATAGACATTGATCACTCTGTTTTTCTTAAGCGTGTGGTTATACAAGGGTATGTAAGAGAGAAGGTTACATTTCATCCTGCAGTCCTAGCATTGTTCTATATCGACACGAATCAAATGAACACATTTCACACAGGGAAAGTGGCTGTGAAGAGGGAGAGCGATTTAGTGGGGCAGAAGGTTTTAGCCCAGCCGCAGGGTGGGAGCGGGCCAAACCAGGGGAAGTGATACAGGCTCCCCTGCGCCAGGCTGTGGGAAATGAAGGACCCATTACGGTGACGGTCCCGTTTTCAATAACAGAGTTGAAGAATTGCAAAAGCAACCGCAGGAAATTACCGAGACGACCCTAAGAAGGCGGCTGGTGTTTTTGAAATAATGATGGTTAAAACACAGGATGGTCCATGGCCGGAGCAGTGCGCTCCCCAGCCAGCTCTGGGAGCCGAGCGGCAACTCCCTGTGGGGCCGAGTGCTGCCCTGGGGGCTGGCAGGGGAGCCGGCACAGGGGCTTTTCCAGCTGGGACACGGAGTGCAGCTTCTCCAGAGCAGAGCAAGGGCTCATGTTCACGGCGGAAGATTTGGAGGAGGGGTTTGGAAAAGTGGCTTCCTTTTGGAGCAGGAGACAGGTCTGCTTCCTTTGGGAGCCAAGAGCAAAGTGCCTCGGAAACCTTCTAGCAGCTCTGTGTCACTTTACAGAGGCTGAGGATGCCCGGTGCAGCCGTCTCCGCTGGAGCAACCAGCACTCGGGGGATGCAGGCTGCTCCTGCCCACGCCTTCCCCAGGTGAGTGCGTTTCCTCTGCAGCCCTCGACTGACCGAGCGGGCGGATTCCCAGCTCCTGATCAGGAGTGCGCCTTGCCGGGGCTCGGCGTTGCACGTTGAGTCTGGGAGGGGGCCTGACCTGAAGGGGCTGGTTTCTGGTTAACTTACGATGAGTTGGGGTTACACGTGTGTTCTCCTGGAGTGGCCGGGCAGCGTCACTGCGTTTCTCATGCCCAGCCTGCCCGTCACTCCCGTCAGAGAGAGCCAGCTGCACACAGGGAGGGCTTTAAGCTACGCCGCCCGGTGTTGGGGGGAGATTGCTAATAAAACCCATGCATGGCTGCATGGCCACAAGGAAGAGAGGTGCCGTGCCTCACACGAGAGTCGTGAGGATTAGTGCTGGGAAGCTGCAAGAGGGTAGGGGTCACCCTTCTTCAAGCCTGTGTCATCATTTACTGCCCAGGTTTCGCTTTACGGTGGTCAGCAGAGCAGTGGCCAAGGTTTTGTCCGCCTGGGCCAAGAAGGCTGCAGCAAAGTCCAGGCTCAGACAAGGTATGGGAACAGGTCTCTGCTGCCCAGCTGAGGCCCTGCCCCGCGCTGGGTGACCACAGCTCCGTCAAAAGGCACTCCCCAGGGGGCTGCTCTGCTGAGTTTCCTCCTTTGCCAGGTGCAGAGGCGCATCCTGGCAAGCTGCTGCAGAGACGGAGGAAGCTTTCCCTTGCTGCACTGCCAAGTCAGGGGCCAGGCACAAGACAGAAAGACTTGGGCAAGAAGACTTCTGAGAGGTGAGACCCTGGTGGGAAGGGATGAAAGGGATCCTGCACCCGTGGAGGAGAGACCTCCCCTCCGGACACTCCGGCTGCAGGGACGCGGCAAGGTCCCTGACACATGCCGCATGGCTCTTATGTGCTTGTTTCCCCTGTTGTGGGCCCCTCCCTGGGGAAGGTGGTGGATGCTGAGTGCACCCCACGTCCCTGTGGTTCCCTCACGCAAGAGCTGAGGTGCAGTCCTCCCCCGTCCATCTGAGGGGGCTCAGGAAAGGCTCCCCGCTGCCAGCAGAGATGGCCCCACCTCGCGTGCTGCTTCTGCCAGCCTGGGGAGCTTTGGTGCCAGGCGAAAGTGGGAGAGCAAACTGCCCCGTGCTCATGCCGACTGCTCCCGGTGCCTCTTTGCAGTGCGCTCCCCCCACGTCCAGGCAGCTCCCCCAGGATGAAGGAGGCAGGCAGGCAGGAGCCGGCTTCTCCAGCCAAACCCACCTGTACACTCCCATCCTCAGACGACTGCCAGAAAGCGCTGCAGGTGCGTGCCTTGCTGTATCTACCGTGCTGCTGGGGACTCGGCAGAAGCCTCTTTGTGCAGAGAGCCAGCCTGAAAGGACCCCTGGACGTGCGCTCCTTGTCAGCTGTCTGTCACCTCCTTCAGATCTTCCTTGCCCCCTGCATTGTCACAAAACACTTTCTCCTGGCCCAGGGGCTATGGGAGATGCCCAAGTCCTTTCTCGGCTGTTCACAGCGGAGGGCTTTGGTCGCAGCTGTGTTTGCCAGGAGCCTAGAATGACCCCAGAGCCCCCGATGTGTTAGGGGCAAAGCCCTGCCAACCGACCAGCTGAGGCAAGGGGCGGCAACACGGGTCAGACCCGAAGGACACCCGTTCCAGGCGCTGAGACTAATCCTGCCTTCTGCTGCCTTGCCATCCCCTCCAGGAGGTCTGGCAGCTGCCTGCAGAGTGGGAGCAAGTGAGGCCCAAGTGGCAAGAGCAGCTCGAGCAAGCAAAGGCAGAGTGGGCGGCGTGGGGAGCCTGGTCTGCGGGGAAGGACCGACAGCAACCCCAGGTACGGGCAGCGATTGACACCGCTGAGAGCAGCAGCGACCCTCTCCTTCGGGGCACCCAGGGCGGCAGGTCTCCAGAGCGGGGGAGCAGGACAGACATCCGGCTGCAGGGCAGGGGTTTGCCTGCTCAGGCTCGTGAGGGAGAGAGTGGCAGCAGGATGCAAGCGACAAAATCGGCCGCGATAAGAGGCACGCAGTGCTGGGTCTCCCGGCTGCCAGGTCCTGCTGCAGGCTCCTTTCAAGAGGTCCTCTGGGAAACAGCACCTGTGGTTGCCGTCTGCTTTGCTGAGAGCGTCTGCTCCTTGGCAGGCACTCGGCACTGGAGGCACTTGGACTCCCCACCCTCCAGCCCAGCCCAGGAGAAAGGCAGTCAAGGAGAGGTGGAGAAAGGCTCCAACCCCTCTCCCAGCCGAGCAGAAGACAGCAGCAACCTCTAGGCCTGGGGGAAACCTGCATTAGGGAGGAAATAGGCATTTCCTCCTCCCCTTAAGCTTTGAGTGTTGTTCTGTAGAAGGAAGAGAGTTGCCTTATTGCCCCAGGATGGGGTAGGGGAGCCCGGAGGCAGCGGTGCCTGAGCCTGGGACAGGGTTCTCCAGCCTGGAGGCCAAAGCTGTTGGTGGGACTCTTCCCTCCAGCCTCCCGCCTGGTCTCTGCAGGGGGCAGGGGACCCGTGCTGGGGCAGCAAACACTGCTGTAAAGCCTAAAGATGTCCCCAGGGGCTGCTCCCAGCTCTGCCTGGGAGCTGCTGCTGTCAGATTCACCCACTAGCAAGCAATTCCTGGTCCAGGAGTGACAACTGCAGGGAGGAGAACAAGTCTGGGTGCCTAATATCAAGGTCTCCAACATCAGCTGAGCAGCGTTTATTTTAATGGGTTTTTTTGTTCTCCCCAGCAGTTTCCATTGTGCCCCAAAGCCATTTTCTGTCAGAGAAGGTGCAGGCATGTGCATGAGACACAGGTGTTTCTCTGTGTTGTAACTGGGAACAAAGGCAGCTTTTCTTTTCATTCCAGCTGGAAAGGGAGCACAGAGCGTCAGCCCCAGGGAGGCAGCCCTGCTCCCTCGTCCTGGCTGTGGGTGTGAGCCCTTGCACGCTCCATCTCTGGAGGAAAGGCACTGAAGAAGAGCAGCCTGGGAGGGGCCTCCCAGAGCCGGCTGGGGAGAGGGCTGGTCACCCCGCGGCCCATGGCGACTGCCGGGAGCAGCTCGGCGTGGCCAGTGGCCTCTGGGCACGGGCCTGCAGGCCTCCCCTGCGTTCTGTAGGCGGGCACCGGAGCGTCCCCAGGCCTGGGCGCCCTGTGTGGGAGCCATGCCTGGGGACAAGGCCCCGGGCGGTGGCACCCAGAGCTGCTGCACGCACACAGGACTGAGCTCTGCAGAGGCTGCTGGCACCGGGGGGATGTGGGAGGTGCGGGCTCGGGCCTGCTGGGGCCTCTGTGAGGGGCAAGCAGGGGCTGCCCCACGCCGGGCACAGCCGGGCACAGCCAGTCCCCGCCAGGCTCCACAGCATCGCCAGGGCTTTGTGATGCAGGCGGCGCACCGTGCCCAGAGGTCATTGTGATGCGGGTCCCCACGGTGACCCCGCGGGTATTTAAGGAGCCAGAGCCCTGGGGTGCCCACTCCCAGGAGAGCCACTCCCTCAGGAGGCAGCATCTCCCCTGGGTGACCATGGCCGGTCGTCGGCAGGCGCTGCCGAAGATTCCCACGCATGAGGAGGCAAACGCCCACCCCCGGCCCATCAGCAGGCTGCAAGGCCTGCAGACCCGGCACCAGCTGAGGGACGGGGCAGGACGAGGAGGCCGGTGGTGGGACGGGGCCACGCGGAGCAGCCTTGGTGCCAGGGCCGGGCTTGCCGCCACTGTGGGGGCCGCTGTGCCAAGGCAGCCGCCTCCAGTCCTTGACTCCTCCTGCCCACAGATGGGCCACAGGCGGCCGCTGGCAGCGCCGCAGGACAGCCAGGGACAGGCTTTGTCCCCCCATAGGAACAAGCTGCCACCGCTCCCCTGCCCACAGAGCTCGCAGGCCGCTGGGAGCCGACGCGCACAGGTAGGGAGCCCGAGGGAGCCCGGGACAAACGTCTTCCCGAGTCCAGGAGCTGCCGACAGGCAGGCGGGAGCTGCAGGAGGGGACGGGAGGGCCCGGTCACATAGCAAGCTGAGCCCACCTAACCGTGCCTGCAGGCTGCCCGGGCATGCTGGGGATGCTCCCAGGAGTCACTGTGGGCCATGGCCGGAGCAGTGCGCTCCCCAGCCAGCTCTGGGAGCCGAGCGGCAACTCCCTGTGGGGCCGCGTGCTGCCCTGGGGGCTGGCAGGGGAGCCGGCACAGGGGCTTTTCCAGCTGGGACACGGGGGCACGGGCGAAGGGCCACAGTCACGCAGCCTCTCTCCTCGCCTTCTCTTGCAGACGGACAGCCCAGCGTGCAGGGTGGCAATGCCCTCCATCAGGGTGAGGCGGGAGGAGACAGCCCGTCTGCCAGCAAGGCAGGCAGCAGCACCACAGAAGGTGCACGCAGCTCGGGCACCAGGAGCTGCCAGCACTTGCTGCAAGCTCCCGCCTCTGCCAGCAGCAGCCTCTGCAGCTTCTGCCCAGGGCAGGGGAAAGGCCAGCAGCACTGCAACCAGCAGACACTGACAGCTTGTCCCATCTACTCGGGGCATCCCTGGTGAGCAGGGGAAAGCCACCAGTGTGCAGAGCAGGAGGCATGCCCCACACAGCCCTGCAGCCAATGCCACAGCTGGGAAGGAGACAAAGAGGTACCTTTTGAGTACGGACCCGGACAAGGTTTTCACTGGGAGCCACCGACCCAGCCAGCAGACAGCGGCACAGTGGCACCGGGAACACAGGCTGGGTGCGGCGAAGATGGCAAGATCAGAGGAGGCCCGGGTGGCCCACAGTGGCAAGGCCCCTGCAGGTCAGCACGTGCCTGATCCTCATGCACGTAAAAGCACTGGTGCTGCTGGCAGGGTTTCTGTGCCAGCTTCCCTGGGCAGGAGGGATGTGGCTTCAGGGCAGCAGGGACAAGTGGAAGAGCGCGATCTCAAAACACAGGTGACGCTCACCAAAAACAAGTGCAAAGGCAAGTCGCTGCGGGAGCACCACAAGGCTCTTCAGGAGCATGTGGCCATGCCGTCAGTGAAGACGGAGGATCAGAAAGCCCAGCACAGCAGGACAGGCAGTCATGCAAGCGCAGCGGCTCCTGTCCCCAAGAAGAACTGGGCAAGGGCAGCAAGGCCACAGAACAACCCAGGGTCCCTGCCAAAGGAAAAAGACTGGGGAGAAGACAGAGACAATGAGCTGCCCCAAGAAGAGGCTGGTCCCCAGGATGGGCCCTGCTGGCTGAGCAGTGTAGGCAGAGGGGCAGCAGCAGACGCAGCTGGCAACCTACAGAGCATTTCAGCTATGCAAGGGGAACCCGTGGAAGTTGAGCCAGCAGCTGCTGCCCTGGCCACACCTTCTGAGGAAGAGGGGCACTGCGCGCATCTAACTCGCATAGGAAAAGAGGTGGCAAAGGCACAGGAATCTCCTCTCCTCAGTGAGCAGCCCACAGCAGCCCAGGCAGAGAGCCAGGCGGCTGCCCCACACAGCCCCGCAGCCTACAACATGGCTCTGCAGGACACAGACCAGTGTAAAATGAGTGGGGGCCTGAACGAGGCTGTGGCAGCGATCCAGGGACTCGGTCAGCAACTGGCAGAACACTGGGACCCAGCACAAAACGTGCATGTGGTGATGGCACCAAGACCACCTTCAGCAACTCAGGACAGCGAGTCTTCCTTGCCTGGAAAGCCTCCAGGAGAGCCCAGCACAGCCTCTCTCGTGCAAGAGGAATGTGAGGATGGGGAACACATGGCTTCTGCCATGTCTGGAGAGCATCAAGGAGAGCCCAGCACAGCCTCTCTCGTGCAAGAGGAATGTGAGGATGGGGAACACATGGCTTCTGCCATGTCTGGAGAGCATCAAGGAGAGGCCAGCACAGCCATTTTCTCCCCAGCAGCGCACGAGGAAGATCTGGCTTCATTGCTGCCTCAGATCTCTCTGGATGATGCTGCCGCACCCCACCTTGACCGCGCAGTAGAAGATGAAACAGATGCCACGGGGTCTCCCTTGTCCTGGGACTCTTGGCACCAGGTGAGCCAGGGGCACGTGACCAGCACTGAGCACCACGAGCTACTGCCGGCAGGTACAGTGTCCAGGCCATGTGCAGCAGGGAGATGGCTGGTGCTGTCCGTGTCAGCCCGCTGACATCCCCTCCATCCCCTGCCTGTGCTCTTGCTCTCCCCATGCAAGTGGCCTCCCAGCACAGAGGTGACGCACAGCCCTCCTCTGGCTGCAGGGACCATAAACCTAACCAACCTGACACACGGCATGTATAGTCTACCACTAAAGCATGTCCCTAAGCCCCTGTCTTTCCCCGGTACCCAATAACAGATACTTAGATCTCCTTTGGCTGTTAATGTTTTTATAGGATGCGCCAGGGTTCATGTCTGAGGAGGACAATTGGGAAGATGACGATGATAGAGAGCTGTCCCAAGATAAGAACATCATCTACCACACCATCTGGGTCAACCCCTCATTCCTGGAGTTCTTCCAGGACCCCCACGCTGTTCCCCAGGATGGACCCTGCTGGCTGAGCAGTGTAGGCAGAGGGGCAGCAGGAGACACAGCTAGAGACCTGCAGAGCATGTCCCCTGTCCCAGAGGAACCCATGGATGCTGAGCCAGCAGCTGTTTCCCTGGCAACCGCTCCTGAGGAAGAGGAGCACTGTGCACCTCTAACTCTCATAGGAAAAGAGGTGGCAAAGGCACAGGAATCTCCTCTCCTCAGTGAGCAGCCCACAGCAGCCCAGGCAGAGAGCCAGGCGGCTGCTCCCCACAGCCCCGCAGCCTGCGCCGCACCTCTGCAGGACACAGACCAGTGGGACGTGAGTGAGATCCTGCACAAGGCTGTGACTGCGATTCAGGGACCCAACAGGCAGCTGGTAGAACAGCGGGACCCAGCACAAACCATGCATGTGGTGACTGCAGCAACAACACCTGCAGCATCTCAGGACAGCGAGTCTTCCTTGCCTGGAGAGCATCAGAGAGAGCCCAACTCAGCCACTCTAGTGCAAGAGGAATGTGAGGATGGGGAACACATGGCTTCTGCCATGTCTGGAGAGCATCAAGGAGAGGCCAGCACAGCCTCCCTCGTGCAAGGGGAATGTGAGGATGGGGAACACATGGCTTCTGCCATGTCTGGAGACCATCAAGGAGAGGCCAGCACAGCCATTTTCTCCCCAGCAGCGCACGAGGAAGATCTGGCTTCATTGCTGTTTCTGATCTCTCTGGATGATGCTGCCATACCCCACCTTGACCGAGCAGGGGAAGATACAAGAGGTTACATGGATTCTACCTTGTCTGCAGAGTCTTGGCACCAGGTGAGCCTGGAGTGCGTGTCCGGCACGGACCATCACAAGGTCCTGTAGGCACGTATAGTGTCCAGGGTGTGTGCGGCAGGGAGATGGCTGGTGCTGTCCGTGTCAGCCCGCTGACATCCCCTCCATCCCCTGCCTGTGCTCTTCTTCTCCCCATGCAAGTGGCCTCCCAGCACAGAGGTGACGCACAGCCCTCCTCTGGCTGCAGGGACCATAAACCTAACCAGCCTGACACATGGCACTGCGTAGTCTACCACTAAAGCATGTCCCTAAGCCCCTGTGTTTCCCCCGGTAGCCAATAACGGATGCTTGGATCTCCTTTGGCTGTTAATGTTTTTATAGGAGCAGCCAGGGCACTCAGCCATAGAGGAGGACAAGCGGGAAGACGACGACAGTGGCAAAGAGCTGTGCCAAGGGGAAGGCATTGCCATCCACAGCCTTATGGCCCACCCCTCATGCCTGGAGCTGTTCCAGGACCCCCGTGGTGGTTTCCAGGAGGGGCAGCCAGCCCCTGAGCAGAGCGATAACACGTGGCCCTGCTCCAAGCCCAGGGATGAGCCCGAGGATGAGCCAGGTACATCCCCGAGTGTAGCGCTGGCCCGGCAAGGGAAGGCTTAGCCCAGCCGTCCCGGCAATGTGCACCCAGGCCAAAGCAGGACTGCGTGCATGGGGGCTGGCCGTTCCCTGGCCACCACTCCCTGGGGAAAGCTCTCGGTGGCGGGGAGCAGGCAGGATCTTGCCCGGTACCTGCCCAGCCCCCTGCCTACACTTGTCTTCCTTCCACAGGCATGGCTGCCCTCCCGCATGCCCCAGCTCGACGGCGACGGCCCTCCCTCCTCCGCAGGGCACTCAGGGCTCTGCGCAAGGCTTTCTGCCCTACTTGCATCAGGCCACAGCAAGAGCAGCAGCGCCGTGCTGGCAAAGGGGTCCCCAGAGATGGCAGCTGGCCCTGATCCTGTGCGGTACCCAGAGGGTGTGGCACAGGGAGGCACGCGAGGCATGGGTGCATGGACGGCGCCCAACACGTTCAGCTGCCATGAGGACATTGTGGTGCCAGACTCTGCTCCACCCTGGGCACATTCTGAGAGCAATAAAAGCTGAGCACGTTCCACCAGTGGTTGCCTGTGCCTGGTCCATCCTGGGAGAAAGACGTGTGCGGGCAAGGCCCATGCCGGCAGGCAGAGCTGGAGAGCCCCTGTGCTCCTTCTTCTCCATGCCAAGCAGAGCCCACGCCTTGGGCCTCTGCCCGTGCCTCTGGCGCTCCAGCTGCTGACCAGCTGGGGCCTCTGCTGCCCTTGCTCCCAGGGCCGGTTATTTGAGTCAGCCTCTGTCCTCAGGGTGTCCTGGCACTTGCTCGGGAGAGCCCTGGGCTGGTGCTGGCAGCAAGCCGGCACTCTGGCCTGAACTTGCCTCTAGCTGACTTCCAGGTGCCTCTCTGCCATTCAAACCGAGGACTTTGACCATTTCCTTTGCATCGTAAACTTGGTCTGGTTTAACTAATGCTTGCACCGCACCACCGCGCAGCACCTTGGTCTCACGAGGAACCTGCCCATGGCAGGGGGGCGTAGGAGCACCTACATGAGCCACTTGTTTTTAAAGCCCTCCGTTTTTAAGACCTGGTCCTGAGAGTAGCTGTTTTGGTGAGAAAAGCCAGACCTTCGGTGGTTTAGCTGTTGGCCAGACGTTTGGGGGCTCCGTCTGAGTTGGTTCTTGACATTTTGACATATTAGCAGGGCAGCAGGACCATGCTACGAACGAAATGAGGTGCACAACAAAACTCTCAGAATAAACTGAAATAGGTTTTTACAGACGATTGAAACAGAAATAGGGAAGATTGGATAAAGATGGGGAGGAAGACTGATGAGGATACTTGAACATTGCTGCCTGAGGAAGCAAACCTCATAGTAAACTGTTACGTGTATGTGCATTTATGTCTCTGTCTCAGGCGTCTTTCCACTTGTGCATTTCCCTGACCTTTGGTTGTTTTTAGAAGAGAATCAGTTCTGGAGGAGAGTGCTTCAAACTTCTTTCTGTAACACTGGGACCCAGGAAGCGCCTCGGTGGCACCCCTAGCTGTGACGAGAAAAGGATTTTCCTTCCGTGGAGCCTTTCCTTCACTGTGGCTGTTTGGAACAGGAGGAGGCATGGGAGACCTTCCAGGGTGCCTGCTAGCTGAAATGATTCTAGCGTTCTGTGGGCAATATAGCCACACCTTTCTCTGTCCTCCTTTATGGAGAACATCTGGCATGAACCTTGGGTGGTAATGGGTGTCATTTTGATTCTCTTTTGAAACGTAATTTTTCACAGTTTAAACTCCAAAACGCTCTAGTGATTACACGCATGCATGCAGTTGGGCATCCTTTTCCTTCCCGGAGAGAAGCCTAGAAAAACCTCAAGCATGTGGTGTAGCTGAGAGTTGCAACGGGTAAGAAACTAGGCAAGGAAGCTCTTTCTGACATCAAGGACCAAGCGGGTTGACAGTTTCCCCCCTTCTGGCTTGGCACTGGAGTTTCAAACCGTGGCACCGCATGTCTTGCGGCACCATTTTCTGTGTTGGCTGCCTGAGGCAATGGAACAGCTGAATTCAGAGGGATCCTGTGCCCAGGGCTATGAGGCCTCCTGCCGGGCCTCGCCCCCCTCTCACAGTGCAGCCAGGAGCTGCTCTCAGGTGAGCGTCCCCTGTGCCTGACGGTCGGCATGAGGAACAGAGTTGGCTGCTTTGGGAAGAGCCCTGTCAGAGCGGCCATGGCCCAGAGGAGGTGACTTTTCGACGGAGGGGACCTGCAGGCTGTGCTGGGCCGTGGCGGGAGGCCCACCCGATGCCACACAAGCTGGGGCTCCCAGCAGCTGAGCCCTGGTGGCACTGGCTGTCCTGTCCTCCTCTCCCTCTGAGGGTGACCTCCAACAGCAGCAGCTGCAGAGATGCTTGGCAGAACCTGAGCGCCTTTCCCACCGCGATGGTAAAGAGCCAGCCCTGCTGGGGCCGGGGGGGCTGTTGGGGACAGACCGTGGGGCCGGGGGAGAGATTTCAGGGACGGACCGGGGGGTGGGGGGAAGGAGTCTCTAGCAGGCCTGGGGGGGCGGGGGGGGGGATGGATTTAGTGACGGACCGAGGGGTCGGGGGAGGCCTGTAGGTAGTGAGAGGGGGGTTCCAGGGAGGGTTTTAGGGGCTGCCGGGGGGCAGGGGAACGATTTTAGGGACAGAGTGGAGGGGGGGGCTGTGGGAAGGAGTGTAGGGCATGACCGGCAGGGGCTGGGGAGAAAGAGTGACGGGAGAAAGTGTGGGGTCGGGGGAAAGGAGTCTAGGAATGGCCGTGAGGGTCTGGGGGGAAGGGCTTTAGGGACAGGAGGGGAGTGAGGGGAAGGATGCTAGGGCCAGGCTGGGGGCAAGTGGAATCACTGCAGGGCCCGACGGAGGGGGGTGGTTGGGGTGTTGAGGAAGGTTCTCAGGGTGGGATGGGGGTACAGGGGGAAGGTTGTGGGGGCAAAGGAGGGGGGTGGGGGAAGGATTGTAGAGATGGACTGCTGGGGTTGGGGGCACAGGGGAAATAGTTGGGGGACAGTCCGAGAGGCACGGGGGAGGATTTTAGAAACGAGCTGGGGTGCGGGGTGGGGGGTGGCTTGAGGGAAGAAATTGGGAATGGGATGGGGGCAATGGGGAGGCCCTTAGGCATGACTGGGGTGCTCGATGGAAGGATTTTAGGGACAGCCATGGTATGCAGGGGAAGGTTTTGATGGCACTGTATAGATAGCACTGTATATACCTTTCTGTCCAAGGAATCTGTTCAGGGAAGGTTGCTGGCTCAGCAACGGGACCAGATGTCTAAACTCCCCAGTTTCCAAGCTCTAATATCGTGTTTGGCTCTATGTGAAAGAAATCTAGGCACAAAGTTTAGCTAAGCTACCTCTCTAAAGTTGCTGGAAGTGATGAACAAAGGGATGACTGATCTGGGGAGTCAGCCTTGGGAAGGGCACGGAACAAAGAGCGGATGGGGAAAAGAACTTCATTCTCTGGAGTGATGCACAAAAAAGCCTCTGAGCGGGGAAGTTCTGGCCACAAGAGGAGACAAGTCGGTAGAGTGTGCGTGTGTGATGCACTATGAGCGTGCAAGTACTCTGCTGTATGTAATGTGTACCCTCGAGTAACTTGGTGAGCGTGCTCAGAGGTGACACTCCCCCGTGCTCCCAGCGCTGTCATAAAGAATGCCTGCCTTCTGAAACTTCACATCAGGTCTGAGAGGGTTTTTCACCGTGACCGCCTTTACGGGATCATTTTCTGGTGACCCAGGTGAGACTCTGCTATTGAGCGTCGGTGGAGCTGTGAATCGCAGCAATTCCAGCTTCTTGGTCAACCAGGAGCGAAAGCGTGCCCAGATCTAGTCTGAGAAAGCATTTGGCACGTGATAGAGTTTCGCTCTTCCCTGTGGTCAGCCTTTGTGCCGTTTTCCTGGGCAGGGGTCCTGGTCACAGGACTCGGGACCTTTGCTACGGTCCAAGAGCGATTCCAAGGTGAGGAAGAGGTGTACGCGGTTTGAAGACCTGTCTTCCAGCTGGATGTTGGTGAGTTATCTCTGCGGAAGCTCGCGCTCCTCACAGAGGTTATTCCTGGTGAGAAGGCAACTTCACATGGCTACCAGGGCACAGCGAGAACCACAAACAGAAATCCTTCCTGGCACCTTCTCTGGTGGAGCTGTGCATGGGTGGTGCCGTGGAGCATTTTGGCTGCGGCCGAGTGCAAATGTCAGCTTCTCCCCATTTCACCCCAGAAAGTAGGTAGCACAACTGTTGTGGTGTGCTTCACATGGCTACCAGGGCAAAGTGAGAACCACAAACAGAAGTGTCCTGGGGCCTGGTTGTGGGCCACAAGTTCCTCTGGGGGGGGCCCGTGGTGCTCGTTGGTGCCGGAGGGGGGGGCACAGGGGCCTCTGGGGAGGCTTGGAGGGGCCATAGAGTCTTCCCTGCCCCTAGGAAGGCATAGGGGCCTCGGGGGGCGGCACAGGTGCCTGGGGGGGCTTGGGAGGGATAGGGGGCTCTGGGGGGGGGGGCACAGGAGCCTCTGGGGGTTTTGGGGAGCCCATGGGGGTCTGGGGAGGCATAGGGGCCTTAGTGAGGGGGCCTAGGGGCTTCTGGGGCCTCTGGGGGGGCCATAAGGCTATTTGAGGGCCTGGGGGGGCATAAGGGCCTCTGGAGGGACTTGGCGGGCAGGTGGGGGGTACAGGGGCCTCTGGGGGGGCAGTAGTGTTGCTGGGAAGGGACTTAGGTCCTTTAGGTGAGCTGGGGGGTGCAGTGACTATGCAGGGGCCTTGGCAGCGGCTGGGGGGCTGGTTGGAGGGCACAAGGTCCTCTGGGGGGCTTGGGGGGCATCTGGGGTGGATGGGAGGCACAGGGGCCTCGTGGGGGAGCCCATGGGGGGGGCCATGGGGCTGGGGGGGCCATAGGGCAGCTGTGCCCCCAGCCCGTTCCTCTATACTCCCAGTTCCTGCTGGTGGGTCCACAGAGGGCCCAGGTCGAGCCCCCTCCCCAGGTAAGGGGGGGCCCAGGACGGCGGACACGGTAAGGGGGCCGGGGGCGGCACTGACACACACACCCTGTTATAAATTGAGACCACAACGGATCATAATCCAATTAAAATTTTATTAATTATAGCAAGTAGAATATGAGCAAAACCAGCGCTGGACGACAGGGGAGTCTACGCTCCGCCAACTGCCGTCCTGAGCAGTTCAAACAGTCCCTTTTTATACATCTTTACTCCCGTGTTCATGAGGTAGTGGAGGTACTCTGCGCATGCTTCAGTTGTTGTTAGGGGGTCGTTTTCTGCCTTCTGGTGGTCGTTGAGGCCGAAGTAAGAAGTCTTCCTCCTTTGTCCCATACTTGACCCCTCACTCATATGTCCTTATATGGGGTAGTTTGTCCTGTTTCTGTCGGTTCCTGGACATCTGGTGGTTATCTTATCTTGCACAAGCGGTATCTTGTGGCTGTTTATATCTTTTGCTGTCTGACCTTTACATTGGGCCTAACATAAATCTTTATAAACAATACCCTAGTGCATAGTTTCTCACACTGTCTGACCTTTACATTGGGCTTAACATAAATCTTAATAAACAATACCCTAGTCCATAGTTTCTCACACACCCCAAGCCCCCCCCCGGCACCGCTGTCCCGGGCGGGGGGGGCGGGGGGGGGGCGTGCGAGCGATCCCCCCCCCCCGGTGCCTCCCCAGCAGCAAACAGCCCGGGGGGGCTGCCCCACCCCCCTGGAGCAGGCAAGTGGTGAGGGGGCGGGGGGGACAGGATGGGGGCTATAGGGGTTAGGAGGGGCTATAGGGGCTATGAGGGAGCAAACCGGGGCTGTAAAGGCTGAGGGGGCAGGGGGGGCGGGGGTGCACGGGGGCGCGGGGGGGCAGGTGGTCGGAGGAGGCAGGGGGGGCGGGGGACACGGGGGGGGGGCGCACGGAGTGAGCGGGGGGGGGCTCTCCGGGCAGGCACAGTTTTGGGGAGGGATGGGGGTGCGGGTGTGGGCAGAGGGGGGGCCGGGAGGGGCAGGGGGCTGGAGGGGCAAGACAGGGGCTATAGCGGGGGGGGGAGGGCGGCAGGGCCCACAGGGGCAACCCCCCCCGGGGCCGTGGGCATGCCCGTGGCCGGCGGCGGGCCCGGCCCGGCCCCGGCAGGCGGGTTTAATTTCCGGCCACGCGGCGCCCCGGCGCGGCTGCGGCGGTGCGGGGCTTCCCCGGGAGCCTGGAAGGCTTTCGGGCCGGGCCGTGCGGCGGCGCGCTGGGTGAGCGGGCGGGCCCGGGCCTCCCCGTCGGGCAGCGGCCGGCCGGGGGGGACGTGGCGGGCCGGCGCTCGGCCGCGGCAGGGAGCGCCTGGTGCCGGCGGCGGGCGGGCTGAGGCGGGAGGACGGCCCGGGCGCGGCGGGGCTGCCGGCGGTTCTCGTCTCCCCGGCAGTGGCGGTGCTCCGCGGGCTGCTCACGGTGCTGCCTTTTTTTTACTCGGAGCTGCGCCGCTGCCTCAGCGAGGAGGCGAGGAGCGGCGGCGGGGCCCGGGAGGGGGGTCGGCCCGCGGCGCCCTGCCGCCCCCCCCGCCGCCTCCGGGTGCCCGGGCAGCCGCCGCAGCTCTGCGCGGGGCTTTGTCTTTCCCCCAGCCGCCGGCCGGGGCCGTGGCAGCGGGCTGGGGCCGCAGGGGCTGCCTTGGGGCCTGCGGTAACGCTGGCGCAGGGGCGCGGCTCAGGAGCCTCTTCAGCCCCTGCGAGCGGGCACGACGAAAAAGAAAGCCGGCGGCGGAAATTCCCCCCCCGCCCCCGCGGCTGCTGTCTTTCTGTACAAAGTATTACAAAGGGCAAGCGGGGCTGCTGTCTTTCTGTACAAAGTATTACAAAGGGCAAGCGCGAGGAATTGCTGGTGCCTCGTGGTTACGCAGCCGGGCCTGCTGGGCGCTTGAACCAGCGCGTCCAGTCAGGTAGCGTTATTTTTCTAGTTTGTAAATGAACCTGAGGTTTCAACCCCCTTACATTTCTGTACGGCAGTGTACTTGGTCAGAGAGCTCAGTCGCACTGCCAGAGCTGGCACAGAGTTCCCTTGGGACTCCAGACTTGACTGTCTTGTTGACAGGCTCGAGAGCCTGCTTTGGAAGTCACTTGGCAAGGCACAGCTTTGCCGTGGTTGTGGTACTTGAATTCTGACTGTAGTGCCACTGCCACATGTTAGCCTTTCTCCAGAAGTTACAAAAGCCTTCACGTTTTCACTCTTTAAAAAAACTGAACAGGCAGTATAAATAAAGGAAGCAAGCTGAACTGTAAAAAAAAGAAAATAAAATAAAAATCAGTGAAGCTATCAAGGAACTATGTGTACCCTCTAGAACAGGGGTCCTGAAACTTTTTTAAACAGGGGGTTGGCGTGCAGATGAAGTGGCAGGCAGATTCTGCGGCTGCTTGGTTCCCCCCCAACCCCTGGCGGGGGCGGGGGGGGATGTTTCTGCAAATACCGGGGGCCGGACTGAGGACCCTGGGGGGCTGTATCTGGCCTGCGGGCCGTAGTTTGAGGACTCCTGCTCTAGAAATTCCGCTAGCTAACATACCAATGGGTGAGATTTGTGCATTTTTCTTGGTGGAAAAATATTTCTGCCCTGTGAGCCCTGAGGATGGCTCTGATAGCAGGGAGAGGCAGTTTCTATCACTGTGCAGAAGGGTGAAGCTTCTGCTTTCCTGGCTGGGTTTGGTAGTGCTGTCAATGGTGATTGTGTGGTTCTACCAAGATCAGTCATTTGAAATGTTGCCACTTGTTATGTATAGTTGGTGGCTCTGGTCTGGTGGGAAGCTAGATCTGCCCTTCATGCTGTGTGAGGCCATCAAGACCATGTGTCAGACTGGTTATGCCTTTACTGGTGGCTATAGACAAATAGAAGATCAGAGGGCAAGTGCTGCTCCTCACATTCACTCTTTCCACCTTTTTGCAGGCTCCATGAGAGAGCACCTAGATGTGTTTGAAGCGTCTGGGAATGAAGGAGACATGGCTTTGCCACCTCCGTCAGGATCTCGGAAGGGGAAAATAGCAAGAGAAGCTACCAAAGCCCCAGCAGAATTGGGACAGGGGAGATGGGAGCCCTCAGTAGGGTTGGACATCTGGGAATTGTGTGCCAGACAAGTACAGAATAAATGCTACATGTGAAGCAAAGACACCGTAAGGTGAGGAGTGTGTGAAGGGCGTGTTTGTATGAGAAAGAGCAGTCTGAAGGCACAAAAGGAAAATTGGTGGAACACAGGGATAAAATAAATGAAAACATAAAGCAAAAGCAAGAAAACAAAAGTAGTAGGTAATGTTTATTTGGAGGGGAGCGTGTGTGTGTGTAAATCCCAAGCCTTAGGAAGAGCCTGAAACGTCTCTAAAAAAACACCCCCAAAAAGGGCAGGCCGGGGGGAGAAAAAAAAGAGACTGATCTAGGAGAAACATGTACGAACAGGGAAAGAACCTGGAAAGGGCATGAGGTTTAACGAAACTTTGAGTTGCCACTAGCAGCAGGGATGTCCACTGTTAGCCTGTACAAATGTGTGATCTAGTAGTGACACGGCCTCTCCTCTTTCTCCTCTCGGTCCCTGTGCTCCCCTAATACATCTGCCTAGTCTGGGCTCTGGTCCTGCCCCATCGCCAGGGTGTTTGTGCTGTGGCCAGGCTGAAGGGTCCTTGGGTTCTATTGTGCTTGTGGCGGTTCGCTGCAGTACAAATAATGGATATAAGCTAATTATTAATGTAAGCTATGTTGTCGTAGGGAGGCTGAGTGGAAGAGGAAATTCACTTATAAAGGTTTTCAAAGGAAGGATTTACCAAAGAGCTTTCTCTGTTGATGTGTTCTGTACCTTGGAAATGGAGACTGACTGTTAAAGAAAACCTCGAGTAAAACAAGAATAAAAGAAAAACAACTGAGAGGTTACTGTGCCATGTGCACACTACTGCCAAACAAAGAACTTCAGACTTGATGACAGAGCTGTATATAAGCTTGCATGATGAAATCTGAAGCTGGATAAACACAGCTTGGTTTTCACTTATAGTTTAGTGCCCGTAATCTGTCCAGCATCATAAAGATCTTAAAGGTGAGCCAAGTTTTACGAGACCTTGGGTGAGTTATAGTTTCTGATGGAAACCATGCAAAAAAAGATGCCAAAGCAGACAAAAGTTAGGGTTCTGACTGTGTTATGCTTCAAGTTTCAGAATTAAAGTCTAAGCTCAAAGTAAAATAAAACTGGGGCACTTCTGGCCAACTAACTGGAGCTGCTGCCTGCTTGCTGCTTTGTTTTGGTTTTTTTTTTTCTTTTTTTGTTTGTTGTTGTTGTTGTGACAATCTGTAGCCTGCCTTTGTGGGTTTTTTTGTACTTCCCACGTTGTCAGAAATGAAAATGGAATACAGATTCTGTTCTGCCTTTTATTTTCTTGTTGACAAACATCTGGAGACTCAGCTTCTATAATAACTGAGCCTTAGCAAGTAGGTCTTGCTCTGCAGTGTCTCTTGGGAGTGGTTATGTTACTGCTGGCTCTGCTCTAGAGGAGGAAGACGGCTCAACTTGTGTTTTCCCGTTGCAGGTGTTGTCCTGGAGAAGGCCATGCATAAGTGCATTCTGAAGCCGTTGAAGAGCCATATTGAAGCGATGTTGAAAGAGTTTCATACTGCAGATGGTTCTTGGAAACAACCGAAGGAAAACCTTCAGGTGGTGCGGCAGAGGAGTCCTCAGGAACTGGGCGTGTTTGTTCCAACACCAGACTACGTGGATGTTGAAAGTTTGTGACCCCGCAGAAAATGTATTCGCCTGAAAAGAAAGTCATACTGCTGCTGAGAGTTTGCAAATTGATTTATACTGTTATGGAGAATAACTCAGGTGTGGTGCTTCTTGTGGTTCAAGGTCATTGTTTTTCTAAACCTGGGGTTGTGTTTTGGTGAAGGAAATGAGACCACCTGATTCTGCAGCTTTGTCTCCTTCGCCTGGAGCTCTTGTAGCATCTCCTTGCCCTTTTGAGAGGGATTCTTCCTCTCTGCTTCCTTCCTGATCTCTCTGCATCTGGCAGCACATCTTACACATTCAGTGTGAAGCAGAGTTGTGAAGCAGATTAAACACCCCCCACCCCCCCCCCACCCCCCCCCCCAGCCACCAGCTTTGCTTGAGTGTAGGCATTTGAATTTGGCTGTCAGAAAGGCTGTCCTGTAAGCCTAGAATTTGACACTGGTTCTAAATTAGTATTTTCCTGGAAATCGTAATAAAGGATACACCCAGTATCTAGCTGCAGTAATTCAGCAGTGTGTGTGCAATATGACAATTACAAGGGCTCTGTGTCAATGGCTGGGGGAAAGCAGCCCCTGATCCAGTGTTTTGGGTTTGCTGTGCCTCTGAATGTTCTCGTTGGACAATTTCTTTGTGTTTTTGCAAGAGAAATAACATCTATTTCTACACTGTAGCAGGAGTCCCAAAGTGACCTTGAAACCTAGATGGTGAAATGGAACCACAGACCAGTTAAGACCCGCTTGATTAGTCAGCGGCACAGTTAAAACGCTGTGCTGGACAGTATGAATTCATAGGTGCAGCTCTGTTGCCTGATGTCTTATCATACACTGCTGTGGTAGGTCACGAGCTAAGGTGAAGCAATGCTGGTGGTAGTGGAAGATTTTTTTTCTCTAAGAAAGTATAAGCTGCTGCAGGTGGTTGGCAGTTTTCTTTCGAGCGCTGAATCTGCAGCTGGGCTCTGTGCCGATCAGGATGCTTGCTTTCTTTTGAGATTTGAGGTGAATGGTGAAAGCTTGAGGCTGTAAAAGACCCCCAAGCACTTTGGCAAGATTTGGGCAGGAGCTTAGACCTGGTTTATTTCTGTGCAAAATCCTGCATTTTAAAATGGATATAGGAATCTTTGCCCAAAGTGATGTAAACTTTGTTTTTTTCTCCATACTGTATTATCACATTGAGTAAGGTATTCCCAACATGCAAAAGAAAAGTACTGAGAGGCTTCTGGTGAACCATTGTACTGAGGGGCTTGGGCTAAGATGCAGCAAATTGGGTTGTCTTGCTTTGTCGTGTAAAGTTTTAAAACGTGGCGTCGAGCCAGCACCTGTTTCCAGTACCTGCATTGTCCTGTAATCTCAGCCAGGTAACAGTGTAATACCTGGAGGGTACGTCTTAGCTGGTCTGACTTTCAGTATCAGCCCTTCAGTCCTCTGGAGTTTCGCCACAGTTTAAATTGGCTCCCGATCTTGATGTTTCAAGTGACCATCACACCGCTTCTGCAATGAGGACAGTTTGGCCAGCCCCAGAGATCTAGCCACATAGCGTTTTCTAAAGAGAAAGTTTAAATGCGATAAAAGTAAGAGGAACACATACAGACCTAGGTACAGCAGAGCCTCTGTGTGTTGCGTGCTGTCGTTACCGATGATGCTTCACCAGCTAGTTGGGAGTTACGTGAGGCTTTGCTCACTGGTGTTTTTAACGATGCTCCGTGAAGGAAATGTGCAGAGTTTTCATGTAAAATCTAATAGGCTTTTATATGCAGGCTTCTCTGCTGGGTTTCGGACTCAGGAACTGGTCCTTGTGGCTGGATCCTTCCAGAAAGGGGACGTCATCCGTGCATGTATAAAGAAAATGCCCATTGATTTTCTCTTAGCCACTGACAGAAGTGCGGGTGGAGGTCAGGCCAGACTGGCATGGCTGCCTCTTGTGAGTTCACCAGTTGAGCTGACACCAAGGTGAGCCCAGTCTTTAAATTCCCTTGCGTGCTTCAAGGTCTGCATCATCCAATTTGTGCTCGTTAGAAGTACAGGATGAAGCTGGACGCTGCCCACCAAGTGGCAGATGCTGTTCTCCTTGCTGCACATCTGTAACAAGAGGCTCTAGAGTAATACAAACGTACTGGTCAGTAAAGGCAGCAAAATAACGCTTTCCTTTCAAACACCGAAACTGGTTAAAGGGTGTGATTTGTCTATCGCTGCCTGTGTTCTCTTTGACCCAGGGAGGCTGTATGGAGCTGATGACTTCTTGCCTGTGTTGACATATGTGCTGGCCCAGGGTGATACGCTGGAGCTGGATACTGAAACTGAATACGTGGTGGAATTGCTGGATCCATCTTTGCTGCATGGAGAAGGTAATCAACTTATTTCTATTAGAACTGTGTGAAGGGCTGGGGAAGGGGGATTCTTCCTCACCTCGTTTGAGTAGAAACCCTTTTGACGGAGTCATGTAGTCGGTGATGTCGGTAGTGTAACAAGAGAACCTCTTAATTATTTCCACCTTAGAATAAGGGAAGGCTGGTTAGCTTGCAGAGTTACAGCCCCAAGTGACCTGGGAATCTACCGACGTATATACTGCCTTAGGAGGGAGTATGTTGTTTTCCGCCAAGAAGGAGGAGGCGTCCTGACTTAGCAAGCAAACATAGGCTGTGCAGGTGCCAGCTGTGGTTATCCTCCTGTGCCTGAAAATGTCCCGAGAGTATGTATGGGTCTGCAGCGTTCAATTGAGTGGTGAGACCTGGAGTGGGACCCGGGTTAGGTGCTTGGTAAAAACTTCTGGGGGAATTCTCTGCCCCTCTGGGGAAAGTGCTTTTGAGAATGTTGCCCCCCTTAATGATGCTGGTTTATGCCCGATACTTGCTTCTCACAGAGTATTTTTATGAGGCCTAGGAATATGTTTCTTAAGGCGCTCTTGAACGATGGCTGAAGTCCGCTCGAGGCAAGGAAATCTCCCTCCTTTGTTTTCACGGTGGTGGTTTTAACAAAGAGGTATTCTGCCAGCCCTTGGTAGGCCCCAGAATCTATCAGTTTATGAGGAAGTTTCAAAGGTTCTTGTGACCAAGCTCAGCTGTGAGTTTTAAGTATAGGTGTATATGTCCCATTTCTGCCATCTCTTGGGTTGCTGAAATTGCTGTATCCTTTTACATGCCGATATGCATGACAGAATTGTGTTGGGTTTCCTCCGGTTCAGTACTAGTCTGTTCCCTGCTTTGTGTGCAGAGTGCATCGTTCGGGAATCCTAGGACAGAAAGTACTTGAGATGTGAAGCTGGAGATCATTAACACGCTTGAAAGGCAGAAATATTTACTGGGCTGTTAAGTCGTGTCGTTTTTAATGTAGCAAAAGTCGTTCATCTATTGGCTGGCCCTGTCTGTGGCACTAGTTAAACTGTACGGTGCAGGAAAAATTGTTTAGTGCTTTGGGGTTGTGTGGTTCAAAGGTAAATGTATTGTCCAGTTTGTCTGGTGGGTCTTGCGTGTCTTCCACGTATTGACCTCGTCACAGAGCTGAAAGCGAGAGGATGCTGTCGGTAATACAGAAAGCACTACTGTGAGCATAGACTGCATCTCTGAATGACTCCACAAATAGACCGTGCTGCCTCTTGATTGAACGCTCCCACTCAAATAGTTTACTTAAAGAGCAAGAGAAATAAATGATACCCTGTCTTTTGTTTCTCCTGGTTGCTGAGGACTGTTGCCCCCTGTTGAGAGTCCTTTTCCTTTGTGACCTGCAGCTCCTTTTGTACATCGGCAACTCTGTTGTGGCTGTACTTTGTTCTCCACTCATGTAATAAAGGTGAAGTCTGGAGAGCCGTACACGCTGCCTCCCGAACTAGTTGGACGTAGTGTTGGACCTAGGTGAACAAACACAGCCTGCCTTTTAAAAACAAAAGCAAAACCTTTGGGATGCTTCCAGGTACAAATCACACTCTCGGTCATTGCTTTGTTGCCGCTAAGGGAGTCACTTTTAAGTTCCTGAACAGTGGTAGATGGTCTTTTATGTCGTTTAAACAGCTGTGTTTGTTTGATACCCGCTTGAAGCTCAGGAAGAAAACAAATTGCTGCTTGGAAACTGTTTGGAAGAAAACTCACGTTCCACCTTTGTAAAAACACTCAGGAGTAAAGGAGTGACACTGGTCCTTTAAATAACCGGCCACCCCCAGCGCTAGCGGACCCAGAGGTAGATACTATTGCACCCCTTGGTAATATGGAGCCCAGGCAACCACTGCATGCCTCTTAGCAGCTGAGAACACACCGTCCAGTATTTTGCAGGCCAGTAAGCTGTTTTTCTTTACGTATAAATATTTTGGCCATAGAATGCAGTGACTTCCGTGTACGTGTGCGTCTGTTTATTAAAAAAAACCCAGAAATCATTTGTACTTTTGACTGTGACCAGTTGGAACTGGCATGGTGTTTGTGACCACTCTGAATTGTTCTTCCCCTGCTGTCCTTCCCAGGAGGCTATAGGTGCTTATGGAGCACTTTTGCTGATCAAGAACTTCCAGGAAGACCAGGCTGCCCAGCTGCTGAGTTCAGAAGCTAGAGATACTCTCCGGCAATGTCACAAGAGGAGGATAACTAACAGAACAATGCCTTCAGTTGATGATTTTCAGGTAGAGCTTCAGGCTGAAGAGAAACCCCCCCCAGGGGATGGTTGTTTTGTTGGAAATCTCCATTTGAGAAGTATGATTCATAATGATTTCCTTGGGGCCACGAGTGGTGTGAAGCAGTGCTGAGAAGATGGCTGGTAAATTTGCCTCTGTTTCAAAGTCTTTCCACTTCATAACAGAGTGTGGTTATGATGGTATAAAGGAAACACTAAATAATGGAGCTTTCCCACTGTCCTTTGTATTTAAGTCGTGCGGAGCGAGGACAGACCAAATTGTATTTTAGATTCAGCTGCTTTGTACGCTTTGCTGTTAAAAAGAACAAACCCAGATTTCCAGTGGTATAAATCAGCCCAACTCCCCAGTAGCGATTGGTGGCTTACCGTGGGTAATAGAGGGGAGACCTGGCAGAAAAGCTTGCCTACAATTCGAAAGTTTAAGCAAGGAGTAGAGTTCTATACTGTGGATGTCTTCATGTTTGTGGTTTGTTTTGTGGGTTTTTTTCTCCCCCCTCCCATTTCTTACTGCTCTTTCAGAGTAGGGCAGTAACTCCAACTGAAGAATAACAAAACAGTCGGGATTACTTTATCTTTTAAAACCAAGCCTGCATGCCTTTCATGTAGGAAAAGATTGTTACATAGATAGGCATGCTGTTGTCTGTCCAGATGCATCAGTTTGCGAACTGAAGCAAGGAGGATGTTGGAATCGAGAAGAAAGGATTTACTCCTTTGTGTCCTGTTGTTTACAGTTCATACCACAGTGCAACGTTGCTGGAGAGGCTAACGACAACCGTCAATAAGTTATGATGTAGCTAAGAGCTTGATAAATGAAGGTACGGGGTCATCAGGAGGTAATTAAACCTTTCACTTGCGGCTCCTTCTGCTTTATCAGTGTCCGTGCAAACAGCCACGGCACATCACTGAACAGGAAGGAGCTGGGAAAAGCAGCAGTCTCCCACAATTTGCCTCTCTTAGGAAGAGGAGAGCTGACGAACAGAAATTCGAAACTGTGGCCAGTGCACAAAGCTAGTCCATCTTACTGGGATCCATTTTATATTCTGCTTACCTGTAGTTAGGTGTCACATTCAAGTAGCTTGAGTCTTTGTTCTTTCTAGCAAAATATTACACTTAATAGGAAAATTAATCACCTTTGTATTTCTGCTGGATGACTAAATGACAGAAGATTTTTTTCAGCAGGATCTTGTATTCAGTTTCACCTTCTCTTCCTCAGCAACTGAACTTCAGCCAAGCTACCTGTACAGCTGGACGCTGTGCTGGATGCTGGAAGATGCAGGGGAGCACGGGAAGAGCTGGCACCAGGTGTGTCCAGGGCTGCTCCTTTGTTGACTCTTTGAAAGAGAGCCTCAAATCAGTAAGGTCGCTCCACTTCCAGGCTAGGCTTGGCACAAATTCAAGCACTTTGCTGCCTGCCCAGAATGCCAGTTTTCCATCTCCTTTCTCCACATCTGCAGTCCTGAAACGAAGCACCTTCCCTACAAGGAATGTGTAACACAGCTTCAGCTCAGCTCATCTTTCCCACATTGAACCAGGATGTGGTTGCTACATGTCTGTGGTGCTGTCTCACAGCCTTACCACCAGCTCTTGGGTCCTGGAAAGGCCTTCATCCTCCCTCCCTCAAAAGGATGGAAAAGCAAAAAATCCGGTATTTTGATGATGATGAAATACAACTTGCTGATACTGCATAAAGAATCTTGATACTTACTATATGAGTTACAGGCATTTGCACAAACTTCAGCCTCTCCTTGAAGCAATCCTGTCCATCTAGAAGCATCGAAAAACAAGTCTTCTGTGTGTTAACTACGTTAGAAATTGAAACTGTAGTGTGCTTTGCCTTATTTAGAGCTGATTTGATTTTATGTATTTATTTTAGTTGTCTTCACACCGGCTAACAAAAATGGATTAGTTCTGCTCAGTCCTAATGGTTTAAAAGCTGTTGCAAAGTTCCAGTGTTTCAGTCTGCAAGCTATCAAAAGTTTATTAAAAACCCAGAGTGCTCTTTGGAACCGAAGTCATATGAGCATTCTTCTCAGTCTTAGCTTTTAACAGCTTGTTCTTAGGAAATGTACATTTTTGCCATTGTGATTTAGCATGCTTAATTTATTCAGCGTACAAACATAAGTACCAGCTCAGTAAATAAACAGGTCTTTCTTACTGTCATTTTTTCCATCTCCTTTCATTTTACTGCTTTTAGTTTCTAATTGCAGTTAGTTTCTTTGCAAAAAAGCACGTGATGGCAGGCTGCTTTGCTCATGGGTCCAAAAGTGTTTTGTGGTTGGGTGGTTTTTTTTCCAGTTGCTTGCTATTTTACTTTTTAAATACTTTTTGAAAGGTAGAACTGCGTTTCCTTGTAGGGCTTGTTTAGAATTCATCTATGTTATCAGTTGTGCACATGTGTGAATTTCAGCAGAGAAAAAAGATCCAGCTTTTGCCTCATGATCATACGGATTTACTTCAATGTTGCACAGTAAATTTTCTTTCTGCCTCCCTGTTAGATGAAATTTGGTTACATCAGGCTCAGACACCAAGTTGCCATCATGTCCTGCATGAAAATGGATTGCCTTTTGCATGCTGCAGCATAAAGAGTGTGAATGGTTTATCGTGCAGCAACCTGTGGATCAACACCCTTGTGTGTTGCTGGCAGAGGGTTGGGTTTTTTTCTTTTTCCTTCTGATGAACATATTGTCTGAAGCTTCTCTTCAATAGTATTGACCCAGCAGTTGCAGCATCATCTCTTGGGTGTGCTGCCTCTGATGTTTATTTTGCTTCACAGCATTTAGTTTCCTAGTAAGGCCAAACACCAAGTCCCGTTAAAACCACTGGCGTTTTCAATGGGGCTTTAAGACTGCTATCTGTTTGTTCGTAATTGCAGGGTTAGAATGTGAGCCAAGGAAAGGAGGATGTCAGCTTATGAATTTCTGTTATGCCTGCCACAGTCTTACCACCAACATCAATTCGCAAGGTGGCTGTAATGTACAGTAATCACTGGTGCGTGTTTCACAACTAGAACATAGAGAGGCTTGCTGTTTGTTGCTGAGCTTCCTGTTTTCAGAGGATGAGGTTTGGAGGTTTTGTTTCTGATGTCTGTTTTCTCATTCTACAGAACTGCCTTCGTGTTGCATTCCAGGAAGTTAACGGTGCATGTACAGGGAAGACCTTACTAGTAAGACCCTATATCACTACCGCAGATGTATGTCAGCTTTGTGCTGAAAAGTTTATGGAGTGGACGATCCAGAAGAATACAGCCTGTTTCTTTTTGTTGATGACACCCGGCAGCAACTGACAGAAGGTACCTACCCTCAGAAGATTAAGACAGTTGCACAGCCGCCCGCAACCCAAGGTCTTTCGCTTTGTCTACAAGCGCATTAACAGTGATCCATATGGTGCCATTTTTCAAAACAATGATGAGTCAGCTTCTGAAAACCAGCAACTCCTTTAATTTCTGTTCCTTGTTAACTCTTGAAAACATCTTTGTTGGCTGCCTGCCTTAGGAGCTAAAACAAGTCTTAAACCATAAATACCTAGTTAAACATGCGCATTGCGTACAAAACCCTGTGTAAACCGTGCGTATGGCCAGTTATACAGAGCGTTCCACCAGCGTGTTTGAGCCAACAGCCCATGGGGCTGAATTTCTTGTACCACAGACTCTTTTGAAGCGTATTATACCGTGGCCCTTTGCAGGTCTCTTGCTGTAGCATGCAAAAGTGTATTTTCTTGCACTCACCCTATAGCCGAATGTCATTTTGATTCAAGTATATGTATGCTAAGACAAGTGTTTCAGTAAACCGGCTGGTATGAGCTCGGTTTCACCAGCATGAGTTTGACAAGACTGTCCGATGCAGCGGATCAGTTAACTCCTCATTACTTGGATGATTGCATCCTTTCCTAACTTTTTTAATTACAGAGATTCGCCATGTTTTTACACGTGTGTGTGTGTGTGTGTGTGTATATATGTATTTGTTCCTTCCAGTTCTTTTTATTCCCCTTCTTTTGGGGGGGTTTGGGAAGGTGGGCACAGAACGGAAGTCTTTGTGGGGACCCAGGAAATGAAGTGTTTAACGGTAAAGCTTAAAGCATTTGCTGTACGGAAGGTTTCTCTGTACCCACCGCATCAGCTGCTTATTTAGCCGTGCCTGATGTTTATAAGAGTGCCCTGTGGAAGTCTGCATGTTCATGAATGAGCTAACAGTAGCTTGGCTCTGTGTAGAAAGGAGAGGAACTATGAAGCACATATACCCATCCCGGCTTTTATTTTTTATTTTTCCTTCAACGTCCAGTGTTTCCAGGGCCTTTGCTTTCTCTTGCCACATTGGCAAAGCTTCCCAAGCTCTATTGCCCCATAGTCACGAAAGGTCTTCAGTAATTGCTGGGATGGTGAGTGAGTTTTGGGCTTCTAGCCCTCCATTCCTTCGGTCGTGAATTCCACTCAGTTAAAGACTCAAGAGAATTGCTTAAAACTTGCATTTGGCAGTCACGCCTCAAACAGTGAATTTGTGGAGATCCATTTATTTATTTACACTAACGAAGAAAAAACTGTAATACTGCATCAAAGTGAAACTTAGTGGCTGCTGAATCACTGAGTAATAGCGTAGAGTCGCTGCTTAAGCCTTTACCACAGTCATTGCAATGTTTGTTTGTAGACTGCTTGGGTTTTTGTAAAGTCGTGTGGCTGCGTGTGGTGCATTCTTCCCAAGGTGCTCCTTACTGCTCTGATACTCTCTCTGTATGTTCGCAGTACCGGGTAAGGCGGAAGGCTCTGTGGCTGGGGAAGAGTGGCTTGGACGTGTTACTGCGCTCTCTGTTGCACCAGAATTTCAACGGCTGGGTTTGGCTGCTAAATTGATGGAACTACTGGGAGAAATTTCAGAAGTGTGAGTACCATGCTTATCTTTAATCTTCTGAAAGTAACCTCTCAACTGACATGGCTTAGGTATTTGACTTGCATGGAAGAGACCCAGAATCTTGCTTTAAGTAGTGTTCTGATTCGCTGAGGATTCCCTGTAATTAGAGAACAAGACTAAAAATACCGTGTGGCGGCGTAAGATCTCAGGGTTTCTATGAAAGCTAACTTTCCGGAATGAGTAGGGTGTAGCCTGAATTCCAATAGAGATACTGTATAAAAAAAGGTCCTTGTCTTGACAGCGAGAGAGTTTCATGGAGGGTCAACACTTTCCCGTAGGGTCTCCAGCGTGCTTGTTCAGTGATCGTGAGCTTTTTGCAGTTCCTGCAGGCAGCCTTGGAACCAATTCTGTATGGCAGACAGTACCTTAGCTTGCTTTTTGTCATGCTTGGCTGCTTGTACTTGCTGAAAATTTAATTGAGCATCAAATGAACCCACAGGGAAATGTCCTGAACTCATGGTGGTAGGGCAACCCCATTGTAATCGGTAAAATGGGAAAATTGCACATTTTGAGGAATCTGCCTTGTGAGGAGAAGGGCTGCCTTGTGTTAGGTGACTGAACTTTGTGACCTGTTCTGCCACTGCCCCCTGCCACACACATTGAAGGAGGCAGTCCCTAAGCCAATGCAATTGAAAATGTGGATTTTTAGGTATTTTTTTTTTTTTTATGAAAGATTTCTTATGTGTATATGAGACCTGTGTGAGTGCTTAGCTTGACCTGTTCTTTCTGTTCATAATTTTGAACCCACGGGCTGGTATAAAAGAATGGTGATGTGACAAAAATAGAATAAAATCTGAATTTAGACCGGATTTGTCCCTTGGGAAAGGAGTGCACCTGTTACTGCCGTGTGAAAGGTGTTTGATTAGCATATGACATCGTCAGACCTGCTCTTGGTCGGATTACAAGTTACGGGCTATTTAGCAATACATTCACCTGCTATTCCTTACTGTGGTTTTTCTTTGGTTTTATGTTTCCAAAGAAAGGGTGGATTTTTCGTCGATCTCTTTGTGAGCGTATCAAATCGGGTTGCAGTAAATATGTATAAGCAGCTCGGCTCCCGTGTGTACCGGACAGTATCGGAGCGCTACTCTGCTAGCAGCGGAGAGCCAGATGAAGATGCTTACGGTAAGTGGTTGTTGTGCCTTAAGTTGAATGGAAAGGTTCTTGTGTTGAGGGTTCCTGGGCCTGTACAAGTTCAGATAGTCGTTGATGAACAGGATTCTGTATACTGCTTTAGATAGCTTTTCCTACTGAAGAGGACATCAGTTATGAGACTTGATTGCAGGAAGCGGAATGAAGCTGCGTCAGGGGAAGTTCAGGTTGGACGTTAGGAAGATCTTACCCACTGAAAGGGCGTTCAGTCAGGGCACTAAACCTGTCAGGAGCTTAGGGAGCATCTGGATGGTGCTTTCAGTCATACGGTTTAGTTTCAGGTAGTCCCACAAGGAGCATGGAGTTGGACTTGATGATCCTTATGGGTCACTTGCAACTCAAGATATTCTAGGATTCTAGGAAATCTTCTTGAAAAAGGATCTTAATGTAATAGAGAAGTCACTTAATGTGGCTTTGTGCAATGACTGTCTTTTATAATAGCATTGTTTTCTTTTGCCATAGATACGAGGAAAGCTCTTTGCAGAGATACAGAGAAGAAATCAATTATACCTCTGCCTCATCCTGTGAGACCAGAAGACAATGAGTAACTGTAAACTGTGATTCTCAGACAACCTAGTGTCAGTTTCCTTCTCCCCAAAGCCCCCAAGAGCTCTACAGAGGAGAAATATTAGGCTCAATGTTTTTCCCCGTGAAATACCAAAAAGCAACGTTGAGAAGCTTCCCAACGCTGCTTCTGTCGGTATTGGCTGCATATTCGTGCTCTTACCCTATTGTTCTTCCTTTCGAACCGTGGCACTCTGGAGACTATTAAAATGGAATTGCTTCCTGTATGGTGGTGTCATGGTTTTCCTTCTCGGCCACAAAACAGTCCCCTCACTTTGTCACTCTCACGGAGCCCTGCTCCGAAACTGAAAACGCCTGGCCGCTGCTCCCACACAGAAGGTGCCAGGAAGGAGTTCTGTTGCTGGCTCTCGCCTTCGCTTCGCAGCCATATAAGTGCTGCGACAAAACCTGGGCTCCGTTCTTTCTGAGCCACAAAACCAGAAATTGGGTACATCACAATACACTCTCCAGAACTCAGAGGTCTCTGTTTCTCTGTGCCTTTTACTTCCCTCATTCCCTAATTTAATTCTTGGATCCATCTGTCCCTTCACAGTCTGTCTGGATGTCATGGATGCTGTTACGTAGAGGCATTGACCAGGCACTTAGTTCCAACACAGGTTTCTGTCACTGTCTTCCCTGGAATTTCTTGGAGAAGAGTGCAGAGGAGTGAAGGCAGAAGGTTGATGAGCATTGATAACATGCAGCTGTGACCTTGCCTCCAAGGCAGTGGGTTGAGGGACGTGGATGATGAGCAGCTGTAGCTCGTTCCCATGAAGTAGTTAAATAGCCCTGAGGAGTGTGGGAGAGGGGGTTGGATGGAGGGGGAGGGGTGTGGTCTGGCCTCTGGAGTAAGGAGAAACAGCACAGACAGCAGAATCTGACTGAGGGTAAAAGCCTTGTTGCAGCCTGATAGCTTGCTTGTGCTGCAGCAGCGGCTGCCCCGTGTGAGGCTGCCTGAGTTGGGCTCCAGCTACCGCAACTGGCGCCCAGCGTAGCTGGGACAAGCGGGAGAACCTGCGACCCTTAACAGACATGGTGAGAGGCGAGCCGTTGCAGCTAATCGATACGGGTGTGTTGCGATATTTGTTGTCTGTCTTAACTCGGATCGCAACTGAAGAGGACGTGTATTACTTGTGCTCGTAACAATCTCCAGGCAGGGTGTTTTCTTTTATTACAGTCCCGGGCATGCAGGCTTTTGCTGCTATTCTGGTTTTGCTGTTCTCCTTAAGTGCCCAGTGAGGTTTGCTCTAGTATCAGCCATGGCAGTTAATGTTCTCTCGCTCACCTGTTGTGTTTTTAGCACCGGTTTCTGTGGGCGCAAGGGGTCCATTTCAGATCTTTGAGTCACCGCGTCGTGCCGTTGGGGCTTTTCCATTGGCGAACTGCTGCTGTAATTCCCTAAGGGGCTTCCTAGGTCAGGAGGTAGCGGATGGGAGCAGGTTGCCACCCTGGGTCAGTGGTGAGTGCTGGCATGTATCATCTGACCTAGAGCTGATGTCTGTCACCACTTTAGCTGTGGAATGACTCTGAGACCCAGGGAACTCTGGTTCCCTTAAGCTGCAACCTTGGAGCTTTTCCAAGCAGTGGATGAAATTCCTGTCACAGGCTCTAAGGCACCTTAAGGAGAAGGGGGCACAGTCTGAGTTTTCCCCCATGTAGGCGCCAGGGAGGTACAGTTCTGAGCTTAGTACTGGCCGCTACTGGGAGACGCTTTCAAGTGATCTGAGTGCAGCTCTGGCGACCCAAAGCTGGACAGGGTTGGCAAATGCTGATGTAGAGTTTTGGTGGTAAACTTGACCAGCCTGTCTTAACGAGCAGGCATGTTCTGTGTTCGCAAGCACCGTTTAGTCCCGCCTAGGCATCCCGAAAGTTTGAAGGGCCGCGGTCACGTCTTCCCTGGGTCACACACAATGAACGGTTGCCTGTGCAGAGTTGCTTTTTAAGGAGCAGGCTGTGGTTCTATTTTCTCTGTTTGGCTTTGCATTTGGGAAATAATGTAACAGCTACAGCTCAACTGAAGGAGCACGATACCTGACGTGGCAGAGAAGGAGGTGCGTTTTACTAATTTTTTGGTGTGCATCAGTTTGACCCCAAAATGACATTGTGTCAAAGCTTGTGGCCAGGTTCCGCTGTAGATGTTGACTTGGGGTATGAGTGGCTCCAGGTGTGCTTTAGGAGAGCTCTGTTGGTGTAGGTGTGCTGAGCAACTGCTCTGCTGTGTGTGCAGCTGTTCTGGTTTGGCTTCCTGGTGTGAGCATGCAAAAGAAAACTCGCAAGTGTGGTCAGCCTTGCCGTAAAATCAGAATGCTTTCTGCTGCTGCCTGGATATCCGAGAGCCTCCTGAACGTTTCAGGCAGGCAAGAGATGTGCTCCAGTACATCTGAGAGTCCACAGCTCTGCAGTTCCCTAGAGGGGCACTCACTACAGGTAAGGCTGTAAGATGGCAGAGCTCTCTGCAAGTGACACTGACGGAGTTTCTTTGGGTATATATTTGGATACATGTGCGAGCTGAAAAGCTGTTGTTTGCTTTCCTGCTCAGTAAGCACAGATCACTTGGGTGGTCATGGACACTTGTCATTTACTGAGGAAGTTTCCACCCGTTGCATGGAAAGGGAAAGGGTTCAGAGGCACTGTTTAGGGTTTGGGGTTTTTTTGTTTGTTGTAAAACCTGGAGGTTTAGCATTTTGTTCTGTGTTGTCGGTTAAAGAAAAAGTATTTTGAATTCAGAAATGTAAAGTGCTGAAGCAGCTAAGTGGCAGAACCAGGCCTCGTTCCTAGTGTAGCCATAATCCAAGGCTGGTTTAAAGCCCAGCCCAGTTACGTCAGTGGGAGAACAGAGAAACAACAGATGATCGAGTTGTGTACACAGGTGCTCTCAAACTCAGGTACCTGTTTTTGGAAAAATTTGTCTACGAGAATAGTAATTGCTTGTTCAAGGACCAAGTGTGCTTGAAGGAGTGTGTGAGTTAAAGCAGGCAGAAAGAAGATCAAGATCTGAGGAGCAGCCTGGAACTGAGGAGATGAATCACCTGGGACAGTCAGGTGATGGATTTGCAGAACTGACAGGACCAAAGGAAACTCCTAAAAACTTCAGACGTTGACTAACGGTTTGAGAAGCATATCTAAGCCGTGCTGTATCCCTTTGCTCTCTGCCACTCGCTGGGGGGGCAGCCCGGCTCTGAGTTGTGACTAAAGCAAACCCAGCGGTACCCGCATCTATTTAAATGTCTCCTGGAACAACAGCAATCGCTGGGGCTTATCCGTAGGACCTCACCGCCCACTGCCCCCCCCTGCACCTTGTGCCGTGGGTTCCCCACGCTGCTGCTGCTCCCTCCTGGTGGGCCGGGGGCGCGGACAGAAAGAGCCACCCAACTGTAAAGCTGCCAGATGCAAAGGATTTAGCCGCTCGAGCCACGCGGGTGCTTTTGAGTCCGGAGGCAACGGGTAATAGTGGCCGGGCTGCGAGTGGGCAGAGGGCAGAGCGCAGGGCACCCCGCCGCCGCAGCGAGCGTTCCCGGCGGCCGGTGGCGCCAACTGGGCCGAGATCCCGCCCAGTGCTCGCCCGGCCAGTGCTCAGCACGGGGCTGGTGGGGACCTGCTGCCACCTGGCGACCAAGAAGGGGGTACTGCAGCCAAGCTATCTAACAGAAGCTGCAAAGTTTATTGTAGCAATGGAGTCAATAACAACAAATGCTGAGAAAGAAAAACAGCTGAGCAGGTTTTCCTGAATTATGGTGACTGAATTTCATCCAGAAAGGAGGAAGCAAAAAAGCCATTTAGCAGGCCCTTGGTATCACCAGATACTCTTACAGAATGTGGCGTTCCCCCTTGGCTAGCACTAGCTAGGATAAATACTGGTAGCGATTGTTGGCTGTTTCTGTCGCCTAAAGTCTGCTCTGAGGACTAAGTGAGACATTCCTCCTCTGTGAATATCATTAACGGTATCTGGCTTTGCTTTGGTTGTTTCCGTGTTTTTTAAAAACTGTACTTGTGTATGTGAAAAGGGAAAGACATGATGCTTACTTTTTAGATTAATTGCCATGGCTGAAGTGGAAGAGTCCAGAAAAATGTAAGCTGGCTGAGGAAATGGGTCGACCTCAAAGCTGTGTCTATCTCCAAACAAGAGAAATCCTGTTTCTCCTGATGAGGAAGGATCATTGTTAAATAGCCATCACATTACCACATCACCAACATATAATGCCTAATGTTATGTGTTTGTATATGTAACAAAATCATACGTGCATTTATTTCTCGCTTGAGAATGCGGTCTGTGGAGGGTTTCTCTGCGCTGTAGTTCAGAGACCTGTAACTTAGGCTTAATTTAGACCTGAATACACCACCTAGAAATGAATCCAGTTTTGATGCAAAAGCAAAGGGGACAGACATTCTACTTCTTTTAGAAGTTGTTCCAGTGGCTAACTGCCTTCACTGAGACCTCAGTTTCACTTTTTTTAAAATGTGAATGGTTTTAGTGTTAAGCAATAGGTTCTTCACATGTCTTTTGCATAAATGTCAGTTCCTGTTAAAATCAATTTATAAAATACGACACCAACTAACTTTCAGACAAACTACAAAGACGCTGATTTGAAACTCTTACATTGTACAACCTGTTTGCCCAAGCTCAACTTTTCTGCCTCTTCTCTGTGTTACATACCGTTTTCCAAGAACTTAAGATTCTGAGAACTGAACTAAGCATAATATTCCAGCATCTGTCTCATTAACGACATGAAATCATGTCTCCATTGCTGTTCATTACTATACCATACCTAGATTCAAGGATGAAGTCACTCCCGTTCGTTATGACATCACACCAACCTCTCCACCATTACACCTAAAGCCTCCTCAGCCAGCGCTTACCACAGATACAGTTCCCACATACGAGACATGGGCTCCACTTCATCATCCTAATGGGGTTTTGGAGTGCTGCAGTAACGCACTTTTTATTTGAATAGGCTTTACCCGACTGCTCAACTTGAACGTTCATCACTCTCAAACATCTCACAACTTGCAGGTTTGTAGCTGTTGCATTCGCTTTCATATAATCAGAACTACTGAATAACGCGTGACATCGAATTTACGTAATTTCCTTATAAACGCTGAAGTTTCATGAACCATTTTGTAGACCTGCTAGCTGTTACTCCAATAAACCCTCATTACTACTTAGTGTTACAAAGCGCTAGCCTTTCTCATGAGAAAAGTTTAGGTACTGTGTGGACAGTACCTTGGAGGTGGGGAATAGACGTGACACTTTGCTATCCTTACCAATTACCATTCTTCTGAGAGTACTAAATTTCTCTGGGAGGAATGTATTTTCCATAAGGGAATTTTCATTCCTATTAGCTACATTCCCAGCCTTAGTTTTCAGTTTCAGACCGAACTAATCTGAACTCATTTAAAAAAAAAAGATAAAAATGCAGAGCCATCTTTAAGAACTCTACCTAGAAGTAAGCAGCTTTCATTATTTCTTTGAGTAACTTCTGCAAATCTCCATTGCCTAGAGTTCAACAGGCAGCAGCCCTTCCTCTAGACTATGAAAGGTGGGGATCGCAGATGCAGCACTGCCTTAGCAAATGGAGGCATCCACATAAAATAACAAAACTGGTTTATCAAGTTATAAATAAAAAACGTAGTCCTTAACATAAGACATCAGTAGATCTGCATAGCAAACTTGGCTTTCTACCAGGAGTATGGTCTAAGCACTTCCTGAAACAGGAACAGCAGCAGCGTATTTACTTAGGACTTACCAAGGAAACTGACACACTTGGAACGGGTATGGACAAACAGCTGCTCTTCTTTACTGTTCTCCTGGTAAGAAGCGGTATGAATGATTTTCTATAGTCTTACACTTAGCCAATCAAAATTCTCCTTAATAACCTTGCCCCATGACCCAGATACTTGAGGTTTTCCTGACCAAGAACAAGGTATAAAGATAACGGGAAAACCATGACTTTAATTGGTAACCCGGTTAACATCTAAGGATGCGTTTTGATTATGGAATAATTACTTTAACGTTATGAAGATAGTAAGAGCACAAGCTATGAAAACTTGCAACAATTTGAGCCATCTTGCCCGCTACGGAGTAAGCAAGAACTGGGAAAATGAAAAGCAAATTTTCTCTAACAAGCTCAAGTCTTTCTGGCTGAAATTATATATTAGTAATTTACGTTAAGAAAGAAATTCTAACAAAGAGCACAAGAAAAGTTGATGAGTCTTTCCTGCCTGTTAACCCCAGAGAAAAAACACCGTTAATGAATGTAAAGGAACACCTATGAAGGGACAGTTGAAACAGATGGAAGCCAGTAAGTTTTCACACAACCATGACAGAAAGCATAGTTCCCATTGTCATACCTAGCTGCTGAAGCCAAGAGCGTGGACAGAATAGGGGCAGCACTCTTGGTGAAAGATCATCAATATTCCCTGACGGCAGCGAACGTTAACAAGTTTTAAAATCGATTTAAGTACCATTTTGCAGGGCTCAAAACCACCTCATTATTACTGTGGCATGAATACCAAGCTGAGAAACAGAAAAGCTTTGAAGCACGACGCTAGGATATAGGAGGGTTTCTTACACCTCTCACAGATGCTGACCATCAACAGGCCAAACTACATGAACCTGGAATGACAATTCTCAAGTGAAACAACTGCAATAGGTGCATCTGACTGCAATCCAATTAATTCAAGAAACAGTACCCACCCATATGAAGAAATGGGTAGTTTCTCAAAATGCTGTTTGCTGTCAAGAGTTATCCAGCCAACACCGATGCATGCACACACAACACAGTGCAAATCAGATGTACTAAGCTACCCTTTGAATTGAGGGCACCTCAGGGATTGTTTACTAATAGTTAAGACAAAGGATAATTAGAAACGCTCTATGAACAGAAAGATCCCAGTCTTGAAGGCACAGTATCTCTATCACAGACACGCCCAACCATGGGCAGGGTTGGGGGAATTTAGAAAAAAAGAAAAAGGGGAAAAAAAAAAAAAAAAAAAGAGAGAGAGACACACACACAAGTAAAAAGACTGGTAGGATTCAGCGTAAAGCAAAAAGAAATCCCACTAAACCATGAACACGTAAGCCTAGTGCCGCAGAAAAGTAACTTACAAGAATATCCTTTTACACAAAACCTCAACGGGTGTAGACATTTTCTTTTCACCGATAACGTTCCTATTTCTGCCTCTTTGTTGCTGCTTTCAGTCCCTGCCAGGGGAGGGAGCCCAGGTTAAAATACATCAGTACATAGCCCAAGGACTCCAAGTCATCTCCGTGAGATTGCTCTACAACAGTATAAAAAAGTGGACTCATTAGGAGTACTGGAAAAACAAAAGACTGTGCAACAAGACTGTCATAAAAAACCTTTGAAAAACAAGGGATAGCTGAGTTACTATGCCCACGATAAACAGTACAAGAAAAAGCCTATCACCCTTGCAATTATTAAAAAAAAAGGTGCTAATTCCTGAGAATTACAGTCGGACCAATTCCCACCCAATCAAGAGATAAGAGGCCAAGCACACTGCGCTGTTAAGTGCCATAAATAAGGATCATACTCTATGCCTCATTAAAGCAACATCTACTTGTGCTAAAATTAAGTGCATCGACACTTTTAATTAAAGTTTTTATTTATTGCTTTCTCCAGCTCGCTGATTCCAAGATGCGTGTTGATGGATGCATAACAGGCGGCTCCTGTTAAGTTTTTATTTTCACGATATGGGATATGTTGGTGAGTTTGAGAGTCTCGCTACTTCTTTGCTAACCCAGAGTCTATTATGTAGACAAGATTGCCTTTCTTCCCAAGGCCCATTAAGAAGTTGTCTGGCTTCACATCTCAGTGGATGAAGTTCTCAGAGTGAACGTATTCAATTCAACTAATCTAGATAAAGAGGAAAAAAAAAACAACAACCATAAATCATTCGAGAGAGACTAGGCATACACTTTTTTCCGTATAAAAACACGAGCAACATTGTCTTAACGATAAAAGAGGTAATGAAACTTTTTATTGCAAAATGTAAGGGCATTAAAGAGAACATAATTCGACAGACAACACATAAACCTCTCCAGCTCTTTCCCCGTGTCTATTTTACATTTGTTTCCAAAAACTTTCTCGGGCGAATTTCTTTTGTCTTTGAGCAGTGCAACAGACGGTTTGCAAACAGCGCAAGTCTGCTTTTTAGAAATCAATTAAAACTTTGTAATCACTTTAGATGGGGCACTTTGTATTTAAGAGAAACAAAACCAATGTTGAGTCTTTTCTTTCATGATAACAGGCCTATTCACCTCTAAATTACAGAAACAACATATTTGGTTCTGATCTCTCAAGGAATCTGAATATTCCAACATACTGCACCGTCAAGATCAACAAAGCAGGTTCCTACCATTTGGTCAGCGAGTAATAGGACTGTCTCGAGACTAAATTTCCTTGAACAAAAACCGAAGAGATCTTCAAGACTCGGTCCAAACGGCTCCATCACCATTCCATTGTAGTCCCCTTCAGCTCCACACCACTTAATTGTGGGAACGCACACTAGAGAAAAAGAAACAGTTTATCCAGTATAACAATTTGATTTATATACAAATCTTCAAGGCTCCTAAGATGAATTCTAAGAGGGTCACGACTGTGACTGTTTGTACTCACAGTGAAGCTCAATATTTGATGCAACCGTCAGCCAAGAAAAAGGTGAAAAACTCACCATCGCTGAACATTTCATCATCTGTAAGCTGCCCACCCTTAGCATAAAGGACTCCAAATTTAAAATTCACAGGTCCCTGAGAAATAAAACCAAATGGTACAGGATAAACAGACAATCAAACAAAAGACCTAAAACAATGTTTCCTTTAAGGACTTTTTTATACATCTTTTGTATACGCCCTACACACGGGAATATACACTTCATACCAGCTCTATTGCATGCTCAAGTAGCAGATACCTAATAATTTACTTTTGATCACAGATTATGAATTTTACGATAGCACTAAGTTGCTCATCTATTAATAGGATATATTATGCCGGTGCTTTAAATGATTTTCCATCTCATATTTGCACAGAAATACCACATTTTTTTACTGCAATAAGCAATCGATACTGAAGTTGTTATAAGTCACTAAGTAAGTGCTAGGAGTGAAAAGTTTACATTTACCTCTTGCTCTTCAAGAGCAAATAAATCCTGTAAACAAATCAATATCTTTAGCACACTGGTACTGAAGACAGCACAAAAACCCCTGGAACATACTCGTATATTTGTTTAATTTCAAAGTAGCCAGTTCAACCCATAAAGACAGCTTATTTTGTAACTGTAACCCTACTCCTCATTACTATCCTGCTACCGAAAGGAACAAACCACTAGCATTTACACCTAACGACTTATTTTTCCAGAAAAGAATAAAAAGCCACAACCAAACCAAAAAAAAGAAGTCGCCTCCTACCTTCTGTATCTCAGGATGAAAAATTTCCCTCGGGCTCTTCCCAAATTTGTCAAGACTCACAGCACTGAAATGCAAACGAAATACTGCTTTATAGGAGAGCAAATATACATTTCAACATTAAACTGCTAACTGGCTGTAGTTAGAACTGATTTCAAAAATAATTGTTCAAAGAGCCTTGCTGACGTGGAATTTTTTGTGGAAGAGCCATTTATTTCCCACAATACTAACCTCTAAGACTTCCTAAACTTCTTTTGGATTTTAAAAACAGAAATAAACCTGATCTCCGTGCAGGGTCCTAGTTAAGTGTACTGCATTTACTTGTAAAGCACAGAATTTTATTCCATCATCCTTCACTTTGGCTTTATACATAATCCTTGTGGGCATTTTAGGAAGACTCAATAACCTATTCTATTTCATAAGCTTCTCTTCTATCTCTTTTAAAATAATTCTGGCATGTCAAATGAAAAACGAGTTGTTCAGCATCAAGTTCACACCCCAAAGATCCACAAGCAAGATCAACTGCCTCAGTCAACAGAAATACCTAATTTATAGCATTTCTTCCTAACTCATGTTTCTACATGACTATTATTTTTGCCCATTTTTTCCCTAGCATGAATTTCTGGAGCTGCGCAGCATGCCACGGAGTGCCAAATGCAGTCTGTCTGAGGCACACTGAGCTGACACGGAGGTCACATCTGATGCACCTTTCCATCATTGCTTATGCTAGGTCACCATGCGGACAGGAGTTCCCATAGTTCCCTTTGAAATTAAAATGCTAGACTTAATTTACAAAAAAGCAGGTTTATCGTGTAACTGAAGTTCTTTGAGATAGTCGGTACCTAGACTCACGCTGGCTGTGAACAGGGTGAAATGGCAAAGGGCTACCAACCAGGCCCAAGGGAAGGCTCAAGGGCTGTAAAAGCTAAAGAATAGTCAGGGAAGGGATTTTAGTCCGAGCCCAAGCAGGCAAAAGGAGATGACATTAGTCCTGCTGCCTGCAGGTGTGTGGGAAAATCACCCTGAGGGGCGGGAATTCGACAAAATTGCGTCCTAACAGAAGCGTAGTATTACGGAAAGCTTTTTTAGGGTAAAATACAGCTATGGCCTTCAGGATGGTTGGCATGCACAGAATCCGTATCACCACAGTGCCCTAAGCAACACCTCCTGGCAGCTCAGCGCACGCGGATAGTGGTGACGGAGGACGGTGCGGAGTGGAGACACCACGGCCAGGCCGTCGTGCTCCCTGCAGGAAAGGGAACCAGGTGGCACCACACAGCCGATAAGCTGCACACCAGCTGGCACACGAAGAATCCAGGAGATGTCTGTGGCTGAGCCAACCGTTATGGTGAAATTACTTTCCTCAGCTGAAATAATCCCATTGTAATACTAACGCACACCTCCACCTCAAAGCTGCCTGCCTCCAAGGTACTACTACACCTCGCTGGGCACACACCACCAGTTAGTAACAACAATATGCATGACCAAAGTCACTCAAGCTCCGCCTAGATGTGATGGAAATGGACCGGTCCTGAACTGAAACGAGTCCAAAGGGGGGGGGGGGCGGGGGGATTGTCTAAACTCCTCGGTTACCCAACTCTGATTCAGTGTTCACAAAGCTAGGTCAAGCTGACTCACTCTCTACAGTTGTTATGCAGGGACTTCTCACCAAGGTAGTCAGCCTTGGGGAGGATGAGAAACAAAGAACAGGCAGTGAAAACAATGCCATTACCTAAGTTATGCAGAAAGAAACCTTCAAGTGAGGAAAGTTCTGGCTACGAGAGGAAACGGGATGATAAAGTGTTGCAATCCACTGACATCAACAGAAAATTAGTTGAAAATAAGACAAAGATAATTGCCTTATTCTTAGCGGGAGATCACAACCTCCAACTCAAACAGCCCCACCAAAGGAGGGCAAAACCCTGCCTGAGGAGCATGCGTAGTTAGCAGAGAACTTCAGCAGTGCTATCTGGGGATACGTACTAATTTGTATTAGAAGCCAGAAACTTGTAACTAATCCTGTGTATGAAAATGAATATGCAATGTACTATGAAGTATAAGAAGTGGACAGATGAAGGGAGAAATTAGGGAAGACTCCATCAGAACTTCTGGGATCCGTCGATGGGCTGAACCTGTCTTCTCCCCCGTAGGGACACCTATCGGGTAAGAGCTCTGTTTTATGCATGCTAAATAACTAACTCATGCTAGCTGTTATTAGCGATTAGAATTCAGTTGTATGTAGTTGTATGTAATTCAAAGCTTGGTTTTGCAGACAGGCCCTATCACTGGCAATCACAAACCTTAAATTGTCACGATTTCCTATTAATAAGGAGTGTTATTCCGTGAACTGTTGGTGCGAGTCCTTTGTGGGCGCTGGCAGTTGCCGGCAGCGGGTAACACATTCAAACAAAGTGGGAAGACCCGCTGAGGGGTCCCCCTAATGCTGCTAGTGTGCCACCCCGAACAAGTCAGTCGATTTGCCCTTCGATCCAGTGGGACTTTTCAGTGAAGGGTCTGACAGACTGGTCGGGAACAAGGGTCTCAGCTTTCCTGGGGCACTAACAGACAGATCAAACACCTTGGGTTGAGAGGATTGCATACTGCTGCTCCCCCCCCCCCCCCCCCCCTTCACGTGACAACGTGGCACACACCTTGGGAGAAGCAGGGAACGAGGTCTGAAAGAAGCCTGCACTTTCCTCGGTAGAGTAGTGGAGCATCAAAGGATGGAACACACGAGGGCACTTCAGCAAAGGAGTTACGAGTCTAGTTAACAGAAGACAGTTCCTCCACCCTGGGATGCCTGACCAAAAATGTATATGTGGGTGAGAGTGGAGGGAGAGGCTGCGTTAAGGCGGATGCCTAGGAAGAGGTATTTCAGCACTGGTGGGCAGACACAGAAGATCAGGTGCTCACGCAGGTACAACATGCAGTACTGACAACTGGGAACACTACTCAAGCCAGTACTGTAGGAGCTAGAAGACAACACTTAGCTCATCTTGATGAAAGAGATCTGAAGTGTTTCCCACTCACCATCTTGCCACTCCAACCAAGCCACAGCTCAGGAAATCAGAATTAAGACGCAAGGCTCAATGGACCTGCTAGCCCCTCTGGCAAATTCAGTGGTCTGGGACCTCTCACGCATCTTGTACAGGTGTTGGAAAATCCAGATCTGATGGTACTGACTTCACATCCCAACGCACGCACTGTTCCCAGAACTCTCCTCTCACATCAGGACTGGCAGTGTTATCCCACGTACCAGCTGCAAGCAAGCAAGAGGCATTTGCTCATACTCTACAGTGACCAAAGGTTCTGAAGACACGCAGACTGCAAAGTCAGGACAGCATTACTGTTTGACTGCAACACTACCAGAATCGTTCCCAGTTTGTACTGAAGTACAACAGTAAGTCGCAACATGTAAAAAAATGCAGAGGAGAGGTTTATGTAGCCAAGGACCACTTACTCCAACTTGTAACTGATCCATCAACTGAAATCTATGAATCAGGTATCCATTAACACACACAAAGCAAACGTAGGAAGACGCAAGTTTAGGCTTAAAGGTCAAGTCAGCGGAGCCTTCCCTGGAGAGAGGCTCTTTCCTCTAACCAGCTCGTCCCACTGTCGGCCTCCTAGGATTTAAAGATGCAACCAAAGTCAAGTTTTGCCAGACCAGCTGCTTGATTTCTAGTAGGAAAAGCCCGTTCACTCAGCAGCTTTGCTCCTGAAATGCATCGATGAGTCCTTGTCCCAATTTCAGAGGGACCGGGCAAAGACTTGCCTCGCAAAAGTACCGAGTATAATATATATGCACACACACACAGAGGAGCTTGTCTGATCTGCCAGTGTAATACATTTGTGTCCTATAAACTCTTCAAGAGTTTGTGGTGTTTAAAACGCTGTGAATTCAGCCGTCCCTTGTTCCCATGAATATCGTAGCAGGCATACGGTGATGGAAAGGCTGTGAGAGCATCTGTCCAAGAATGGCAGAATAGCATCTTACCGTGTCCGTCGGCTTCTGGAGTCACACGATTGGCAGCTTTATCCAAGCATTGTTTAAACGGCTTGTGCTCTACGTCCTGCTGCTGTTTTCCTGTTACATCCGTGGCATCGACGCTCAAATCTGAAAGCAGCGAGCAAGGAAAGCGGTCTATGAACACACAAGTGTTATGGCCTGTGACAAGCCGAGGAAATGAAAAGACAGAATCTTTCAGCCAGCAGGGTAAGAACGTGCCAAACTGGGAGAGCGTGTACGGCTAGGGTCAAGTGACCGACGGAGTAAAACGCAAGGTGCCGCACGCTAAATGGCCCTCCCAGGTACAGGGTTTGGTTTGGTGTCCCAGAAGGACCGTTTCCAACTTCCAAGAAAGCGTTACCCTGAAAGGTAGACGCGCTTAAGGCAAAAAGCCAAAAGCAAACCCCTCAAAGCCCAGAACCATGTTCAGGAACACAGGAGTTAAGCCTAAAATTGGTTGAAAGCTGCCTCCTACCTCTTCCCCCGCCACCTCTCCCCCTTCAACATCAGCACATTTCCTTGTGATCCCTTTTCACAAAAAGATTGAGGCCTGTGGTATCAGCTCGGTACCGAAGCACCACGATGCGCTTGCTGGCTACATGCTCTCTTAGAAGGCTGACAGCTTCTCCACACACAACAGCCGAGGATTCCAGCCTCTCTGGCCTTCCCACGCCCTGTGAAATGTGAGGAAGGCAAAGACCGATAACATCTCGGGGGGGTCAGGAGGAAGTCAAGATGCACTACATTTAGAGCCCAACGCATTACCCAAAGGAATTACCACAACTGAACAAGAGGCAGGAAAGATCGCTAGACAGGCGGATAACATGCACGGCAGTAACATACCTGAAGGACTTCCAGTCACTTCATCCCGCAATTTCTTTTTTAATTTAGTTAAAGGGTAATCAGATTCTTAACGCTCATTCTGCTTTTGTAACTTCTGGAGAAAGGCTAACATGTGGCAGTGGCATTACAGGACAAAGCAGGTACTGGAAACAGGTGCTGGCTCGACGCCACGTTTTAAAACTTTACACGACAAAGCAAGACAACCCAATTTGCTGCATCTTAGCCCAAGCCCCTCAGTACAATGGTTCACCAGAAGCCTCTCAGTACTTTTCTTTTGCATGTTGGGAATACCTTACTCAATGTGATAATACAGTATGGAGAAAAAAACAAAGTTTACATCACTTTGGGCAAAGATTCCTATATCCATTTTAAAATGCAGGATTTTGCACAGAAATAAACCAGGTCTAAGCTCCTGCCCAAATCTTGCCAAAGTGCTTGGGGGTCTTTTACAGCCTCAAGCTTTCACCATTCACCTCAAATCTCAAAAGAAAGCAAGCATCCTGATCGGCACAGAGCCCAGCTGCAGATTCAGCGCTCGAAAGAAAACTGCCAACCACCTGCAGCAGCTTATACTTTCTTAGAGAAAAAAAATCTTCCACTACCACCAGCATTGCTTCACCTTAGCTCGTGACCTACCACAGCAGTGTATGATAAGACATCAGGCAACAGAGCTGCACCTATGAATTCATACTGTCCAGCACAGCGTTTTAACTGTGCCGCTGACTAATCAAGCGGGTCTTAACTGGTCTGTGGTTCCATTTCACCATCTAGGTTTCAAGGTCACTTTGGGACTCCTGCTACAGTGTAGAAATAGATGTTATTTCTCTTGCAAAAACACAAAGAAATTGTCCAACGAGAACATTCAGAGGCACAGCAAACCCAAAACACTGGATCAGGGGCTGCTTTCCCCCAGCCATTGACACAGAGCCCTTGTAATTGTCATATTGCACACACACTGCTGAATTACTGCAGCTAGATACTGGGTGTATCCTTTATTACGATTTCCAGGAAAATACTAATTTAGAACCAGTGTCAAATTCTAGGCTTACAGGACAGCCTTTCTGACAGCCAAATTCAAATGCCTACACTCAAGCAAAGCTGGTGGCTGGGGGGGGTGGGGTGGGGTGGGGTGTGTTTAATCTGCTTCACACTGAATGTGTAAGATGTGCTGCCAGATGCAGAGAGATCAGGAAGGAAGCAGAGAGGAAGAATCCCTCTCAAAAGGGCAAGGAGATGCTACAAGAGCTCCAGGCGAAGGAGACAAAGCTGCAGAATCAGGTGGTCTCATTTCCTTCACCAAAACACAACCCCAGGTTTAGAAAAACAATGACCTTGAACCACAAGAAGCACCACACCTGAGTTATTCTCCATAACAGTATAAATCAATTTGCAAACTCTCAGCAGCAGTATGACTTTCTTTTCAGGCGAATACATTTTCTGCGGGGTCACAAACTTTCAACATCCACGTAGTCTGGTGTTGGAACAAACACGCCCAGTTCCTGAGGACTCCTCTGCCGCACCACCTGAAGGTTTTCCTTCGGTTGTTTCCAAGAACCATCTGCAGTATGAAACTCTTTCAACATCGCTTCAATATGGCTCTTCAACGGCTTCAGAATGCACTTATGCATGGCCTTCTCCAGGACAACACCTGCAACGGGAAAACACAAGTTGAGCCGTCTTCCTCCTCTAGAGCAGAGCCAGCAGTAACATAACCACTCCCAAGAGACACTGCAGAGCAAGACCTACTTGCTAAGGCTCAGTTATTATAGAAGCTGAGTCTCCAGATGTTTGTCAACAAGAAAATAAAAGGCAGAACAGAATCTGTATTCCATTTTCATTTCTGACAACGTGGGAAGTACAAAAAAACCCACAAAGGCAGGCTACAGATTGTCACAACAACAACAACAAACAAAAAAAGAAAAAAAAAAACCAAAACAAAGCAGCAAGCAGGCAGCAGCTCCAGTTAGTTGGCCAGAAGTGCCCCAGTTTTATTTTACTTTGAGCTTAGACTTTAATTCTGAAACTTGAAGCATAACACAGTCAGAACCCTAACTTTTGTCTGCTTTGGCATCTTTTTTTGCATGGTTTCCATCAGAAACTATAACTCACCCAAGGTCTCGTAAAACTTGGCTCACCTTTAAGATCTTTATGATGCTGGACAGATTACGGGCACTAAACTATAAGTGAAAACCAAGCTGTGTTTATCCAGCTTCAGATTTCATCATGCAAGCTTATATACAGCTCTGTCATCAAGTCTGAAGTTCTTTGTTTGGCAGTAGTGTGCACATGGCACAGTAACCTCTCAGTTGTTTTTCTTTTATTCTTGTTTTACTCGAGGTTTTCTTTAACAGTCAGTCTCCATTTCCAAGGTACAGAACACATCAACAGAGAAAGCTCTTTGGTAAATCCTTCCTTTGAAAACCTTTATAAGTGAATTTCCTCTTCCACTCAGCCTCCCTACGACAACATAGCTTACATTAATAATTAGCTTATATCCATTATTTGTACTGCAGCGAACCGCCACAAGCACAATAGAACCCAAGGACCCTTCAGCCTGGCCACAGCACAAACACCCTGGCGATGGGGCAGGACCAGAGCCCAGACTAGGCAGATGTATTAGGGGAGCACAGGGACCGAGAGGAGAAAGAGGAGAGGCCGTGTCACTACTAGATCACACATTTGTACAGGCTAACAGTGGACATCCCTGCTGCTAGTGGCAACTCAAAGTTTCGTTAAACCTCATGCCCTTTCCAGGTTCTTTCCCTGTTCGTACATGTTTCTCCTAGATCAGTCTCTTTTTTTTCTCCCCCCGGCCTGCCCTTTTTGGGGGTGTTTTTTTAGAGACGTTTCAGGCTCTTCCTAAGGCTTGGGATTTACACACACACACGCTCCCCTCCAAATAAACATTACCTACTACTTTTGTTTTCTTGCTTTTGCTTTATGTTTTCATTTATTTTATCCCTGTGTTCCACCAATTTTCCTTTTGTGCCTTCAGACTGCTCTTTCTCATACAAACACGCCCTTCACACACTCCTCACCTTACGGTGTCTTTGCTTCACATGTAGCATTTATTCTGTACTTGTCTGGCACACAATTCCCAGATGTCCAACCCTACTGAGGGCTCCCATCTCCCCTGTCCCAATTCTGCTGGGGCTTTGGTAGCTTCTCTTGCTATTTTCCCCTTCCGAGATCCTGACGGAGGTGGCAAAGCCATGTCTCCTTCATTCCCAGACGCTTCAAACACATCTAGGTGCTCTCTCATGGAGCCTGCAAAAAGGTGGAAAGAGTGAATGTGAGGAGCAGCGCTTGCCCTCTGATCTTCTATTTGTCTATAGCCACCAGTAAAGGCATAACCAGTCTGACACATGGTCTTGATGGCCTCACACAGCATGAAGGGCAGATCTAGCTTCCCACCAGACCAGAGCCACCAACTATACATAACAAGTGGCAACATTTCAAATGACTGATCTTGGTAGAACCACACAATCACCATTGACAGCACTACCAAACCCAGCCAGGAAAGCAGAAGCTTCACCCTTCTGCACAGTGATAGAAACTGCCTCTCCCTGCTATCAGAGCCATCCTCAGGGCTCACAGGGCAGAAATATTTTTCCACCAAGAAAAATGCACAAATCTCACCCATTGGTATGTTAGCTAGCGGAATTTCTAGAGCAGGAGTCCTCAAACTACGGCCCGCAGGCCAGATACAGCCCCCCAGGGTCCTCAGTCCGGCCCCCGGTATTTGCAGAAACATCCCCCCCCGCCCCCGCCAGGGGTTGGGGGGGAACCAAGCAGCCGCAGAATCTGCCTGCCACTTCATCTGCACGCCAGCCCCCTGTTTAAAAAAGTTTCAGGACCCCTGTTCTAGAGGGTACACATAGTTCCTTGATAGCTTCACTGATTTTTATTTTATTTTCTTTTTTTTACAGTTCAGCTTGCTTCCTTTATTTATACTGCCTGTTCAGTTTTTTTAAAGAGTGAAAACGTGAAGGCTTTTGTAACTTCTGGAGAAAGGCTAACATGTGGCAGTGGCACTACAGTCAGAATTCAAGTACCACAACCACGGCAAAGCTGTGCCTTGCCAAGTGACTTCCAAAGCAGGCTCTCGAGCCTGTCAACAAGACAGTCAAGTCTGGAGTCCCAAGGGAACTCTGTGCCAGCTCTGGCAGTGCGACTGAGCTCTCTGACCAAGTACACTGCCGTACAGAAATGTAAGGGGGTTGAAACCTCAGGTTCATTTACAAACTAGAAAAATAACGCTACCTGACTGGACGCGCTGGTTCAAGCGCCCAGCAGGCCCGGCTGCGTAACCACGAGGCACCAGCAATTCCTCGCGCTTGCCCTTTGTAATACTTTGTACAGAAAGACAGCAGCCCCGCTTGCCCTTTGTAATACTTTGTACAGAAAGACAGCAGCCGCGGGGGCGGGGGGGAATTTCCGCCGCCGGCTTTCTTTTTCGTCGTGCCCGCTCGCAGGGGCTGAAGAGGCTCCTGAGCCGCGCCCCTGCGCCAGCGTTACCGCAGGCCCCAAGGCAGCCCCTGCGGCCCCAGCCCGCTGCCACGGCCCCGGCCGGCGGCTGGGGGAAAGACAAAGCCCCGCGCAGAGCTGCGGCGGCTGCCCGGGCACCCGGAGGCGGCGGGGGGGCGGCAGGGCGCCGCGGGCCGACCCCCCTCCCGGGCCCCGCCGCCGCTCCTCGCCTCCTCGCTGAGGCAGCGGCGCAGCTCCGAGTAAAAAAAAGGCAGCACCGTGAGCAGCCCGCGGAGCACCGCCACTGCCGGGGAGACGAGAACCGCCGGCAGCCCCGCCGCGCCCGGGCCGTCCTCCCGCCTCAGCCCGCCCGCCGCCGGCACCAGGCGCTCCCTGCCGCGGCCGAGCGCCGGCCCGCCACGTCCCCCCCGGCCGGCCGCTGCCCGACGGGGAGGCCCGGGCCCGCCCGCTCACCCAGCGCGCCGCCGCACGGCCCGGCCCGAAAGCCTTCCAGGCTCCCGGGGAAGCCCCGCACCGCCGCAGCCGCGCCGGGGCGCCGCGTGGCCGGAAATTAAACCCGCCTGCCGGGGCCGGGCCGGGCCCGCCGCCGGCCACGGGCATGCCCACGGTCCCGGGGGGGGTTGCCCCTGTGGGCCCTGCCGCCCTCCCCCCCCCGCTATAGCCCCTGTCTTGCCCCTCCAGCCCCCTGCCCCTCCCGGCCCCCCTCTGCCCACACCCGCACCCCCATCCCTCCCCAAAACTGTGCCTGCCCGGAGAGCCCCCCCCGCTCACTCCGTGCGCCCCCCCCCGTGTCCCCCGCCCCCCTGCCTCCTCCGACCACCTGCCCCCCCGCGCCCCCGTGCACCCCCGCCCCCCTGCCCCCTCAGCCTTTACAGCCCCGGTTTGCTCCCTCATAGCCCCTATAGCCCCTCCTAACCCCTATAGCCCCCATCCTGTCCCCCCCGCCCCCTCACCACTTGCCTGCTCCAGGGGGGTGGGGCAGCCCCCCCGGGCTGTTTGCTGCTGGGGAGGCACCGGGGGGGGGATCGCTCGCACGCCCCCCCCCCGCCCCCCCGCCCGGGACAGCGGTGCCGGGGGGGGGGCTTGGGGTGTGTGAGAAACTATGGACTAGGGTATTGTTTATTAAGATTTATGTTAAGCCCAATGTAAAGGTCAGACAGTGTGAGAAACTATGCACTAGGGTATTGTTTATAAAGATTTATGTTAGGCCCAATGTAAAGGTCAGACAGCAAAAGATATAAACAGCCACAAGATACCGCTTGTGCAAGATAAGATAACCACCAGATGTCCAGGAACCGACAGAAACAGGACAAACTACCCCATATAAGGACATATGAGTGAGGGGTCAAGTATGGGACAAAGGAGGAAGACTTCTTACTTCGGCCTCAACGACCACCAGAAGGCAGAAAACGACCCCCTAACAACAACTGAAGCATGCGCAGAGTACCTCCACTACCTCATGAACACGGGAGTAAAGATGTATAAAAAGGGACTGTTTGAACTGCTCAGGACGGCAGTTGGCGGAGCGTAGACTCCCCTGTCGTCCAGCGCTGGTTTTGCTCATATTCTACTTGCTATAATTAATAAAATTTTAATTGGATTATGATCCGTTGTGGTCTCAATTTATAACAGGGTGTGTGTGTCAGTGCCGCCCCCGGCCCCCTTACCGTGTCCGCCGTCCTGGGCCCCCCCTTACCTGGGGAGGGGGCTCGACCTGGGCCCTCTGTGGACCCACCAGCAGGAACTGGGAGTATAGAGGAACGGGCTGGGGGCACAGCTGCCCTATGGCCCCCCCAGCCCCATGGCCCCCCCATGGGCTCCCCCACGAGGCCCCTGTGCCTCCCATCCACCCCAGATGCCCCCCAAGCCCCCCAGAGGACCTTGTGCCCTCCAACCAGCCCCCCAGCCGCTGCCAAGGCCCCTGCATAGTCACTGCACCCCCCAGCTCACCTAAAGGACCTAAGTCCCTTCCCAGCAACACTACTGCCCCCCCAGAGGCCCCTGTACCCCCCACCTGCCCGCCAAGTCCCTCCAGAGGCCCTTATGCCCCCCCAGGCCCTCAAATAGCCTTATGGCCCCCCCAGAGGCCCCAGAAGCCCCTAGGCCCCCTCACTAAGGCCCCTATGCCTCCCCAGACCCCCATGGGCTCCCCAAAACCCCCAGAGGCTCCTGTGCCCCCCCCCCAGAGCCCCCTATCCCTCCCAAGCCCCCCCAGGCACCTGTGCCGCCCCCCGAGGCCCCTATGCCTTCCTAGGGGCAGGGAAGACTCTATGGCCCCTCCAAGCCTCCCCAGAGGCCCCTGTGCCCCCCCCTCCGGCACCAACGAGCACCACGGGCCCCCCCAGAGGAACTTGTGGCCCACAACCAGGCCCCAGGACACTTCTGTTTGTGGTTCTCACTTTGCCCTGGTAGCCATGTGAAGCACACCACAACAGTTGTGCTACCTACTTTCTGGGGTGAAATGGGGAGAAGCTGACATTTGCACTCGGCCGCAGCCAAAATGCTCCACGGCACCACCCATGCACAGCTCCACCAGAGAAGGTGCCAGGAAGGATTTCTGTTTGTGGTTCTCGCTGTGCCCTGGTAGCCATGTGAAGTTGCCTTCTCACCAGGAATAACCTCTGTGAGGAGCGCGAGCTTCCGCAGAGATAACTCACCAACATCCAGCTGGAAGACAGGTCTTCAAACGGCGTACACCTCTTCCTCACCTTGGAATCGCTCTTGGACCGTAGCAAAGGTCCCGAGTCCTGTGACCAGGACCCCTGCCCAGGAAAACGGCACAAAGGCTGACCACAGGGAAGAGCGAAACTCTATCACGTGCCAAATGCTTTCTCAGACTAGATCTGGGCACGCTTTCGCTCCTGGTTGACCAAGAAGCTGGAATTGCTGCGATTCACAGCTCCACCGACGCTCAATAGCAGAGTCTCACCTGGGTCACCAGAAAATGATCCCGTAAAGGCGGTCACGGTGAAAAACCCTCTCAGACCTGATGTGAAGTTTCAGAAGGCAGGCATTCTTTATGACAGCGCTGGGAGCACGGGGGAGTGTCACCTCTGAGCACGCTCACCAAGTTACTCGAGGGTACACATTACATACAGCAGAGTACTTGCACGCTCATAGTGCATCACACACGCACACTCTACCGACTTGTCTCCTCTTGTGGCCAGAACTTCCCCGCTCAGAGGCTTTTTTGTGCATCACTCCAGAGAATGAAGTTCTTTTCCCCATCCGCTCTTTGTTCCGTGCCCTTCCCAAGGCTGACTCCCCAGATCAGTCATCCCTTTGTTCATCACTTCCAGCAACTTTAGAGAGGTAGCTTAGCTAAACTTTGTGCCTAGATTTCTTTCACATAGAGCCAAACACGATATTAGAGCTTGGAAACTGGGGAGTTTAGACATCTGGTCCCGTTGCTGAGCCAGCAACCTTCCCTGAACAGATTCCTTGGACAGAAAGGTATATACAGTGCTATCTATACAGTGCCATCAAAACCTTCCCCTGCATACCATGGCTGTCCCTAAAATCCTTCCATCGAGCACCCCAGTCATGCCTAAGGGCCTCCCCATTGCCCCCATCCCATTCCCAATTTCTTCCCTCAAGCCACCCCCCACCCCGCACCCCAGCTCGTTTCTAAAATCCTCCCCCGTGCCTCTCGGACTGTCCCCCAACTATTTCCCCTGTGCCCCCAACCCCAGCAGTCCATCTCTACAATCCTTCCCCCACCCCCCTCCTTTGCCCCCACAACCTTCCCCCTGTACCCCCATCCCACCCTGAGAACCTTCCTCAACACCCCAACCACCCCCCTCCGTCGGGCCCTGCAGTGATTCCACTTGCCCCCAGCCTGGCCCTAGCATCCTTCCCCTCACTCCCCTCCTGTCCCTAAAGCCCTTCCCCCCAGACCCTCACGGCCATTCCTAGACTCCTTTCCCCCGACCCCACACTTTCTCCCGTCACTCTTTATCCCCAGCCCCTGCCGGTCATGCCCTACACTCCTTCCCACAGCCCCCCCTCCACTCTGTCCCTAAAATCGTTCCCCTGCCCCCCGGCAGCCCCTAAAACCCTCCCTGGAACCCCCCTCTCACTACCTACAGGCCTCCCCCGACCCCTCGGTCCGTCACTAAATCCATCCCCCCCCCGCCCCCCCAGGCCTGCTAGAGACTCCTTCCCCCCACCCCCCGGTCCGTCCCTGAAATCTCTCCCCCGGCCCCACGGTCTGTCCCCAACAGCCCCCCCGGCCCCAGCAGGGCTGGCTCTTTACCATCGCGGTGGGAAAGGCGCTCAGGTTCTGCCAAGCATCTCTGCAGCTGCTGCTGTTGGAGGTCACCCTCAGAGGGAGAGGAGGACAGGACAGCCAGTGCCACCAGGGCTCAGCTGCTGGGAGCCCCAGCTTGTGTGGCATCGGGTGGGCCTCCCGCCACGGCCCAGCACAGCCTGCAGGTCCCCTCCGTCGAAAAGTCACCTCCTCTGGGCCATGGCCGCTCTGACAGGGCTCTTCCCAAAGCAGCCAACTCTGTTCCTCATGCCGACCGTCAGGCACAGGGGACGCTCACCTGAGAGCAGCTCCTGGCTGCACTGTGAGAGGGGGGCGAGGCCCGGCAGGAGGCCTCATAGCCCTGGGCACAGGATCCCTCTGAATTCAGCTGTTCCATTGCCTCAGGCAGCCAACACAGAAAATGGTGCCGCAAGACATGCGGTGCCACGGTTTGAAACTCCAGTGCCAAGCCAGAAGGGGGGAAACTGTCAACCCGCTTGGTCCTTGATGTCAGAAAGAGCTTCCTTGCCTAGTTTCTTACCCGTTGCAACTCTCAGCTACACCACATGCTTGAGGTTTTTCTAGGCTTCTCTCCGGGAAGGAAAAGGATGCCCAACTGCATGCATGCGTGTAATCACTAGAGCGTTTTGGAGTTTAAACTGTGAAAAATTACGTTTCAAAAGAGAATCAAAATGACACCCATTACCACCCAAGGTTCATGCCAGATGTTCTCCATAAAGGAGGACAGAGAAAGGTGTGGCTATATTGCCCACAGAACGCTAGAATCATTTCAGCTAGCAGGCACCCTGGAAGGTCTCCCATGCCTCCTCCTGTTCCAAACAGCCACAGTGAAGGAAAGGCTCCACGGAAGGAAAATCCTTTTCTCGTCACAGCTAGGGGTGCCACCGAGGCGCTTCCTGGGTCCCAGTGTTACAGAAAGAAGTTTGAAGCACTCTCCTCCAGAACTGATTCTCTTCTAAGAACAACCAAAGGTCAGGGAAATGCACAAGTGGAAAGACGCCTGAGACAGAGACATAAATGCACATACACGTAACAGTTTACTATGAGGTTTGCTTCCTCAGGCAGCAATGTTCAAGTATCCTCATCAGTCTTCCTCCCCATCTTTATCCAATCTTCCCTATTTCTGTTTCAATCGTCTGTAAAAACCTATTTCAGTTTATTCTGAGAGTTTTGTTGTGCACCTCATTTCGTTCGTAGCATGGTCCTGCTGCCCTGCTAATATGTCAAAATGTCAAGAACCAACTCAGACGGAGCCCCCAAACGTCTGGCCAACAGCTAAACCACCGAAGGTCTGGCTTTTCTCACCAAAACAGCTACTCTCAGGACCAGGTCTTAAAAACGGAGGGCTTTAAAAACAAGTGGCTCATGTAGGTGCTCCTACGCCCCCCTGCCATGGGCAGGTTCCTCGTGAGACCAAGGTGCTGCGCGGTGGTGCGGTGCAAGCATTAGTTAAACCAGACCAAGTTTACGATGCAAAGGAAATGGTCAAAGTCCTCGGTTTGAATGGCAGAGAGGCACCTGGAAGTCAGCTAGAGGCAAGTTCAGGCCAGAGTGCCGGCTTGCTGCCAGCACCAGCCCAGGGCTCTCCCGAGCAAGTGCCAGGACACCCTGAGGACAGAGGCTGACTCAAATAACCGGCCCTGGGAGCAAGGGCAGCAGAGGCCCCAGCTGGTCAGCAGCTGGAGCGCCAGAGGCACGGGCAGAGGCCCAAGGCGTGGGCTCTGCTTGGCATGGAGAAGAAGGAGCACAGGGGCTCTCCAGCTCTGCCTGCCGGCATGGGCCTTGCCCGCACACGTCTTTCTCCCAGGATGGACCAGGCACAGGCAACCACTGGCGGAACGTGCTCAGCTTTTATTGCTCTCAGAATGTGCCCAGGGTGGAGCAGAGTCTGGCACCACAATGTCCTCATGGCAGCTGAACGTGTTGGGCGCCGTCCATGCACCCATGCCTCGCATGCCTCCCTGTGCCACACCCTCTGGGTACCGCACAGGATCAGGGCCAGCTGCCATCTCTGGGGACCCCTTTGCCAGCACGGCGCTGCTGCTCTTGCTGTGGCCTGATGCAAGTAGAGCAGAAAGCCTTGCGCAGAGCCCTGAGTGCCCTGCGGAGGAGGGAGGGCCGTCGCCGTCGAGCTGGGGCATGCGGGAGGGCAGCCATGCCTGTGGAAGGAAGACAAGTGTAGGCAGGGGGCTGGGCAGGTACCGGGCAAGATCCTGCCTGCTCCCCGCCACCGAGAGCTTTCCCCAGGGAGTGGTGGCCAGGGAACGGCCAGCCCCCATGCACGCAGTCCTGCTTTGGCCTGGGTGCACATTGCCGGGACGGCTGGGCTAAGCCTTCCCTTGCCGGGCCAGCGCTACACTCGGGGATGTACCTGGCTCATCCTCGGGCTCATCCCTGGGCTTGGAGCAGGGCCACGTGTTATCGCTCTGCTCAGGGGCTGGCTGCCCCTCCTGGAAACCACCACGAGGGTCCTGGAACAGCTCCAGGCATGAGGGGTGGGCCATAAGGCTGTGGATGGCGATGCCTTCCCCTTGGCACAGCTCTTTGCCACCGTCGTCGTCTTCCCGCTTGTCCTCCTCTATGGCTGAGTGCCCTGGCTGCTCCTATGAAAACATTAACAGCCAAAGGAGATCCAAGCATCCGTTATTGGCTACTGGGGGAAACACAGGGGCTTAGGGACATGCTTTAGTGGTAGACTACGCAGTGCCGTGTGTCAGGTTGGTTAGGTTTATGGTCCCTGCAGCCAGAGGAGGGCTGTGCGTCACCTCTGTGCTGGGAAGCCACATGCACGTGGAGAGCAAGAGCACAGGCAGGGGATGGAGGGGATGTCAGCGGGCTGACACGGACAGCACCAGCCATCTCCCTGCCGCACACACCCTGGACACTATACGTGCCTACAGGACCTTGTGATGGTCCGTGCCGGACATGCACTCCAGGCTCACCTGGTGCCAAGACTCTGCAGACAAGGTAGAATCCATGTAACCTCTTGTATCTTCCCCTGCTCGGTCAAGGTGGGGTATGGCAGCATCATCCAGAGAGATCAGAAACAGCAATGAAGCCAGATCTTCCTCGTGCGCTGCCGGGGAGAAAATGGCTGTGCTGGCCTCTCCTTGATGCTCTCCAGACATGGCAGAAGCCATGTGTTCCCCATCCTCACATTCCTCTTGCACGAGAGAGGCTGTGCTGGGCTCTCCTTGATGCTCTCCAGACATGGCAGAAGCCATGTGTTCTCCATCCTCACATTCCCCTTGCACGAGAGAGGCTGTGCTGGGCTCTCCTGGAGGCTTTCCAGGCAAGGAAGACTCGCTGTCCTGAGTTGCTGAAGGTGGTCTTGGTGCCATCACCACATGCACGTTTTGTGCTGGGTCCCAGTGTTCTGCCAGTTGCTGACCGAGTCCCTGGATCGCTGCCACAGCCTCGTTCCGGACCCCACTCATTTTACACTGGTCTGTGTCCTGCAGAGCCATGTTGTAGGCTGCGGGGCTGTGTGGGGCAGCCGCCTGGCTCTCTGCCTGGGCTGCTGTGGGCTGCTCACTGAGGAGAGGAGATTCCTGTGCCTTTGCCACCTCTTTTCCTATGCGAGTTAGATGCGCGCAGTGCCCCTCTTCCTCAGAAGGTGTGGCCAGGGCAGCAGCTGCTGGCTCAACTTCCACGGGTTCCCCTTGCATAGCTGAAATGCTCTGTAGGTTGCCAGCTGCGTCTGCTGCTGCCCCTCTGCCTACACTGCTCAGCCAGCAGGGCCCATCCTGGGGACCAGCCTCTTCTTGGGGCAGCTCATTGTCTCTGTCTTCTCCCCAGTCTTTTTCCTTTGGCAGGGACCCTGGGTTGTTCTGTGGCCTTGCTGCCCTTGCCCAGTTCTTCTTGGGGACAGGAGCCGCTGCGCTTGCATGACTGCCTGTCCTGCTGTGCTGGGCTTTCTGATCCTCCGTCTTCACTGACGGCATGGCCACATGCTCCTGAAGAGCCTTGTGGTGCTCCGGCAGCGATTTGCCTTTGCACTTGTTTTTGGTGAGCGTCACCTGTGTTTTGAGATCGCGCTCTTCCACTTGTCCCTGCTGCCCTGAAGCCACATCCCTCCTGCCCAGGGAAGCTGGCACAGAAACCCTGCCAGCAGCACCAGTGCTTTTACGTGCATGAGGATCAGGCACGTGCTGACCTGCAGGGGCCTTGCCACTGTGGGCCACCCAGACCTCCTCTGATCTTGCCATCTTCGCCGCACCCAGCCTGTGTTCCCGGTGCCACTGTGCCTCTGTCTGCTGGCTGGGTCGGTGGCTCCCAGTGAAAACCTTGTCCGGGTCCGTACTCAAAAGGTACCTCTTTGTCTCCTTCCCAGCTGTGGCATTGGCTGCAGGGCTGTGTGGGGCATGCCTCCTGCTCTGCACACTGGTGGCTTTCCCCTGCTCACCAGGGATGCCCCGAGTAGATGGGACAAGCTGTCGGTGTCTGCTGGTTGCAGTGCTGCTGGCCTTTCCCCTGCCCTGGGCAGAAGCTGCAGAGGCTGCTGCTGGCAGAGGCGGGAGCTTGCAGCAAGTGCTGGCAGCTCCTGGTGCCCGAGCTGCGTGCACCTTCTGTGGTGCTGCTGCCTGCCTTGCTGGCAGACGGGCTGTCTCCTCCCGCCTCACCCTGATGGAGGGCATTGCCACCCTGCACGCTGGGCTGTCCGTCTGCAAGAGAAGGCGAGGAGAGAGGCTGCGTGACTGTGGCCCTTCGCCCGTGCCCCCGTGTCCCAGCTGGAAAAGCCCCTGTGCCGGCTCCCCTGCCAGCCCCCAGGGCAGCACGCGGCGCCACAGGGAGTTGCCGCTCGGCTCCCAGAGCTGGCTGGGGAGCGCACTGCTCCGGCCATGGCCCACAGTGACTCCTGGGAGCATCCCCAGCATGCCCGGGCAGCCTGCAGGCACGGTTAGGTGGGCTCAGCTTGCTATGTGACCGGGCCCTCCCGTCCCCTCCTGCAGCTCCCGCCTGCCTGTCGGCAGCTCCTGGACTCGGGAAGACGTTTGTCCCGGTCTCCCTCGGGCTCCCTACCTGTGCGCGTCGGCTCCCAGCGGCCTGTGAGCTCTGTGGGCAGGGGAGCGGTGGCAGCTTGTTCCTATGGGGGGACAAAGCCTGTCCCTGGCTGTCCTGCGGCGCTGCCAGCGGCCGCCTGTGGCCCATCTGCGGGCAGGAGGAGGAGAAGTCAAGGAAGGGAGGCGGCTGCCTTGGCACAGCGGCCCCCACAGTGGCGGCAAGCCCGGCCCTGGCACTAAGGCAGCTCCGCGTGGCCCCGTCCCACCACCGGCCTCCTCGTCCTGCCCCGTCCCTCAGCTGGTGCCGGGTCTGCAGGCCTTGCAGCCTGCTGATGGGCCGGGGGTGGGCGTTTGCCTCCTCGTGCGTGGGAATCTTCGGCAGCGCCTGCCGACGACCGGCCATGGTCACCCAGGGGAGATGCTGCCTCCTGAGGGAGTGGCTCTCCTGGGAGTGGGCACCCCAGGGCTCTGGCTCCTTAAATACCCGCGGGGTCACCGTGGGGACCCGCATCACAATGACCTCTGGGCACGGTGCGCCGCCTGCATCACAAAGCCCTGGCGATGCTGTGGAGCCTGGCGGGGACTGGCTGTGCCCGGCTGTGCCCGGCGTGGGGCAGCCCCTGCTTGCCCCTCACAGAGGCCCCAGCAGGCCCGAGCCCGCACCTCCCACATCCCCCCGGTGCCAGCAGCCTCTGCAGAGCTCAGTCCTGTGTGCGTGCAGCAGCTCTGGGTGCCACCGCCCGGGGCCTTGTCCCCAGGCATGGCTCCCACACAGGGCGCCCAGGCCTGGGGACGCTCCGGTGCCCGCCTACAGAACGCAGGGGAGGCCTGCAGGCCCGTGCCCAGAGGCCACTGGCCACGCCGAGCTGCTCCCGGCAGTCGCCATGGGCCGCGGGGTGACCAGCCCTCTCCCCAGCCGGCTCTGGGAGGCCCCTCCCAGGCTGCTCTTCTTCAGTGCCTTTCCTCCAGAGATGGAGCGTGCAAGGGCTCACACCCACAGCCAGGACGAGGGAGCAGGGCTGCCTCCCTGGGGCTGACGCTCTGTGCTCCCTTTCCAGCTGGAATGAAAAGAAAAGCTGCCTTTGTTCCCAGTTACAACACAGAGAAACACCTGTGTCTCATGCACATGCCTGCACCTTCTCTGACAGAAAATGGCTTTGGGGCACAATGGAAACTGCTGGGGAGAACAAAAAAACCCATTAAAATAAACGCTGCTCAGCTGATGTTGGAGACCTTGATATTAGGCACCCAGACTTGTTCTCCTCCCTGCAGTTGTCACTCCTGGACCAGGAATTGCTTGCTAGTGGGTGAATCTGACAGCAGCAGCTCCCAGGCAGAGCTGGGAGCAGCCCCTGGAGACACCTTTAGGCTTTACAGCAGTGTTTGCTGCCCCAGCACGGGTCCCCTGCCCCCTGCAGAGACCAGGCGGGAGGCTGGAGGGAAGAGTCCCACCAACAGCTTTGGCCTCCAGGCTGGAGAACCCTGTCCCAGGCTCAGGCACCGCTGCCTCCGGGCTCCCCTACCCCATCCTGGGGCAATAAGGCAACTCTCTTCCTTCTACAGAACAACACTCAAAGCTTAAGGGGAGGAGGAAATGCCTATTTCCTCCCTAATGCAGGTTTCCCCCAGGCCTAGAGGTTGCTGCTGTCTTCTGCTCGGCTGGGAGAGGGGTTGGAGCCTTTCTCCACCTCTCCTTGACTGCCTTTCTCCTGGGCTGGGCTGGAGGGTGGGGAGTCCAAGTGCCTCCAGTGCCGAGTGCCTGCCAAGGAGCAGACGCTCTCAGCAAAGCAGACGGCAACCACAGGTGCTGTTTCCCAGAGGACCTCTTGAAAGGAGCCTGCAGCAGGACCTGGCAGCCGGGAGACCCAGCACTGCGTGCCTCTTATCGCGGCCGATTTTGTCGCTTGCATCCTGCTGCCACTCTCTCCCTCACGAGCATGAGCAGGCAAACCCCTGCCCTGCAGCCGGATGTCTGTCCTGCTCCCCCGCTCTGGAGACCTGCCGCCCTGGGTGCCCCGAAGGAGAGGGTCGCTGCTGCTCTCAGCGGTGTCAATCGCTGCCCGTACCTGGGGTTGCTGTCGGTCCTTCCCCGCAGACCAGGCTCCCCACGCCGCCCACTCTGCCTTTGCTTGCTCGAGCTGCTCTTGCCACTTGGGCCTCACTTGCTCCCACTCTGCAGGCAGCTGCCAGACCTCCTGGAGGGGATGGCAAGGCAGCAGAAGGCAGGATTAGTCTCAGCGCCTGGAACGGGTGTCCTTCGGGTCTGACCCGTGTTGCCGCCCCTTGCCTCAGCTGGTCGGTTGGCAGGGCTTTGCCCCTAACACATCGGGGGCTCTGGGGTCATTCTAGGCTCCTGGCAAACACAGCTGCGACCAAAGCCCTCCGCTGTGAACAGCCGAGAAAGGACTTGGGCATCTCCCATAGCCCCTGGGCCAGGAGAAAGTGTTTTGTGACAATGCAGGGGGCAAGGAAGATCTGAAGGAGGTGACAGACAGCTGACAAGGAGCGCACGTCCAGGGGTCCTTTCAGGCTGGCTCTCTGCACAAAGAGGCTTCTGCCGAGTCCCCAGCAGCACGGTAGCTACAGCAAGGCACGCACCTGCAGCGCTTTCTGGCAGTCGTCTGAGGATGGGAGTGTACAGGTGGGTTTGGCTGGAGAAGCCGGCTCCTGCCTGCCTGCCTCCTTCATCCTGGGGGAGCTGCCTGGACGTGGGGGGAGCGCACTGCAAAGAGGCACCGGGAGCAGTCGGCATGAGCACGGGGCAGTTTGCTCTCCCACTTTCGCCTGGCACCAAAGCTCCCCAGGCTGGCAGAAGCAGCACGCGAGGTGGGGCCATCTCTGCTGGCAGCGGGGAGCCTTTCCTGAGCCCCCTCAGATGGACGGGGGAGGACTGCACCTCAGCTCTTGCGTGAGGGAACCACAGGGACGTGGGGTGCACTCAGCATCCACCACCTTCCCCAGGGAGGGGCCCACAACAGGGGAAACAAGCACATAAGAGCCATGCGGCACATGTCAGGGACCTTGCCGCGTCCCTGCAGCCGGAGTGTCCGGAGGGGATGTCTCTCCTCCACGGGTGCAGGATCCCTTTCATCCCTTCCCACCAGGGTCTCACCTCTCAGAAGTCTTCTTGCCCAAGTCTTTCTGTCTTGTGCCTGGCCCCTGACTTGGCAGTGCAGGAAGGGAAAGCTTCCTCCGTCTCTGCAGCAGCTTGCCAGGATGGCGCCTCTGCACCTGGCAAAGGAGGAAACTCAGCAGAGCAGCCCCCTGGGGAGTGCCTTTTGACGGAGCTGTGGTCACCCAGCGCGGGGCAGGGCCTCAGCTGGGCAGCAGAGACCTGTTCCCATACCTTGTCTGAGCCTGGACTTTGCTGCAGCCTTCTTGGCCCAGGCAGACAAAGCCTTGGCCACTGCTCTGCTGACCACCGTAAAGCGAAACCTGGGCAGTAAATGATGACACAGGCTTGAAGAAGGGTGACCCCTACCCTCTTGCAGCTTCCCAGCACTAATCCTCACGACTCTCGTGTGAGGCACGGCACCTCTCTTCCTTGTGGCCATGCAGCCATGCATGGGTTTTATTAGCAATCTCCCCCCAACACCGGGCGGCGTAGCTTAAAGCCCTCCCTGTGTGCAGCTGGCTCTCTCTGACGGGAGTGACGGGCAGGCTGGGCATGAGAAACGCAGTGACGCTGCCCGGCCACTCCAGGAGAACACACGTGTAACCCCAACTCATCGTAAGTTAACCAGAAACCAGCCCCTTCAGGTCAGGCCCCCTCCCAGACTCAACGTGCAACGCCGAGCCCCGGCAAGGCGCACTCCTGATCAGGAGCTGGGAATCCGCCCGCTCGGTCAGTCGAGGGCTGCAGAGGAAACGCACTCACCTGGGGAAGGCGTGGGCAGGAGCAGCCTGCATCCCCCGAGTGCTGGTTGCTCCAGCGGAGACGGCTGCACCGGGCATCCTCAGCCTCTGTAAAGTGACACAGAGCTGCTAGAAGGTTTCCGAGGCACTTTGCTCTTGGCTCCCAAAGGAAGCAGACCTGTCTCCTGCTCCAAAAGGAAGCCACTTTTCCAAACCCCTCCTCCAAATCTTCCGCCGTGAACATGAGCCCTTGCTCTGCTCTGGAGAAGCTGCACAGCAAACACTGAGACTGCGCAGTAACGCTGCCAGCCTTTCTGTAGGGCAAGAACTCAGAAGCTCAGAATAAAACTTCTTTTCCAATGGAGAACTCAGCGTGGGCGAGCACGTGGAAAGGTGTCGGACTGGCCTGCCACGTGCAGGCTGCCCAACGACCATCGGGTTGCTCACCCTTCAAGAGGCTTCCCAAAGTCACTGCATCACCCTCAAAGCCTGAGCAACTCGCAGTGCTGAGCAGCGCAATCCAGCTGGCCTTGCTCTCCAGCCCTGTGACGCAGTCGCAATAGAATCGCATGCACAGGACGTTGTCGGTGAAGGACAGAACGCCAATGTCCTTGAAGGCAAAGGCGAGGCGCTGCCTGTTCCTCAGTTGGAAGGAGTGCAAGAGTATGGCCTCTTGCACACAGCTCTGCACCACGTGCCATGGGAAGGAAGTGGCTCGTGACAGCCACCTGTAGTTCAGCGGCCCGATCTTGACATCCTCTGCAAGGAGGAGGAACATCGTCACTGGCAGAGCGGGCTGAATTTCTATGTAAAATTAGAAACAAAATGCCAGAGAAAAGGTCGTTTACGGAAACGGCTCTTGGGGAGTGGTTAGTTTGGGAGGAGCTCAAGCTGTCCGCCTAACTTTGGAGGGAATTCTCTCCAGAGAAATTCTGAAATCCTCATTTCTCTGCGCCCTTTCTGAAGGGCAGAGAGCATGCACCCCAGTCCCAAACAGGGCGCGGGAAAGTGGAGGGCGGCCGTTGCCTTCTCACCAGGAACAACCTCTGTGAGGAACGCGAGCTTCCACAGAGATAACTCACCAACGTCCAGCTGGGAGACAGGTCTTCAAACCGCGTACACCTCTTCCTCACCTTGGAATCGCTCTTGGACCGTAGCAAAGGTCCCGAGTCCTGTGACCAGGACCCCTGCCCAGGAAAACGGCACAATAGCTGACCACAGGGAAGAGCGAAACTCTATCACGTGCCAAATGCTTTCTCAGACTAGATCTGGGCACGCTTTCGCTCCTGGTTGACCACGAAGCAAGAGCAGGAGAGCTGCTGAGGGACTCCGTGAGAGAGGCCCGCTGTGAATCCTCCGCGGGAGGAGCAGCAGCGCTTCACCTTTCTCAGCCTTGGCCATCGGGCTGGGTGAGGGTGAGCTTTTCAGCGGCTGCAGGTCTCGGTCGCAGAGTGCAGCGAGGGTGAGGGCAGGCAGAGATCAGGCAGGAGAGGTTGTGGTCACCGAGGACATCCCCAGGGAAACAGGAACTCTCCAGGGACACACTGGGGACACCAGGACACAGGCAGGGACAATATTATGATGTTAGGGACTTCCGGGGGGACACCAGGACTCCCAAAGGGATGTCACTGGGACATTAAAGACACCCACCGGGACACACTGGGACACAAGAACACACGGGGAGACACCACGGCGATATATAGAATGGCCTGGTAATATCTGGACCCCTCCAGGGACACCACTGTGACATTAGGATGGGACATCAGGGACCACCCCCTCACCTTCCCCGGGGACACCAGGACCCCTCCAGGGACAGCACTGGGACATTAAGGACCCCCCTTTAACACAGCCCTACCCCAGGGACATTGTAGGGCATTAAGGACTCCTCCCAGGACACCAGGACCCCCACAGGACCAGAAACGCACAAGGGACATACTGGGAACACAAGGACAAACCTGGAGACATCCCTGGGACATCAGGGACACCACGACTGCCCCAGTGACACCACAAGGACATTAAGGACCCCCACAGGGACACCTTGCAACACAAGGACATACTGGGAGACACCACTGGGACATCATTAGAATAGCCTTTAGGACATCAGGACCCCTCCAGGGACACCCCCGTGACATTAGGAATTCCCCAGGAACCCCACCCCGGGACATAACAGCCTACCCACTCACCTCCCTGGGGACACCAGGACCACCCCCAGGGACACCCCACAACGCCCCAGGGACACACTGGGACACCAGGACACCACACACACACACCCCGGGACACCATTAGGACATCAGGGACTCCCCTAGAACCTTAACCACTAGAATGTCAAGGACCCCCAGAAGGACATATTGCACCCCCTGACAGACACCACTGGGACATCTAGAATGGACTGGGGACATCAGGACGCCTCCAGGGACACCGCTGTGACATTAATGACCCCCACCAGGGACACATTGTGATACACAAGGACCCACTGACACACCACTGGGACATCTAGAATGGCCTGGGGATACCAGGACCACCCCAGCGACAACGCTGGGACATTCAGGACCCCCCTGGAAACACACGACCTGCATCCAGGGAAACTGCAGGGGCATTAGGAACTCCCCCTGGGACACCAGGACCCCCACAGGACACACTGGGACACCCGAATGCCTATAGGGCCACCTGAGAACACTAGGACATCCCTGGAGACATCCCTGGGACACCAGGGACACTCCCGGGGACATTAGGACCCTCCCAGGGACACCCTAGTGACATTAGGGACATCTTGGAAGCAGAAGGACCCTCCACAGAGCACTCCTGGGACATCAGGATCCCCCCAAGGGGACCCTCCAGCAGGTCATTCTCAGTTATCACGCAGAAGCTCCCCCTCGATGGAAGTCCTTAGCAGCAGGGCAGCCCTCAGATCTGCACTGTCAAGGAAACGGAGCCCCAGAAACAGAACCCCCACCCCAAAATGGGAGGACCCCCTCCCCACATGACACTTGATAGTTTAACATTATGCTAGGGGCCAATCAATGTCCTCCTTTTTCTTCTAGTGCCGTGACGACCACGGGTGGTACATGGACCTCTGCCCCATGGTGAACTTAGGGGCCTCCTGCATCAGTAGCACAGGTGCTGCTCCTGCTTTAAGGCATCCAGGCCATCCTGAGCTCACCTCATCCAGCTCTTTGCAGGAGTAAGCTACAGCCCGCCCCTGAGGCCCTAAACAATGTGCCAGAACTCCAAAGGCAATACCTTTTCCCTCATGCTTAAGAAGTGCACAGGTCTTTGTCACATCAGGTAATCCCCACGTGGGGGCCTCCACCAGAGCTCACTTTTTTTCAGAGGCTTGAAAGTGGCTTTACCCTCCTCTGTCCCGCCAATAGACCCATGGCAGGAGGTTTTCAGTAGCTCGTACTGAGCTTTCACAAATAAAACACAATTGCCTCCCCAAAGCCGACACCATCCGACCACCCCGAGAAATCCTCGTAGTTCCTTGAGAGTCTGAGGCTCCGCGAGGCAGCAAATAGCCTCCTTCTGTTGGGATCGCAACTGTCTCTGGCCTTCCAGCACTTCAAACCCCAAACGTGGAAGTGACTCCTCGATAATTCCGTATCCACTAATTCCCAAGACATTTAGAAGGCTTATCGTCAGGGAAAGACACAGCTCCCAAGTCCCTGCCGCAACCAGAATATCATCCTATGATCGCAGAACTCTTCCCTGATCATTTTCTGTTCTCCAAATGTCGAACTGCTTTGCCAACTGATTCCCAAAGATTGTCGGGATATTTTGAAAGCCTTGTGGTACAACCGCCTAAGTGTATTGCAGTTTCCTTCCTGTTTCTGGGTTTGCGCATTCAAAAGCAAAAGGCTTCTGACTGTCAGTGCCCCGGGGAACACAGAAAAAGGCATCCTTCACATCAAAACCTGTACACCATCCCTGTTCCCCTGTAAGGGTGGTTTCATGTCTGTATGGATGTGCTACTGCAGGATAAATACCTTGAGGTATGTGATTTGTTGCTCTTAAATCCTGCACCGATCGGCAATCTTGACCCTTGGCCTTTTTCACTGGCAAAACAGGGGTGTTGGATTTCAACGCACACCCCACCAACAGGTTGTACTTCAAGAATTTCTGAATTATCGCTACCGACCCATTCCTAGCTTCCAGCTTCAGGCGACACTGTTTCATTCTCAGCGGGGATGATCCAGGCTTTAAGTCAATCCTTACAGGTTTTGACCTGTGGGATTTTCCAGGAACCTCTCCGGCTCGTACAATAGGAATCACAGCATCTCTGACCTCCGGGCGTATCTTTCTCCTTTCAAGGCAGCATAGCCTGTAATAACAAAGCTGCTGCCTCTCGACACAAACAGTTTCTGGAATTAAGATTTCTATTTCCTCGTTTTAAAATCAGATTTCTGCTTCCAATTTTTTGGAGTAGATCTCTCCCCAAACAATGCTTTTGGAAGATTTGGCTAATATAAAAACTGATGAGGAACCCACTGTTTTCCCAGCTTCATTGCTAAGGGTTTCAAAAATGGCCAAGTTTCATGGGTCCCTGCCATACCAGCAATGCTTATATCCTTACTGCTTAGTTCCCCTCTAAAGTCTTCTGAACAGAGGAAGTAGCCCCAGGATCTACCCAAAGCTCAACTTCTTCACTTCCCAGCTCCGCTTTCACCAGAGGCTCCTCTGGGGAGAGACTCCTCCGCTCCCCCTCATTCCTCGCTTACTGGGAGCAAGGGGGCAGAGGGGCTCCAATCCTTAAGCAGACGGTCTTCTTCTGAACGCCCATCCCTTCTGCACTGTGCACACTGATTATCAGCCAACCGAGGGCTGGGCCGGAGTCCCCCCTCGGGGCTCTGCCCCATCCTCAGGCCCTTGCCCTCACCCTACCATTTTACTCTGATACCGCCAACAAGCAACAATTTACTCTTCCCTTTCGACTCTCTCTATGACGAGCTGCAATCCAAGCAACATCCAACAGCTTTCCCCTACCTTGAGCAATCACTTCCTTGTAACTTCTGTAACTTTCTTCTAATACCATCCCAGGATTGGCTCATCAATAGAGGGGCCGATTGATCTCATCCCTCTTAAGATTCAGGGTCAGTACTTGTAGAGTTGCGGGCTACCTCCTTCATTCTGTTCTGCAGATCTGGGGGGGGCTCTTGGCTATCGTGCCTAGCCTCGTACCATTCGGACATGGTTACTGCCTTAGCCACAGCATTTTGAATGCCAAATAGAATCCCTTTCTGATACCGAGTCCAAAGCTGCCTGGGTCCGTTAACATGCAGGTCCCAGTTTGGACCAACAGAGGGGAAATGATGCTCCACAGTTCCTGTTTTAACCTCAGCTTCCACATGTATTCTAGCGGCTTGACAAATCATCTCCTTCTCACTACTATCAAACAAAACCTGCAGTATTGCCTCTATATCCTTACACTCTGGATCATCCTGTGTTTTAACCATCATTATTTCAAAAACACCAGCCGCCTTCTCAGGGTCGTCTCGGTAATTTCCTGCGGTTGCTTTGCAATGCTTCAACTCTGTTATTGAAAACAGGACCGTCACCGTAATGGGTCCTTCATTTGCCACAGCCTGGCGCAGGGGAGCCTGTATCACTTCCCCTGGTTTGGCCCGCTCCCACCCTGCGGCTGGGCTAAAACCTTCTGCCCCACTAAAGGGCTCTCCCTCTTCACAGCCACTTTCCCTGCCACCAGCCTCGTCAGCTCGCCTGCCACCACTTTCTCTTACCCTGCTCATATCACTAGTATCAGCGTCAGAACTCTCTCCCCGTCTCTGCTGGGCTCCAGCCATTAACTCTAAACCATCGCCTCTAAACCTCCTTCTTTCTTGTAGTCATTACAATTTTAAACGCCTCTGTCTGATACTACAAGCAGAGCAGACCCTTTTCAACAACCTCTTCTTATCCTTTTCCAAAGCCAAGAGAAAAGGATCTCAGGGAGGTAAATTTATACCACGCTGGTTTTGCCATTCAGAATGGGTCTTTACAGTGGAAAAAGATCAGCATATCAAACTCTGTCCCTTTTCCTTTCTTGCCTTCAAAACAACATCAGCGGTAACGTCGTACAATAATGCAAACTGCCATTTTCCCCCATCGCCCAGTTTCTACAGAGACCACCCCTGAGTACAGTATTGCACTAGGGTGCTTTTAGTTACATTTCCCTCAGAACTACCCCTTAATTCTTCCCAGTGTCCCAAAACACATCCCAGTGGAGACTGCTGGAAAATACCACGGCCGTGTACACTGACCAGGGCCCACTTTCTTTTAGCATCCTGAACACTTTATCATATACATGTATAGAAGTATTTTCAGATGTTCCGAGCGCACTCTACTAGACACACACACACCCCCCATTAATATACTTGAGTAGGTCAGGCAGAAATTTTACCAGACACATTGTTTCCAGGAGAGCCCTCAATAACCCAACCCAGCAGGGCTTTTGCCTCTGCTTAGGGGCAGGTATCCCAGACCACCAGGAATGCCTGACATCTTACCGGGGGAACGTTGCTTTGGAGTCGTTGGTCCGGGAATCAGAGGTCTTCCCCAAGAGTCCCTCAGTGCCGGCTGGAATTGCTGCGATTCACAGCTCCACCGACGCTCAATAGCAGAGTCTCACCTGGGTCACCAGAAAATGATCCAGTAAAGGCGGTCACGGTGAAAAACCCTCTCAGACCTGATGTGAAGTTTCAGAAGGCAGGCATTCTTTATGACAGCGCTGGGAGCACGGGGGAGTGTCACCTCTGAGCACGCTCACCAAGTTACTCGAGGGTACACATTACATACAGCAGAGTACTTGCACGCTCATAGGGCATCACACACGCACACTCTACCGACTTGTCTCCTCTTGTGGCCAGAACTTCCCCGCTCAGAGGTTTTTTGTGCATCACTCCAGAGAATGAAGTTCTTTTCCCCATCCGCTCTTTGTTCCGTGCCCTTCCCAAGGCTGACTCCCCAGATCAGTCATCCCTTTGTTCATCACTTCCAACAACTTTAGAGAGGTAGCTTAGCTAAACTTTGTGCCTAGATTTCTCTCACATAGAGCCAAACACGATATTAGAGCTTGGAAACTGGGGAGTTTAGACATCTGGTCCCGTTGCTGAGCCAGCAACCTTCCCTGAACAGATTCCTTGGACAGAAAGGTATATACAGTGCTATCTATACAGTGCCATCAAAACCTTCCCCTGCATACCATGGCTGTCCCTAAAATCCTTCCATCGAGCACCCCAGTCATGCCTAAGGGCCTCCCCATTGCCCCCATCCCATTCCCAATTTCTTCCCTCAAGCCACCCCCCACCCCGCACCCCAGCTCATTTCTAAAATCCTCCCCCGTGCCTCTCGGACTGTCCCCCAACTATTTCCCCTGTGCCCCCAACCCCAGCAGTCCATCTCTACAATCCTTCCCCCACCCCCCTCCTTTGCCCCCACAACCTTCCCCCTGTACCCCCATCCCACCCTGAGAACCTTCCTCAACACCCCAACCACCCCCCTCCGTCGGGCCCTGCAGTGATTCCACTTGCCCCCAGCCTGGCCCTAGCATCCTTCCCCTCACTCCCCTCCTGTCCCTAAAGCCCTTCCCCCCAGACCCTCACGGCCATTCCTAGACTCCTTTCCCCCGACCCCACACTTTCTCCCGTCACTCTTTATCCCCAGCCCCTGCCGGTCATGCCCTACACTCCTTCCCACAGCCCCCCCTCCACTCTGTCCCTAAAATCGTTCCCCTGCCCCCCGGCAGCCCCTAAAACCCTCCCTGGAACCCCCCTCTCACTACCTACAGGCCTCCCCCGACCCCTCGGTCCGTCACTAAATCCATCCCCCCCCCCGCCCCCCCCAGGCCTGCTAGAGACTCCTTCCCCCCACCCCCCGGTCCGTCCCTGAAATCTCTCCCCCGGCCCCACGGTCTGTCCCCAACAGCCCCCCCGGCCCCAGCAGGGCTGGCTCTTTACCATCGCGGTGGGAAAGGCGCTCAGGTTCTGCCAAGCATCTCTGCAGCTGCTGCTGTTGGAGGTCACCCTCAGAGGGAGAGGAGGACAGGACAGCCAGTGCCACCAGGGCTCAGCTGCTGGGAGCCCCAGCTTGTGTGGCATCGGGTGGGCCTCCCGCCACGGCCCAGCACAGCCTGCAGGTCCCCTCCGTCGAAAAGTCACCTCCTCTGGGCCATGGCCGCTCTGACAGGGCTCTTCCCAAAGCAGCCAACTCTGTTCCTCATGCCGACCGTCAGGCACAGGGGACGCTCACCTGAGAGCAGCTCCTGGCTGCACTGTGAGAGGGGGGCGAGGCCCGGCAGGAGGCCTCATAGCCCTGCGCACAGGATCCCTCTGAATTCAGCTGTTCCATTGCCTCAGGCAGCCAACACAGAAAATGGTGCCGCAAGGCATGCGGTGCCATGGTTTGAAACTCCAGTGCCAAGCCAGAAGGGGGGAAACTGTCAACCCGCTTGGTCCTTGATGTCAGAAAGAGCTTCCTTGCCTAGTTTCTTACCCGTTGCAACTCTCAGCTACACCACATGCTTGAGGTTTTTCTAGGCTTCTCTCCGGGAAGGAAAAGGATGCCCAACTGCATGCATGCGTGTAATCACTAGAGCGTTTTGGAGTTTAAACTGTGAAAAATTACGTTTCAAAAGAGAATCAAAATGACACCCATTACCACCCAAGGTTCATGCCAGATGTTCTCCATAAAGGAGGACAGAGAAAGGTGTGGCTATATTGCCCACAGAACGCTAGAATCATTTCAGCTAGCAGGCACCCTGGAAGGTCTCCCATGCCTCCTCCTGTTCCAAACAGCCACAGTGAAGGAAAGGCTCCACGGAAGGAAAATCCTTTTCTCGTCACAGCTAGGGGTGCCACCGAGGTGCTTCCTGGGTCCCAGTGTTACAGAAAGAAATTTGAAGCACTCTCCTCCAGAACTGATTCTCTTCTAAGAACAACCAAAGGTCAGGGAAATGCACAAGTGGAAAGACGCCTGAGACAGAGACATAAATGCACATACACGTAACAGTTTACTATGAGGTTTGCTTCCTCAGGCAGCAATGTTCAAGTATCCTCATCAGTCTTCCTCCCCATCTTTATCCAATCTTCCCTATTTCTGTTTCAATCGTCTGTAAAAACCTATTTCAGTTTATTCTGAGAGTTTTGTTGTGCACCTCATTTTGTTCGTAGCATGGTCCTGCTGCCCTGCTAATATGGCAAAATGTCAAGAACCAACTCAGACGGAGCCCCCAGACGTCTGGCCAACAGCTAAACCACCGAAGGTCTGGCTTTTCTCACCAAAACAGCTACTCTCAGGACCAGGTCTTAAAAACGGAGGGCTTTAAAAACAAGTGGCTCATGTAGGTGCTCCTACGCCCCCCTGCCATGGGCAGGTTCCTCGTGAGACCAAGGTGCTGCGCGGTGGTGCGGTGCAAGCATTAGTTAAACCAGACCAAGTTTACGATGCAAAGGAAATGGTCAAAGTCCTCGGTTTGAATGGCAGAGAGGCACCTGGAAGTCAGCTAGAGGCAAGTTCAGGCCAGAGTGCCGGCTTGCTGCCAGCACCAGCCCAGGGCTCTCCCGAGCAAGTGCCAGGACACCCTGAGGACAGAGGCTGACTCAAATAACCGGCCCTGGGAGCAAGGGCAGCAGAGGCCCCAGCTGGTCAGCAGCTGGAGCGCCAGAGGCACGGGCAGAGGCCCAAGGCGTGGGCTCTGCTTGGCATGGAGAAGAAGGAGCACAGGGGCTCTCCAGCTCTGCCTGCCGGCATGGGCCTTGCCCGCACACGTCTTTCTCCCAGGATGGACCAGGCACAGGCAACCACTGGCGGAACGTGCTCAGCTTTTATTGCTCTCAGAATGTGCCCAGGGTGGAGCAGAGTCTGGCACCACAATGTCCTCATGGCAGCTGAACGTGTTGGGCGCCGTCCATGCACCCATGCCTCGCGTGCCTCCCTGTGCCACACCCTCTGGGTACCACACAGGATCAGGGCCAGCTGCCATCTCTGGGGACCCCTTTGCCAGCACGGCGCTGCTGCTCTTGCTGTGGCCTGATGCAAGTAGGGCAGAAAGCCTTGCGCAGAGCCCTGAGTGCCCTGCGGAGGAGGGAGGGCCGTCGCCGTCGAGCTGGGGCATGCGGGAGGGCAGCCATGCCTGTGGAAGGAAGACAAGTGTAGGCAGGGGGCTGGGCAGGTACCGGGCAAGATCCTGCCTGCTCCCCGCCACCAAGATCTTTCCCCAGGGAGTGGTGGCCAGGGAACGGCCAGCCCCCATGCACGCAGTCCTTCTGCTTTGGCCTGGGTGCACATTGCCGGGACGGCTGGGCTAAGCCTTCCCTTGCCGGGCCAGCGCTACACTCGGGGATGTACCTGGCTCATCCTCGGGCTCATCCCTGGGCTTGGAGCAGGGCCACGTGTTATCGCTCTGCTCAGGGGCTGGCTGCCCCTCCTGGAAACCACCACGAGGGTCCTGGAACAGCTCCAGGCATGAGGGGTGGGCCATAAGGCTGTGGATGGCGATGCCTTCCCCTTGGCACAGCTCTTTGCCACTGTCGTCGTCTTCCCGCTTGTCCTCCTCTATGGCTGAGTGCCCTGGCTGCTCCTATGAAAACATTAACAGCCAAAGGAGATCCAAGCATCCGTTATTGGCTACCGGGGGAAACACAGGGGCTTAGGGACATGCTTTAGTGGTAGACTACGCAGTGCCGTGTGTCAGGTTGGTTAGGTTTATGGTCCCTGCAGCCAGAGGAGGGCTGTGCGTCACCTCTGTGCTGGGAAGCCACATGCACGTGGAGAGCAAGAGCACAGGCAGGGGATGGAGGGGATATCAGCGGGCTGACACGGACAGCACCAGCCATCTCCCTGCCGCACACACCCTGGACACTATACGTGCCTACAGGACCTTGTGATGGTCCGTGCCGGACATGCACTCCAGGCTCACCTGGTGCCAAGACTCTGCAGACAAGGTAGAATCCATGTAACCTCTTGTATCTTCCCCTGCTCGGTCAAGGTGGGGTATGGCAGCATCATCCAGAGAGATCAGAAACAGCAATGAAGCCAGATCTTCCTTGTGCGCTGCCGGGGAGAAAATGGCTGTGCTGGCCTCTCCTTGATGCTCTCCAGACATGGCAGAAGCCATGTGTTCCCCATCCTCACATTCCTCTTGCACGAGAGAGGCTGTGCTGGGCTCTCCTTGATGCTCTCCAGACATGGCAGAAGCCATGTGTTCCCCATCCTCACATTCCTCTTGCACGAGAGAGGCTGTGCTGGGCTCTCCTGGAGGCTTTCCAGGCAAGGAAGACTCGCTGTCCTGAGTTGCTGAAGGTGGTCTTGGTGCCATCACCACATGCACGTTTTGTGCTGGGTCCCAGTGTTCTGCCAGTTGCTGACCGAGTCCCTGGATCGCTGCCACAGCCTCGTTCCGGACCCCACTCATTTTACACTGGTCTGTGTCCTGCAGAGCCATGTTGTAGGCTGCGGGGCTGTGTGGGGCAGCCGCCTGGCTCTCTGCCTGGGCTGCTGTGGGCTGCTCACTGAGGAGAGGAGATTCCTGTGCCTTTGCCACCTCTTTTCCTATGCGAGTTAGATGCGCGCAGTGCCCCTCTTCCTCAGAAGGTGTGGCCAGGGCAGCAGCTGCTGGCTCAACTTCCACGGGTTCCCCTTGCATAGCTGAAATGCTCTGTAGGTTGCCAGCTGCGTCTGCTGCTGCCCCTCTGCCTACACTGCTCAGCCAGCAGGGCCCATCCTGGGGACCAGCCTCTTCTTGGGGCAGCTCATTGTCTCTGTCTTCTCCCCAGTCTTTTTCCTTTGGCAGGGACCCTGGGTTGTTCTGTGGCCTTGCTGCCCTTGCCCAGTTCTTCTTGGGGACAGGAGCCGCTGCGCTTGCATGACTGCCTGTCCTGCTGTGCTGGGCTTTCTGATCCTCCGTCTTCACTGACGGCATGGCCACATGCTCCTGAAGAGCCTTGTGGTGCTCCGGCAGCGATTTGCCTTTGCACTTGTTTTTGGTGAGCGTCACCTGTGTTTTGAGATCGCGCTCTTCCACTTGTCCCTGCTGCCCTGAAGCCACATCCCTCCTGCCCAGGGAAGCTGGCACAGAAACCCTGCCAGCAGCACCAGTGCTTTTACGTGCATGAGGATCAGGCACGTGCTGACCTGCAGGGGCCTTGCCACTGTGGGCCACCCAGACCTCCTCTGATCTTGCCATCTTCGCCGCACCCAGCCTGTGTTCCCGGTGCCACTGTGCCTCTGTCTGCTGGCTGGGTCGGTGGCTCCCAGTGAAAACCTTGTCCGGGTCCGTACTCAAAAGGTACCTCTTTGTCTCCTTCCCAGCTGTGGCATTGGCTGCAGGGCTGTGTGGGGCATGCCTCCTGCTCTGCACACTGGTGGCTTTCCCCTGCTCACCAGGGATGCCCCGAGTAGATGGGACAAGCTGTCGGTGTCTGCTGGTTGCAGTGCTGCTGGCCTTTCCCCTGCCCTGGGCAGAAGCTGCAGAGGCTGCTGCTGGCAGAGGCGGGAGCTTGCAGCAAGTGCTGGCAGCTCCTGGTGCCCGAGCTGCGTGCACCTTCTGTGGTGCTGCTGCCTGCCTTGCTGGCAGACGGGCTGTCTCCTCCCGCCTCACCCTGATGGAGGGCATTGCCACCCTGCACGCTGGGCTGTCCGTCTGCAAGAGAAGGCGAGGAGAGAGGCTGCGTGACTGTGGCCCTTCGCCCGTGCCCCCGTGTCCCAGCTGGAAAAGCCCCTGTGCCGGCTCCCCTGCCAGCCCCCAGGGCAGCACGCGGCGCCACAGGGAGTTGCCACTCGGCTCCCAGAGCTGGCTGGGGAGCGCACTGCTCCGGCCATGGCCCACAGTGACTCCTGGGAGCATCCCCAGCATGCCCGGGCAGCCTGCAGGCACGGTTAGGTGGGCTCAGCTTGCTATGTGACCGGGCCCTCCCGTCCCCTCCTGCAGCTCCCGCCTGCCTGTCGGCAGCTCCTGGACTCGGGAAGACGTTTGTCCCGGTCTCCCTCGGGCTCCCTACCTGTGCGCGTCGGCTCCCAGCAGCCTGTGAGCTCTGTGGGCAGGGGAGCGGTGGCAGCTTGTTCCTATGGGGGGACAAAGCCTGTCCCTGGCTGTCCTGCGGCGCTGCCAGCGGCCGCCTGTGGCCCATCTGCGGGCAGGAGGAGGAGAAGTCAAGGAAGGGAGGCGGCTGCCTTGGCACAGCGGCCCCCACAGTGGCGGCAAGCCCGGCCCTGGCACTAAGGCAGCTCCGCGTGGCCCCGTCCCACCACCGGCCTCCTCGTCCTGCCCCGTCCCTCAGCTGGTGCCGGATCTGCAGGCCTTGCAGCCTGCTGATGGGCCGGGGGTGGGCGTTTGCCTCCTCATGCGTGGGAATCTTCGGCAGCGCCTGCCGATGACCGGCCATGGTCACCCAGGGGAGATGCTGCCTCCTGAGGGAGTGGCTCTCCTGGGAGTGGGCACCCCAGGGCTCTGGCTCCTTAAATACCCGCGGGGTCACCGTGGGGACCCGCATCACAATGACCTCTGGGCACGGTGCGCCGCCTGCATCACAAAGCCCTGGCGATGCTGTGGAGCCTGGCGGGGACTGGCTGTGCCCGGCTGTGCCCGGCGTGGGGCAGCCCCTGCTTGCCCCTCACAGAGGCCCCAGCAGGCCCGAGCCCGCACCTCCCACATCCCCCCGGTGCCAGCAGCCTCTGCAGAGCTCAGTCCTGTGTGCGTGCAGCAGCTCTGGGTGCCACCGCCCGGGGCCTTGTCCCCAGGCATGGCTCCCACACAGGGCGCCCAGGCCTGGGGACGCTCCGGTGCCCGCCTACAGAACGCAGGGGAGGCCTGCAGGCCCGTGCCCAGAGGCCACTGGCCACGCCGAGCTGCTCCCGGCAGTCGCCATGGGCCGCGGGGTGACCAGCCCTCTCCCCAGCCGGCTCTGGGAGGCCCCTCCCAGGCTGCTCTTCTTCAGTGCCTTTCCTCCAGAGATGGAGCGTGCAAGGGCTCACACCCACAGCCAGGACGAGGGAGCAGGGCTGCCTCCCTGGGGCTGACGCTCTGTGCTCCCTTTCCAGCTGGAATGAAAAGAAAAGCTGCCTTTGTTCCCAGTTACAACACAGAGAAACACCTGTGTCTCATGCACATGCCTGCACCTTCTCTGACAGAAAATGGCTTTGGGGCACAATGGAAACTCCCGGGGAGAACAAAAAAACCCATTAAAATAAACGCTGCTCAGCTGATGTTGGAGACCTTGATATTAGGCACCCAGACTTGTTCTCCTCCCTGCAGTTGTCACTCCTGGACCAGGAATTGCTTGCTAGTGGGTGAATCTGACAGCAGCAGCTCCCAGGCAGAGCTGGGAGCAGCCCCTGGAGACACCTTTAGGCTTTACAGCAGTGTTTGCTGCCCCAGCACGGGTCCCCTGCCCCCTGCAGAGACCAGGCGGGAGGCTGGAGGGAAGAGTCCCACCAACAGCTTTGGCCTCCAGGCTGGAGAACCCTGTCCCAGGCTCAGGCACCGCTGCCTCCGGGCTCCCCTACCCCATCCTGGGGCAATAAGGCAACTCTCTTCCTTCTACAGAACAACACTCAAAGCTTAAGGGGAGGAGGAAATGCCTATTTCCTCCCTAATGCAGGTTTCCCCCAGGCCTAGAGGTTGCTGCTGTCTTCTGCTCGGCTGGGAGAGGGGTTGGAGCCTTTCTCCACCTCTCCTTGACTGCCTTTCTCCTGGGCTGGGCTGGAGGGTGGGGAGTCCATGTGCCTCCAGTGCCGAGTGCCTGCCAAGGAGCAGACGCTCTCAGCAAAGCAGACGGCAACCACAGGTGCTGTTTCCCAGAGGACCTCTTGAAAGGAGCCTGCAGCAGGACCTGGCAGCCGGGAGACCCAGCACTGCGTGCCTCTTATCGCGGCCGATTTTGTCGCTTGCATCCTGCTGCCACTCTCTCCCTCACGAGCCTGAGCAGGCAAACCCCTGCCCTGCAGCCGGATGTCTGTCCTGCTCCCCCGCTCTGGAGACCTGCCGCCCTGGGTGCCCCGAAGGAGAGGGTCGCTGCTGCTCTCAGCGGTGTCAATCGCTGCCCGTACCTGGGGTTGCTGTCGGTCCTTCCCCGCAGACCAGGCTCCCCACGCCGCCCACTCTGCCTTTGCTTGCTCGAGCTGCTCTTGCCACTTGGGCCTCACTTGCTCCCACTCTGCAGGCAGCTGCCAGACCTCCTGGAGGGGATGGCAAGGCAGCAGAAGGCAGGATTAGTCTCAGCGCCTGGAACGGGTGTCCTTCGGGTCTGACCCGTGTTGCCGCCCCTTGCCTCAGCTGGTCGGTTGGCAGGGCTTTGCCCCTAACACATCGGGGGCTCTGGGGTCATTCTAGGCTCCTGGCAAACACAGCTGCGACCAAAGCCCTCCGCTGTGAACAGCCGAGAAAGGACTTGGGCATCTCCCATAGCCCCTGGGCCAGGAGAAAGTGTTTTGTGACAATGCAGGGGGCAAGGAAGATCTGAAGGAGGTGACAGACAGCTGACAAGGAGCGCACGTCCAGGGGTCCTTTCAGGCTGGCTCTCTGCACAAAGAGGCTTCTGCCGAGTCCCCAGCAGCACGGTAGCTACAGCAAGGCACGCACCTGCAGCGCTTTCTGGCAGTCGTCTGAGGATGGGAGTGTAGAGGTGGGTTTGGCTGGAGAAGCCGGCTCCTGCCTGCCTGCCTCCTTCATCCTGGGGGAGCTGCCTGGACGTGGGGGGAGCGCACTGCAAAGAGGCACCGGGAGCAGTCGGCATGAGCACGGGGCAGTTTGCTCTCCCACTTTCGCCTGGCACCAAAGCTCCCCAGGCTGGCAGAAGCAGCACGCGAGGTGGGGCCATCTCTGCTGGCAGCGGGGAGCCTTTCCTGAGCCCCCTCAGATGGACGGGGGAGGACTGCACCTCAGCTCTTGCGTGAGGGAACCACAGGGACGTGGGGTGCACTCAGCATCCACCACCTTCCCCAGGGAGGGGCCCACAACAGGGGAAACAAGCACATAAGAGCCATGCGGCACGTGTCAGGGACCTTGCCGCGTCCCTGCAGCCGGAGTGTCCGGAGGGGATGTCTCTCCTCCACGGGTGCAGGATCCCTTTCATCCCTTCCCACCAGGGTCTCACCTCTCAGAAGTCTTCTTGCCCAAGTCTTTCTGCCTTGTGCCTGGCCCCTGACTTGGCAGTGCAGCAAGGGAAAGCTTCCTCCGTCTCTGCAGCAGCTTGCCAGGATGGCGCCTCTGCACCTGGCAAAGGAGGAAAATCAGCAGAGCAGCCCCCTGGGGAGTGCCTTTTGACGGAGCTGTGGTCACCCAGCGCGGGGCAGGGCCTCAGCTGGGCAGCAGAGACCTGTTCCCATACCTTGTCTGAGCCTGGACTTTGCTGCAGCCTTCTTGGCCCAGGCGGACAAAGCCTTGGCCACTGCTCTGCTGACCACCGTAAAGCGAAACCTGGGCAGTAAATGATGACACAGGCTTGAAGAAGGGTGACCCCTACCCTCTTGCAGCTTCCCAGCACTAATCCTCACGACTCTCGTGTGAGGCACGGCACCTCTCTTCCTTGTGGCCATGCAGCCATGCATGGGTTTTATTAGCAATCTCCCCCCAACACCGGGCGGCGTAGCTTAAAGCCCTCCCTGTGTGCAGCTGGCTCTCTCTGACGGGAGTGACGGGCAGGCTGGGCATGAGAAACGCAGTGACGCTGCCCGGCCACTCCAGGAGAACACACGTGTAACCCCAACTCATCGTAAGTTAACCAGAAACCAGCCCCTTCAGGTCAGGCCCCCTCCCAGACTCAACGTGCAACGCCGAGCCCCGGCAAGGCGCACTCCTGATCAGGAGCTGGGAATCCGCCCGCTCGGTCAGTCGAGGGCTGCAGAGGAAACGCACTCACCTGGGGAAGGCGTGGGCAGGAGCAGCCTGCATCCCCCGAGTGCTGGTTGCTCCAGCGGAGACGGCTGCACCGGGCATCCTCAGCCTCTGTAAAGTGACACAGAGCTGCTAGAAGGTTTCCGAGGCACTTTGCTCTTGGCTCCCAAAGGAAGCAGACCTGTCTCCTGCTCCAAAAGGAAGCCACTTTTCCAAACCCCTCCTCCAAATCTTCCGCCGTGAACATGAGCCCTTGCTCTGCTCTGGAGAAGCTGCACAGCAAACACTGAGACTGCGCAGTAACGCTGCCAGCCTTTCTGTAGGGCAAGAACTCAGAAGCTCAGAATAAAACTTCTTTTCCAATGGAGAACTCAGCGTGGGCGAGCACGTGGAAAGGTGTCGGACTGGCCTGCCACGTGCAGGCTGCCCAACGACCATCGGGTTGCTCACCCTTCAAGAGGCTTCCCAAAGTCACTGCATCACCCTCAAAGCCTGAGCAACTCGCAGTGCTGAGCAGCGCAATCCAGCTGGCCTTGCTCTCCAGCCCTGTGACGCAGTCGCAATAGAATCGCATGCACAGGACGTTGTCGGTGAAGGACAGAACGCCAATGTCCTTGAAGGCAAAGGCGAGGCGCTGCCTGTTCCTCAGTTGGAAGGAGTGCAAGAGTATGGCCTCTTGCACACAGCTCTGCACCACGTGCCATGGGAAGGAAGTGGCTCGTGACAGCCACCTGTAGTTCAGCGGCCCGATCTTGACATCCTCTGCAAGGAGGAGGAACATCGTCACTGGCAGAGCGGGCTGAATTTCTATGTAAAATTAGAAACAAAATGCCAGAGAAAAGGTCGTTTACGGAAACGGCTCTTGGGGAGTGGTTAGTTTGGGAGGAGCTCAAGCTGTCCGCCTAACTTTGGAGGGAATTCTCTCCAGAGAAATTCTGAAATCCTCATTTCTCTGCGCCCTTTCTGAAGGGCAGAGAGCATGCACCCCAGTCCCAAACAGGGCGCGGGAAAGTGGAGGGCGGCCGTTGCCTTCTCACCAGGAACAACCTCTGTGAGGAACGCGAGCTTCCACAGAGATAACTCACCAACGTCCAGCTGGGAGACAGGTCTTCAAACCGCGTACACCTCTTCCTCACCTTGGAATCGCTCTTGGACCGTAGCAAAGGTCCCGAGTCCTGTGACCAGGACCCCTGCCCAGGAAAACGGCACAATAGCTGACCACAGGGAAGAGCGAAACTCTATCACGTGCCAAATGCTTTCTCAGACTAGATCTGGGCACGCTTTCGCTCCTGGTTGACCACGAAGCAAGAGCAGGAGAGCTGCTGAGGGACTCCGTGAGAGAGGCCCGCTGTGAATCCTCCGCGGGAGGAGCAGCAGCGCTTCACCTTTCTCGGCCTTGGCCATCGGGCTGGGTGAGGGTGAGCTTTTCAGCGGCTGCAGGTCTCGGTCGCAGAGTGCAGCGAGGGTGAGGGCAGGCAGAGATCAGGCAGGAGAGGTTGTGGTCACCGAGGACATCCCCAGGGAAACAGGAACTCTCCAGGGACACACTGGGGACACCAGGACACAGGCAGGGACAATATTATGATGTTAGGGACTTCCGGGGGGACACCAGGACTCCCAAAGGGATGTCACTGGGACATTAAAGACACCCACCGGGACACACTGGGACACAAGAACACACGGGGAGACACCACGGCGATATATAGAATGGCCTGGTAATATCTGGACCCCTCCAGGGACACCACTGTGACATTAGGATGGGACATCAGGGACCACCCCCTCACCTTCCCCGGGGACACCAGGACCCCTCCAGGGACAGCACTGGGACATTAAGGACCCCCCTTTAACACAGCCCTACCCCAGGGACATTGTAGGGCATTAAGGACTCCTCCCAGGACACCAGGACCCCCACAGGACCAGAAACGCACAAGGGACATACTGGGAACACAAGGACAAACCTGGAGACATCCCTGGGACATCAGGGACACCACGACTGCCCCAGTGACACCACAAGGACATTAAGGACCCCCACAGGGACACCTTGCAACACAAGGACATACTGGGAGACACCACTGGGACATCATTAGAATAGCCTTTAGGACATCAGGACCCCTCCAGGGACACCCCCGTGACATTAGGAATTCCCCAGGAACCCCGCCCCGGGACATAACAGCCTACCCACTCACCTCCCTGGGGACACCAGGACCACCCCCAGGGACACCCCACAACACCCCAGGGACACACTGGGACACCAGGACACCACACACACACCCCCCGGGACACCATTAGGACATCAGGGACTCCCCTAGAACCTTAACCACTAGAATGTCAAGGACCCCCAGAAGGACATATTGCACCCCCTGACAGACACCACTGGGACATCTAGAATGGACTGGGGACATCAGGACGCCTCCAGGGACACCGCTGTGACATTAATGACCCCCACCAGGGACACATTGTGATACACAAGGACCCACTGACACACCACTGGGACATCTAGAATGGCCTGGGGATACCAGGACCACCCCAGCGACAACGCTGGGACATTCAGGACCCCCCTGGAAACACACGACCTGCATCCAGGGAAACTGCAGGGGCATTAGGAACTCCCCCTGGCACACCAGGACCCCCACAGGACACACTGGGACACCCGAATGCCTATAGGGCCACCTGAGAACACTAGGACATCCCTGGAGACATCCCTGGGACACCAGGGACACTCCCGGGGACATTAGGACCCTCCCAGGGACACCCTAGTGACATTAGGGACATCTTGGAAGCAGAAGGACCCTCCACAGAGCACTCCTGGGACATCAGGATCCCCCCAAGGGGACCCTCCAGCAGGTCATTCTCAGTTATCACGCAGAAGCTCCCCCTCGATGGAAGTCCTTAGCAGCAGGGCAGCCCTCAGATCTGCACTGTCAAGGAAACGGAGCCCCAGAAACAAAACCCCCACCCCAAAATGGGAGGACCCCCTCCCCACATGACACTTGATAGTTCAACATTATGCTAGGGGCCAATCAATGTCCTCCTTTTTCTTCTAGTGCCGTGACGACCACGGGTGGTACATGGACCTCTGCCCCATGGTGAACTTAGGGGCCTCCTGCATCAGTAGCACAGGTGCTGCTCCTGCTTTAAGGCATCCAGGCCATCCTGAGCTCACCTCATCCAGCTCTTTGCAGGAGTAAGCTACAGCCCGCCCCTGAGGCCCTAAACAATGTGCCAGAACTCCAAAGGCAATACCTTTTCCCTCATGCTTAAGAAGTGCACAGGTCTTTGTCACATCAGGTAATCCCCACGTGGGGGCCTCCACCAGAGCTCACTTTTTTTCAGAGGCTTGAAAGTGGCTTTACCCTCCTCTGTCCCGCCAATAGACCCATGGCAGGAGGTTTTCAGTAGCTCGTACTGAGCTTTCACAAATAAAACACAATTGCCTCCCCAAAGCCGACACCACCCGACCACCCCGAGAAATCCTCGTAGTTCCTTGAGAGTCTGAGGCTCCGCGAGGCAGCAAATAGCCTCCTTCTGTTGGGATCGCAACTGTCTCTGGCCTTCCAGCACTTCAAACCCCAAACGTGGAAGTGACTCCTCGATAATTCCATATCCACTAATTCCCAAGACATTTAGAAGGCTTATCGTCAGGGAAAGACACAGCTCCCAAGTCCCTGCCGCAACCAGAATATCATCCTATGATCGCAGAACTCTTCCCTGATCATTTTCTGTTCTCCAAATGTCAAACTGCTTTGCCAACTGATTCCCAAAGATTGTCGGGATATTTTGAAAGCCTTGTGGTACAACCGCCTAAGTGTATTGCAGTTTCCTTCCCGTTTCTGGGTTTGCGCATTCAAAAGCAAAAGGCTTCTGACTGTCAGTGCCCCGGGGAACACAGAAAAAGGCATCCTTCACATCAAAACCTGTACACCATCCCTGTTCCCCTGTAAGGGTGGTTTCATGTCTGTATGGATGTGCTACTGCAGGATAAATACCTTGAGGTATGTGATTTGTTGCTCTTAAATCCTGCACCGATCGGCAATCTTGACCCTTGGCCTTTTTCACTGGCAAAACAGGGGTGTTGGATTTCAACGCACACCCCACCAACAGGTTGTACTTCAAGAATTTCTGAATTATCGCTACCGACCCATTCCTAGCTTCCAGCTTCAGGCGACACTGTTTCATTCTCAGCGGGGATGATCCAGGCTTTAAGTCAATCCTTACAGGTTTTGACCTGTGGGATTTTCCAGGAACCTCTCCGGCTCGTACAATAGGAATCACAGCATCTCTGACCTCCGGGCGTATCTTTCTCCTTTCAAGGCAGCATAGCCTGTAATAACAAAGCTGCTGCCTCTCGACACAAACAGTTTCTGGAATTAAGATTTCTATTTCCTCGTTTTAAAATCAGATTTCTGCTTCCAATTTTTTGGAGTAGATCTCTCCCCAAACAATGCTTTTGGAAGATTTGGCTAATATAAAAACTGATGAGGAACCCACTGTTTTCCCAGCTTCATTGCTAAGGGTTTCAAAAATGGCCAAGTTTCATGGGTCCCTGCCATACCAGCAATGCTTATATCCTTACTGCTTAGTTCCCCTCTAAAGTCTTCTGAACAGAGGAAGTAGCCCCAGGATCTACCCAAAGCTCAACTTCTTCACTTCCCAGCTCCGCTTTCACCAGAGGCTCCTCTGGGGAGAGACTCCTCCGCTCCCCCTCATTCCTCGCTTACTGGGAGCAAGGGGGCAGAGGGGCTCCAATCCTTAAGCAGACGGTCTTCTTCTGAACGCCCATCCCTTCTGCACTGTGCACACTGATTATCAGCCAACCGAGGGCTGGGCCGGAGTCCCCCCTCGGGGCTCTGCCCCATCCTCAGGCCCTTGCCCTCACCCTACCATTTTACTCTGATACCGCCAACAAGCAACAATTTACTCTTCCCTTTCGACTCTCTCTATGACGAGCTGCAATCCAAGCAACATCCAACAGCTTTCCCCTACCTTGAGCAATCACTTCCTTGTAACTTCTGTAACTTTCTTCTAATACCATCCCAGGATTGGCTCATCAATAGAGGGGCCGATTGATCTCATCCCTCTTAAGATTCAGGGTCAGTACTTGTAGAGTTGCGGGCTACCTCCTTCATTCTGTTCTGCAGATCTGGGGGGGGCTCTTGGCTATCGTGCCTAGCCTCGTACCATTCGGACATGGTTACTGCCTTAGCCACAGCATTTTGAATGCCAAATAGAATCCCTTTCTGATACCGAGTCCAAAGCTGCCTGGGTCCGTTAACATGCAGGTCCCAGTTTGGACCAACAGAGGGGAAATGATGCTCCACAGTTCCTGTTTTAACCTCAGCTTCCACATGTATTCTAGCGGCTTGACAAATCATCTCCTTCTCACTACTATCAAACAAAACCTGCAGTATTGCCTCTATATCCTTACACTCTGGATCATCCTGTGTTTTAACCATCATTATTTCAAAAACACCAGCCGCCTTCTCAGGGTCGTCTCGGTAATTTCCTGCGGTTGCTTTGCAATGCTTCAACTCTGTTATTGAAAACAGGACCGTCACCGTAATGGGTCCTTCATTTGCCACAGCCTGGCGCAGGGGAGCCTGTATCACTTCCCCTGGTTTGGCCCGCTCCCACCCTGCGGCTGGGCTAAAACCTTCTGCCCCACTAAAGGGCTCTCCCTCTTCACAGCCACTTTCCCTGCCACCAGCCTCGTCAGCTCGCCTGCCACCACTTTCTCTTACCCTGCTCATATCACTAGTATCAGCGTCAGAACTCTCTCCCCGTCTCTGCTGGGCTCCAGCCATTAACTCTAAACCATCGCCTCTAAACCTCCTTCTTTCTTGTAGTCATTACAATTTTAAACGCCTCTGTCTGATACTACAAGCAGAGCAGACCCTTTTCAACAACCTCTTCTTATCCTTTTCCAAAGCCAAGAGAAAAGGATCTCAGGGAGGTAAATTTATACCACGCTGGTTTTGCCATTCAGAATGGGTCTTTACAGTGGAAAAAGATCAGCATATCAAACTCTGTCCCTTTTCCTTTCTTGCCTTCAAAACAACATCAGCGGTAACGTCGTACAATAATGCAAACTGCCATTTTCCCCCATCGCCCAGTTTCTACAGAGACCACCCCTGAGTACAGTATTGCACTAGGGTGCTTTTAGTTACATTTCCCTCAGAACTACCCCTTAATTCTTCCCAGTGTCCCAAAACACATCCCAGTGGAGACTGCTGGAAAATACCACGGCCGTGTACACTGACCAGGGCCCACTTTCTTTTAGCATCCTGAACACTTTATCATATACATGTATAGAAGTATTTTCAGATGTTCCGAGCGCACTCTACTAGACACACACACACACACCCCCCCCATTAATATACTTGAGTAGGTCAGGCAGAAATTTTACCAGACACATTGTTTCCAGGAGAGCCCTCAATAACCCAACCCAGCAGGGCTTTTGCCTCTGCTTAGGGGCAGGTATCCCAGACCACCAGGAATGCCTGACATCTTACCGGGGGAACGTTGCTTTGGAGTCGTTGGTCCGGGAATCAGAGGTCTTCCCCAAGAGTCCCTCAGTGCCGGCTGGAATTGCTGCGATTCACAGCTCCACCGACGCTCAATAGCAGAGTCTCACCTGGGTCACCAGAAAATGATCCCGTAAAGGCGGTCACGGTGAAAAACCCTCTCAGACCTGATGTGAAGTTTCAGAAGGCAGGCATTCTTTATGACAGCGCTGGGAGCACGGGGGAGTGTCACCTCTGAGCACGCTCACCAAGTTACTCGAGGGTACACATTACATACAGCAGAGTACTTGCACGCTCATAGGGCATCACACACGCACACTCTACCGACTTGTCTCCTCTTGTGGCCAGAACTTCCCCGCTCAGAGGTTTTTTGTGCATCACTCCAGAGAATGAAGTTCTTTTCCCCATCCGCTCTTTGTTCCGTGCCCTTCCCAAGGCTGACTCCCCAGATCAGTCATCCCTTTGTTCATCACTTCCAACAACTTTAGAGAGGTAGCTTAGCTAAACTTTGTGCCTAGATTTCTCTCACATAGAGCCAAACACGATATTAGAGCTTGGAAACTGGGGAGTTTAGACATCTGGTCCCGTTGCTGAGCCAGCAACCTTCCCTGAACAGATTCCTTGGACAGAAAGGTATATACAGTGCTATCTATACAGTGCCATCAAAACCTTCCCCTGCATACCATGGCTGTCCCTAAAATCCTTCCATCGAGCACCCCAGTCATGCCTAAGGGCCTCCCCATTGCCCCCATCCCATTCCCAATTTCTTCCCTCAAGCCACCCCCCACCCCGCACCCCAGCTCATTTCTAAAATCCTCCCCCGTGCCTCTCGGACTGTCCTCCAACTATTTCCCCTGTGCCCCCAACCCCAGCAGTCCATCTCTACAATCCTTCCCCCACCCCCCTCCTTTGCCCCCACAACCTTCCCCCTGTACCCCCATCCCACCCTGAGAACCTTCCTCAACACCCCAACCACCCCCCTCCGTCGGGCCCTGCAGTGATTCCACTTGCCCCCAGCCTGGCCCTAGCATCCTTCCCCTCACTCCCCTCCTGTCCCTAAAGCCCTTCCCCCCAGACCCTCACGGCCATTCCTAGACTCCTTTCCCCCGACCCCACACTTTCTCCCGTCACTCTTTATCCCCAGCCCCTGCCGGTCATGCCCTACACTCCTTCCCACAGCCCCCCCTCCACTCTGTCCCTAAAATCGTTCCCCTGCCCCCCGGCAGCCCCTAAAACCCTCCCTGGAACCCCCCTCTCACTACCTACAGGCCTCCCCCGACCCCTCGGTCCGTCACTAAATCCATCCCCCCCCCGCCCCCCCAGGCCTGCTAGAGACTCCTTCCCCCCACCCCCCGGTCCGTCCCTGAAATCTCTCCCCCGGCCCCACGGTCTGTCCCCAACAGCCCCCCCGGCCCCAGCAGGGCTGGCTCTTTACCATCGCGGTGGGAAAGGCGCTCAGGTTCTGCCAAGCATCTCTGCAGCTGCTGCTGTTGGAGGTCACCCTCAGAGGGAGAGGAGGACAGGACAGCCAGTGCCACCAGGGCTCAGCTGCTGGGAGCCCCAGCTTGTGTGGCATCGGGTGGGCCTCCCGCCACGGCCCAGCACAGCCTGCAGGTCCCCTCCGTCGAAAAGTCACCTCCTCTGGGCCATGGCCGCTCTGACAGGGCTCTTCCCAAAGCAGCCAACTCTGTTCCTCATGCCGACCGTCAGGCACAGGGGACGCTCACCTGAGAGCAGCTCCTGGCTGCACTGTGAGAGGGGGGCGAGGCCCGGCAGGAGGCCTCATAGCCCTGGGCACAGGATCCCTCTGAATTCAGCTGTTCCATTGCCTCAGGCAGCCAACACAGAAAATGGTGCCGCAAGACATGCGGTGCCACGGTTTGAAACTCCAGTGCCAAGCCAGAAGGGGGGAAACTGTCAACCCGCTTGGTCCTTGATGTCAGAAAGAGCTTCCTTGCCTAGTTTCTTACCCGTTGCAACTCTCAGCTACACCACATGCTTGAGGTTTTTCTAGGCTTCTCTCCGGGAAGGAAAAGGATGCCCAACTGCATGCATGCGTGTAATCACTAGAGCGTTTTGGAGCTTAAACTGTGAAAAATTACGTTTCAAAAGAGAATCAAAATGACACCCATTACCACCCAAGGTTCATGCCAGATGTTCTCCATAAAGGAGGACAGAGAAAGGTGTGGCTATATTGCCCACAGAACGCTAGAATCATTTCAGCTAGCAGGCACCCTGGAAGGTCTCCCATGCCTCCTCCTGTTCCAAACAGCCACAGTGAAGGAAAGGCTCCACGGAAGGAAAATCCTTTTCTCGTCACAGCTAGGGGTGCCACCGAGGCGCTTCCTGGGTCCCAGTGTTACAGAAAGAAGTTTGAAGCACTCTCCTCCAGAACTGATTCTCTTCTAAGAACAACCAAAGGTCAGGGAAATGCACAAGTGGAAAGACGCCTGAGACAGAGACATAAATGCACATACACATAACAGTTTACTATGAGGTTTGCTTCCTCAGGCAGCAATGTTCAAGTATCCTCATCAGTCTTCCTCCCCATCTTTATCCAATCTTCCCTATTTCTGTTTCAATCGTCTGTAAAAACCTATTTCAGTTTATTCTGAGAGTTTTGTTGTGCACCTCATTTCGTTCGTAGCATGGTCCTGCTGCCCTGCTAATATGGCAAAATGTCAAGAACCAACTCAGACGGAGCCCCCAGACGTCTGGCCAACAGCTAAACCACCGAAGGTCTGGCTTTTCTCACCAAAACAGCTACTCTCAGGACCAGGTCTTAAAAACGGAGGGCTTTAAAAACAAGTGGCTCATGTAGGTGCTCCTACGCCCCCCTGCCATGGGCAGGTTCCTCGTGAGACCAAGGTGCTGCAGGGTGGTGCGGTGCAAGCATTAGTTAAACCAGACCAAGTTTACGATGCAAAGGAAATGGTCAAAGTCCTCGGTTTGAATGGCAGAGAGGCACCTGGAAGTCAGCTAGAGGCAAGTTCAGGCCAGAGTGCCGGCTTGCTGCCAGCACCAGCCCAGGGCTCTCCCGAGCAAGTGCCAGGACACCCTGAGGACAGAGGCTGACTCAAATAACCGGCCCTGGGAGCAAGGGCAGCAGAGGCCCCAGCTGGTCAGCAGCTGGAGCGCCAGAGGCACGGGCAGAGGCCCAAGGCGTGGGCTCTGCTTGGCATGGAGAAGAAGGAGCACAGGGGCTCTCCAGCTCTGCCTGCCGGCATGGGCCTTGCCCGCACACGTCTTTCTCCCAGGATGGACCAGGCACAGGCAACCACTGGCGGAACGTGCTCAGCTTTTATTGCTCTCAGAATGTGCCCAGGGTGGAGCAGAGTCTGGCACCACAATGTCCTCATGGCAGCTGAACGTGTTGGGCGCCGTCCATGCACCCATGCCTCGCGTGCCTCCCTGTGCCACACCCTCTGGGTACCGCACAGGATCAGGGCCAGCTGCCATCTCTGGGGACCCCTTTGCCAGCACGGCGCTGCTGCTCTTGCTGTGGCCTGATGCAAGTAGGGCAGAAAGCCTTGCGCAGAGCCCTGAGTGCCCTGCGGAGGAGGGAGGGCCGTCGCCGTCGAGCTGGGGCATGCGGGAGGGCAGCCATGCCTGTGGAAGGAAGACAAGTGTAGGCAGGGGGCTGGGCAGGTACCGGGCAAGATCCTGCCTGCTCCCCGCCACCGAGAGCTTTCCCCAGGGAGTGGTGGCCAGGGAACGGCCAGCCCCCATGCACGCAGTCCTTCTGCTTTGGCCTGGGTGCACATTGCCGGGACGGCTGGGCTAAGCCTTCCCTTGCCGGGCCAGCGCTACACTCGGGGATGTACCTGGCTCATCCTCGGGCTCATCCCTGGGCTTGGAGCAGGGCCACGTGTTATCGCTCTGCTCAGGGGCTGGCTGCCCCTCCTGGAAACCACCACGAGGGTCCTGGAACAGCTCCAGGCATGAGGGGTGGGCCATAAGGCTGTGGATGGCGATGCCTTCCCCTTGGCACAGCTCTTTGCCACTGTCGTCGTCTTCCCGCTTGTCCTCCTCTATGGCTGAGTGCCCTGGCTGCTCCTATGAAAACATTAACAGCCAAAGGAGATCCAAGCATCCGTTATTGGCTACCGGGGGAAACACAGGGGCTTAGGGACATGCTTTAGTGGTAGACTACGCAGTGCCGTGTGTCAGGTTGGTTAGGTTTATGGTCCCTGCAGCCAGAGGAGGGCTGTGCGTCACCTCTGTGCTGGGAAGCCACATGCACGTGGAGAGCAAGAGCACAGGCAGGGGATGGAGGGGATATCAGCGGGCTGACACGGACAGCACCAGCCATCTCCCTGCCGCACACACCCTGGACACTATACGTGCCTACAGGACCTTGTGATGGTCCGTGCCGGACATGCACTCCAGGCTCACCTGGTGCCAAGACTCTGCAGACAAGGTAGAATCCATGTAACCTCTTGTATCTTCCCCTGCTCGGTCAAGGTGGGGTGCGGCAGCATCATCCAGAGAGATCAGAAACAGCAATGAAGCCAGATCTTCCTCGTGCGCTGCCGGGGAGAAAATGGCTGTGCTGGCCTCTCCTTGATGCTCTCCAGACATGGCAGAAGCCATGTGTTCCCCATCCTCACATTCCCCTTGCACGAGAGAGGCTGTGCTGGCCTCTCCTTGATGCTCTCCAGACATGGCAGAAGCCATGTGTTCTCCATCCTCACATTCCCCTTGCACGAGAGAGGCTGTGCTGGGCTCTCCTGGAGGCTTTCCAGGCAAGGAAGACTCGCTGTCCTGAGTTGCTGAAGGTGGTCTTGGTGCCATCACCACATGCACGTTTTGTGCTGGGTCCCAGTGTTCTGCCAGTTGCTGACCGAGTCCCTGGATCGCTGCCACAGCCTCATTCCGGACCCCACTCATTTTACACTGGTCTGTGTCCTGCAGAGCCATGTTGTAGGCTGCGGGGCTGTGTGGGGCAGCCGCCTGGCTCTCTGCCTGGGCTGCTGTGGGCTGCTCACTGAGGAGAGGAGATTCCTGTGCCTTTGCCACCTCTTTTCCTTTGCGAGTTAGATGCGCGCAGTGCCCCTCTTCCTCAGAAGGTGTGGCCAGGGCAGCAGCTGCTGGCTCAACTTCCACGGGTTCCCCTTGCATAGCTGAAATGCTCTGTAGGTTGCCAGCTGCGTCTGCTGCTGCCCCTCTGCCTACACTGCTCAGCCAGCAGGGCCCATCCTGGGGACCAGCCTCTTCTTGGGGCAGCTCATTGTCTCTGTCTTCTCCCCAGTCTTTTTCCTTTGGCAGGGACCCTGGGTTGTTCTGTGGCCTTGCTGCCCTTGCCCAGTTCTTCTTGGGGACAGGAGCCGCTGTGCTTGCATGACTGCCTGTCCTGCTGTGCTGGGCTTTCTGATCCTCCGTCTTCACTGACGGCATGGCCACATGCTCCTGAAGAGCCTTGTGGTGCTCCGGCAGCGATTTGCCTTTGCACTTGTTTTTGGTGAGCGTCACCTGTGTTTTGAGATCGCGCTCTTCCACTTGTCCCTGCTGCCCTGAAGCCACATCCCTCCTGCCCAGGGAAGCTGGCACAGAAACCCTGCCAGCAGCACCAGTGCTTTTACGTGCATGAGGATCAGGCACGTGCTGACCTGCAGGGGCCTTGCCACTGTGGGCCACCCGGGCCTCCTCTGATCTTGCCATCTTCGCCGCACCCAGCCTGTGTTCCCAGTGCCACTGTGCCGCTGTCTGCTGGCTGGGTCGGTGGCTCCCAGTGAATACCTTGTCCGGGTCCGTACTCAAAAGGTACCTCTTTGTCTCCTTCCCAGCTGTGGCATTGGCTGCAGGGCTGTGTGGGGCATGCCTCCTGCTCTGCACACTGGTGGCTTTCCCCTGCTCACCAGGGATGCCCCGAGTAGATGGGACAAGCTGTCGGTGTCTGCTGGTTGCAGTGCTGCTGGCCTTTCCCCTGCCCTGGGCAGAAGCTGCAGAGGCTGCTGCTGGCAGAGGCGGGAGCTTGCAGCAAGTGCTGGCGGCTCCTGGTGCCCGAGCTGCGTGCACCTTCTGTGGTGCTGCTGCCTGCCTTGCTGGCAGACGGGCTGTCTCCTCCCGCCTCACCCTGATGGAGGGCATTGCCACCCTGCACGCTGGGCTGTCCGTCTGCAAGAGAAGGCGAGGAGAGAGGCTGCGTGACTGTGGCCCTTCGCCCGTGCCCCCGTGTCCCAGCTGGAAAAGCCCCTGTGCCGGCTCCCCTGCCAGCCCCCAGGGCAGCACGCGGCGCCACAGGGAGTTGCCGCTCGGCTCCCAGAGCTGGCTGGGGAGCGCACTGCTCCGGCCATGGCCCACAGTGACTCCTGGGAGCATCCCCAGCATGCCCGGGCAGCCTGCAGGCACGGTTAGGTGGGCTCAGCTTGCTATGTGACCGGGCCCTCCCGTCCCCTCCTGCAGCTCCCGCCTGCCTGTCGGCAGCTCCTGGACTCGGGAAGACGTTTGTCCCGGTCTCCCTCGGGCTCCCTACCTGTGCGCGTCGGCTCCCAGCAGCCTGTGAGCTCTGTGGGCAGGGGAGCGGTGGCAGCTTGTTCCTATGGGGGGACAAAGCCTGTCCCTGGCTGTCCTGCGGCGCTGCCAGCGGCCGCCTGTGGCCCATCTGCGGGCAGGAGGAGGAGAAGTCAAGGAAGGGAGGCGGCTGCCTTGGCACAGCGGCCCCCACAGTGGCGGCAAGCCCGGCCCTGGCACTAAGGCAGCTCCGCGTGGCCCCGTCCCACCACCGGCCTCCTCGTCCTGCCCCGTCCCTCAGCTGGTGCCGGATCTGCAGGCCTTGCAGCCTGCTGATGGGCCGGGGGTGGGCGTTTGCCTCCTCATGCGTGGGAATCTTCGGCAGCGCCTGCCGACGACCGGCCATGGTCACCCAGGGGAGATGCTGCCTCCTGAGGGAGTGGCTCTCCTGGGAGTGGGCACCCCAGGGCTCTGGCTCCTTAAATACCCGCGGGGTCACCGTGGGGACCCGCATCACAATGACCTCTGGGCACGGTGCGCCGCCTGCATCACAAAGCCCTGGCGATGCTGTGGAGCCTGGCGGGGACTGGATGTGCCCGGCTGTGCCCGGCGTGGGGCAGCCCCTGCTTGCCCCTCACAGAGGCCCCAGCAGGCCCGAGCCCGCACCTCCCACATCCCCCCGGTGCCAGCAGCCTCTGCAGAGCTCAGTCCTGTGTGCGTGCAGCAGCTCTGGGTGCCACCGCCCGGGGCCTTGTCCCCAGGCATGGCTCCCACACAGGGCGCCCAGGCCTGGGGACGCTCCGGTGCCCGCCTACAGAACGCAGGGGAGGCCTGCAGGCCCGTGCCCAGAGGCCACTGGCCACGCCGAGCTGCTCCCGGCAGTCGCCATGGGCCGCGGGGTGACCAGCCCTCTCCCCAGCCGGCTCTGGGAGGCCCCTCCCAGGCTGCTCTTCTTCAGTGCCTTTCCTCCAGAGATGGAGCGTGCAAGGGCTCACACCCACAGCCAGGACGAGGGAGCAGGGCTGCCTCCCTGGGGCTGACGCTCTGTGCTCCCTTTCCAGCTGGAATGAAAAGAAAAGCTGCCTTTGTTCCCAGTTACAACACAGAGAAACACCTGTGTCTCATGCACATGCCTGCACCTTCTCTGACAGAAAATGGCTTTGGGGCACAATGGAAACTCCCGGGGAGAACAAAAAAACCCATTAAAATAAACGCTGCTCAGCTGATGTTGGAGACCTTGATATTAGGCACCCAGACTTGTTCTCCTCCCTGCAGTTGTCACTCCTGGACCAGGAATTGCTTGCTAGTGGGTGAATCTGACAGCAGCAGCTCCCAGGCAGAGCTGGGAGCAGCCCCTGGAGACACCTTTAGGCTTTACAGCAGTGTTTGCTGCCCCAGCACGGGTCCCCTGCCCCCTGCAGAGACCAGGCGGGAGGCTGGAGGGAAGAGTCCCACCAACAGCTTTGGCCTCCAGGCTGGAGAACCCTGTCCCAGGCTCAGGCACCGCTGCCTCCGGGCTCCCCTACCCCATCCTGGGGCAATAAGGCAACTCTCTTCCTTCTACAGAACAACACTCAAAGCTTAAGGGGAGGAGGAAATGCCTATTTCCTCCCTAATGCAGGTTTCCCCCAGGCCTAGAGGTTGCTGCTGTCTTCTGCTCGGCTGGGAGAGGGGTTGGAGCCTTTCTCCACCTCTCCTTGACTGCCTTTCTCCTGGGCTGGGCTGGAGGGTGGGGAGTCCAAGTGCCTCCAGTGCCGAGTGCCTGCCAAGGAGCAGACGCTCTCAGCAAAGCAGACGGCAACCACAGGTGCTGTTTCCCAGAGGACCTCTTGAAAGGAGCCTGCAGCAGGACCTGGCAGCCGGGAGACCCAGCACTGCGTGCCTCTTATCGCGGCCGATTTTGTCGCTTGCATCCTGCTGCCACTCTCTCCCTCACGAGCCTGAGCAGGCAAACCCCTGCCCTGCAGCCGGATGTCTGTCCTGCTCCCCCGCTCTGGAGACCTGCCGCCCTGGGTGCCCCGAAGGAGAGGGTCGCTGCTGCTCTCAGCGGTGTCAATCGCTGCCCGTACCTGGGGTTGCTGTCGGTCCTTCCCCGCAGACCAGGCTCCCCACGCCGCCCACTCTGCCTTTGCTTGCTCGAGCTGCTCTTGCCACTTGGGCCTCACTTGCTCCCACTCTGCAGGCAGCTGCCAGACCTCCTGGAGGGGATGGCAAGGCAGCAGAAGGCAGGATTAGTCTCAGCGCCTGGAACGGGTGTCCTTCGGGTCTGACCCGTGTTGCCGCCCCTTGCCTCAGCTGGTCGGTTGGCAGGGCTTTGCCCCTAACACATCGGGGGCTCTGGGGTCATTCTAGGCTCCTGGCAAACACAGCTGCGACCAAAGCCCTCCGCTGTGAACAGCCGAGAAAGGACTTGGGCATCTCCCATAGCCCCTGGGCCAGGAGAAAGTGTTTTGTGACAATGCAGGGGGCAAGGAAGATCTGAAGGAGGTGACAGACAGCTGACAAGGAGCGCACGTCCAGGGGTCCTTTCAGGCTGGCTCTCTGCACAAAGAGGCTTCTGCCGAGTCCCCAGCAGCACGGTAGCTACAGCAAGGCACGCACCTGCAGCGCTTTCTGGCAGTCGTCTGAGGATGGGAGTGTACAGGTGGGTTTGGCTGGAGAAGCCGGCTCCTGCCTGCCTGCCTCCTTCATCCTGGGGGAGCTGCCTGGACGTGGGGGGAGCGCACTGCAAAGAGGCACCGGGAGCAGTCGGCATGAGCACGGGGCAGTTTGCTCTCCCACTTTCGCCTGGCACCAAAGCTCCCCAGGCTGGCAGAAGCAGCACGCGAGGTGGGGCCATCTCTGCTGGCAGCGGGGAGCCTTTCCTGAGCCCCCTCAGATGGACGGGGGAGGACTGCACCTCAGCTCTTGCGTGAGGGAACCACAGGGACGTGGGGTGCACTCAGCATCCACCACCTTCCCCAGGGAGGGGCCCACAACAGGGGAAACAAGCACATAAGAGCCATGCGGCACGTGTCAGGGACCTTGCCGCGTCCCTGCAGCCGGAGTGTCCGGAGGGGATGTCTCTCCTCCACGGGTGCAGGATCCCTTTCATCCCTTCCCACCAGGGTCTCACCTCTCAGAAGTCTTCTTGCCCAAGTCTTTCTGCCTTGTGCCTGGCCCCTGACTTGGCAGTGCAGCAAGGGAAAGCTTCCTCCGTCTCTGCAGCAGCTTGCCAGGATGGCGCCTCTGCACCTGGCAAAGGAGGAAAATCAGCAGAGCAGCCCCCTGGGGAGTGCCTTTTGACGGAGCTGTGGTCACCCAGCGCGGGGCAGGGCCTCAGCTGGGCAGCAGAGACCTGTTCCCATACCTTGTCTGAGCCTGGACTTTGCTGCAGCCTTCTTGGCCCAGGCGGACAAAGCCTTGGCCACTGCTCTGCTGACCACCGTAAAGCGAAACCTGGGCAGTAAATGATGACACAGGCTTGAAGAAGGGTGACCCCTACCCTCTTGCAGCTTCCCAGCACTAATCCTCACGACTCTCGTGTGAGGCACGGCACCTCTCTTCCTTGTGGCCATGCAGCCATGCATGGGTTTTATTAGCAATCTCCCCCCAACACCGGGCGGCGTAGCTTAAAGCCCTCCCTGTGTGCAGCTGGCTCTCTCTGACGGGAGTGACGGGCAGGCTGGGCATGAGAAACGCAGTGACGCTGCCCGGCCACTCCAGGAGAACACACGTGTAACCCCAACTCATCGTAAGTTAACCAGAAACCAGCCCCTTCAGGTCAGGCCCCCTCCCAGACTCAACGTGCAACGCCGAGCCCCGGCAAGGCGCACTCCTGATCAGGAGCTGGGAATCCGCCCGCTCGGTCAGTCGAGGGCTGCAGAGGAAACACACTCACCTGGGGAAGGCGTGGGCAGGAGCAGCCTGCATCCCCCGAGTGCTGGTTGCTCCAGCGGAGACGGCTGCACCGGGCATCCTCAGCCTCTGTAAAGTGACACAGAGCTGCTAGAAGGTTTCCAAGGCACTTTGCTCTTGGCTCCCAAAGGAAGCAGACCTGTCTCCTGCTCCAAAAGGAAGCCACTTTTCCAAACCCCTCCTCCAAATCTTCCGCCGTGAACATGAGCCCTTGCTCTGCTCTGGAGAAGCTGCACAGCAAACACTGAGACTGCGCAGTAACGCTGCCAGCCTTTCTGTAGGGCAAGAACTCAGAAGCTCAGAATAAAACTTCTTTTCCAATGGAGAACTCAGCGTGGGCGAGCACGTGGAAAGGTGTCGGACTGGCCTGCCACGTGCAGGCTGCCCAACGACCATCGGGTTGCTCACCCTTCAAGAGGCTTCCCAAAGTCACTGCATCACCCTCAAAGCCTGAGCAACTCGCAGTGCTGAGCAGCGCAATCCAGCTGGCCTTGCTCTCCAGCCCTGTGACACAGTCGCAATAGAATCGCATGCACAGGACGTTGTCGGTGAAGGACAGAACGCCAATGTCCTTGAAGGCAAAGGCGAGGCGCTGCCTGTTCCTCAGTTGGAAGGAGTGCAAGAGTATGGCCTCTTGCACACAGCTCTGCACCACGTGCCATGGGAAGGAAGTGGCTCGTGACAGCCACCTGTAGTTCAGCGGCCCGATCTTGACATCCTCTGCAAGGAGGAGGAACATCGTCACTGGCAGAGCGGGCTGAATTTCTATGTAAAATTAGAAACAAAATGCCAGAGAAAAGGTCGTTTACGGAAACGGCTCTTGGGGAGTGGTTAGTTTGGGAGGAGCTCAAGCTGTCCGCCTAACTTTGGAGGGAATTCTCTCCAGAGAAATTCTGAAATCCTCATTTCTCTGCGCCCTTTCTGAAGGGCAGAGAGCATGCACCCCAGTCCCAAACAGGGCGCGGGAAAGTGGAGGGCGGCCGTTGCCTTCTCACCAGGAACAACCTCTGTGAGGAACGCGAGCTTCCACAGAGATAACTCACCAACGTCCAGCTGGGAGACAGGTCTTCAAACCGCGTACACCTCTTCCTCACCTTGGAATCGCTCTTGGACCGTAGCAAAGGTCCCGAGTCCTGTGACCAGGACCCCTGCCCAGGAAAACGGCACAATAGCTGACCACAGGGAAGAGCGAAACTCTATCACGTGCCAAATGCTTTCTCAGACTAGATCTGGGCACGCTTTCGCTCCTGGTTGACCACGAAGCAAGAGCAGGAGAGCTGCTGAGGGACTCTGTGAGAGAGGCCCGCTGTGAATCCTCCGCGGGAGGAGCAGCAGCGCTTCACCTTTCTCGGCCTTGGCCATCGGGCTGGGTGAGGGTGAGCTTTTCAGCGGCTGCAGGTCTCGGTCGCAGAGTGCAGCGAGGGTGAGGGCAGGCAGAGATCAGGCAGGAGAGGTTGTGGTCACCGAGGACATCCCCAGGGAAACAGGAACTCTCCAGGGACACACTGGGGACACCAGGACACAGGCAGGGACAATATTATGATGTTAGGGACTTCCGGGGGGACACCAGGACTCCCAAAGGGATGTCACTGGGACATTAAAGACACCCACCGGGACACACTGGGACACAAGAACACACGGGGAGACACCACGGCGATATATAGAATGGCCTGGTAATATCTGGACCCCTCCAGGGACACCACTGTGACATTAGGATGGGACATCAGGGACCACCCCCTCACCTTCCCCGGGGACACCAGGACCCCTCCAGGGACAGCACTGGGACATTAAGGACCCCCCTTTAACACAGCCCTACCCCAGGGACATTGTAGGGCATTAAGGACTCCTCCCAGGACACCAGGACCCCCACAGGACCAGAAACGCACAAGGGACATACTGGGAACACAAGGACAAACCTGGAGACATCCCTGGGACATCAGGGACACCACGACTGCCCCAGTGACACCACAAGGACATTAAGGACCCCCACAGGGACACCTTGCAACACAAGGACATACTGGGAGACACCACTGGGACATCATTAGAATAGCCTTTAGGACATCAGGACCCCTCCAGGGACACCCCCGTGACATTAGGAATTCCCCAGGAACCCCGCCCCGGGACATAACAGCCTACCCACTCACCTCCCTGGGGACACCAGGACCACCCCCAGGGACACCCCACAACACCCCAGGGACACACTGGGACACCAGGACACCACACACACACACCCCGGGACACCATTAGGACATCAGGGACTCCCCTAGAACCTTAACCACTAGAATGTCAAGGACCCCCAGAAGGACATATTGCACCCCCTGACAGACACCACTGGGACATCTAGAATGGACTGGGGACATCAGGACGCCTCCAGGGACACCGCTGTGACATTAATGACCCCCACCAGGGACACATTGTGATACACAAGGACCCACTGACACACCACTGGGACATCTAGAATGGCCTGGGGATACCAGGACCACCCCAGCGACAACGCTGGGACATTCAGGACCCCCCTGGAAACACACGACCTGCATCCAGGGAAACTGCAGGGGCATTAGGAACTCCCCCTGGCACACCAGGACCCCCACAGGACACACTGGGACACCCGAATGCCTATAGGGCCACCTGAGAACACTAGGACATCCCTGGAGACATCCCTGGGACACCAGGGACACTCCCGGGGACATTAGGACCCTCCCAGGGACACCCTAGTGACATTAGGGACATCTTGGAAGCAGAAGGACCCTCCACAGAGCACTCCTGGGACATCAGGATCCCCCCAAGGGGACCCTCCAGCAGGTCATTCTCAGTTATCACGCAGAAGCTCCCCCTCGATGGAAGTCCTTAGCAGCAGGGCAGCCCTCAGATCTGCACTGTCAAGGAAACGGAGCCCCAGAAACAAAACCCCCACCCCAAAATGGGAGGACCCCCTCCCCACATGACACTTGATAGTTCAACATTATGCTAGGGGCCAATCAATGTCCTCCTTTTTCTTCTAGTGCCGTGACGACCACGGGTGGTACATGGACCTCTGCCCCATGGTGAACTTAGGGGCCTCCTGCATCAGTAGCACAGGTGCTGCTCCTGCTTTAAGGCATCCAGGCCATCCTGAGCTCACCTCATCCAGCTCTTTGCAGGAGTAAGCTACAGCCCGCCCCTGAGGCCCTAAACAATGTGCCAGAACTCCAAAGGCAATACCTTTTCCCTCATGCTTAAGAAGTGCACAGGTCTTTGTCACATCAGGTAATCCCCACGTGGGGGCCTCCACCAGAGCTCACTTTTTTTCAGAGGCTTGAAAGTGGCTTTACCCTCCTCTGTCCCGCCAATAGACCCATGGCAGGAGGTTTTCAGTAGCTCGTACTGAGCTTTCACAAATAAAACACAATTGCCTCCCCAAAGCCGACACCACCCGACCACCCCGAGAAATCCTCGTAGTTCCTTGAGAGTCTGAGGCTCCGCGAGGCAGCAAATAGCCTCCTTCTGTTGGGATCGCAACTGTCTCTGGCCTTCCAGCACTTCAAACCCCAAACGTGGAAGTGACTCCTCGATAATTCCATATCCACTAATTCCCAAGACATTTAGAAGGCTTATCGTCAGGGAAAGACACAGCTCCCAAGTCCCTGCCGCAACCAGAATATCATCCTATGATCGCAGAACTCTTCCCTGATCATTTTCTGTTCTCCAAATGTCAAACTGCTTTGCCAACTGATTCCCAAAGATTGTCGGGATATTTTGAAAGCCTTGTGGTACAACCGCCTAAGTGTATTGCAGTTTCCTTCCCGTTTCTGGGTTTGCGCATTCAAAAGCAAAAGGCTTCTGACTGTCAGTGCCCCGGGGAACACAGAAAAAGGCATCCTTCACATCAAAACCTGTACACCATCCCTGTTCCCCTGTAAGGGTGGTTTCATGTCTGTATGGATGTGCTACTGCAGGATAAATACCTTGAGGTATGTGATTTGTTGCTCTTAAATCCTGCACCGATCGGCAATCTTGACCCTTGGCCTTTTTCACTGGCAAAACAGGGGTGTTGGATTTCAACGCACACCCCACCAACAGGTTGTACTTCAAGAATTTCTGAATTATCGCTACCGACCCATTCCTAGCTTCCAGCTTCAGGCGACACTGTTTCATTCTCAGCGGGGATGATCCAGGCTTTAAGTCAATCCTTACAGGTTTTGACCTGTGGGATTTTCCAGGAACCTCTCCGGCTCGTACAATAGGAATCACAGCATCTCTGACCTCCGGGCGTATCTTTCTCCTTTCAAGGCAGCATAGCCTGTAATAACAAAGCTGCTGCCTCTCGACACAAACAGTTTCTGGAATTAAGATTTCTATTTCCTCGTTTTAAAATCAGATTTCTGCTTCCAATTTTTTGGAGTAGATCTCTCCCCAAACAATGCTTTTGGAAGATTTGGCTAATATAAAAACTGATGAGGAACCCACTGTTTTCCCAGCTTCATTGCTAAGGGTTTCAAAAATGGCCAAGTTTCATGGGTCCCTGCCATACCAGCAATGCTTATATCCTTACTGCTTAGTTCCCCTCTAAAGTCTTCTGAACAGAGGAAGTAGCCCCAGGATCTACCCAAAGCTCAACTTCTTCACTTCCCAGCTCCGCTTTCACCAGAGGCTCCTCTGGGGAGAGACTCCTCCGCTCCCCCTCATTCCTCGCTTACTGGGAGCAAGGGGGCAGAGGGGCTCCAATCCTTAAGCAGACGGTCTTCTTCTGAACGCCCATCCCTTCTGCACTGTGCACACTGATTATCAGCCAACCGAGGGCTGGGCCGGAGTCCCCCCTCGGGGCTCTGCCCCATCCTCAGGCCCTTGCCCTCACCCTACCATTTTACTCTGATACCGCCAACAAGCAACAATTTACTCTTCCCTTTCGACTCTCTCTATGACGAGCTGCAATCCAAGCAACATCCAACAGCTTTCCCCTACCTTGAGCAATCACTTCCTTGTAACTTCTGTAACTTTCTTCTAATACCATCCCAGGATTGGCTCATCAATAGAGGGGCCGATTGATCTCATCCCTCTTAAGATTCAGGGTCAGTACTTGTAGAGTTGCGGGCTACCTCCTTCATTCTGTTCTGCAGATCTGGGGGGGGCTCTTGGCTATCGTGCCTAGCCTCGTACCATTCGGACATGGTTACTGCCTTAGCCACAGCATTTTGAATGCCAAATAGAATCCCTTTCTGATACCGAGTCCAAAGCTGCCTGGGTCCGTTAACATGCAGGTCCCAGTTTGGACCAACAGAGGGGAAATGATGCTCCACAGTTCCTGTTTTAACCTCAGCTTCCACATGTATTCTAGCGGCTTGACAAATCATCTCCTTCTCACTACTATCAAACAAAACCTGCAGTATTGCCTCTATATCCTTACACTCTGGATCATCCTGTGTTTTAACCATCATTATTTCAAAAACACCAGCCGCCTTCTCAGGGTCGTCTCGGTAATTTCCTGCGGTTGCTTTGCAATGCTTCAACTCTGTTATTGAAAACAGGACCGTCACCGTAATGGGTCCTTCATTTGCCACAGCCTGGCGCAGGGGAGCCTGTATCACTTCCCCTGGTTTGGCCCGCTCCCACCCTGCGGCTGGGCTAAAACCTTCTGCCCCACTAAAGGGCTCTCCCTCTTCACAGCCACTTTCCCTGCCACCAGCCTCGTCAGCTCGCCTGCCACCACTTTCTCTTACCCTGCTCATATCACTAGTATCAGCGTCAGAACTCTCTCCCCGTCTCTGCTGGGCTCCAGCCATTAACTCTAAACCATCGCCTCTAAACCTCCTTCTTTCTTGTAGTCATTACAATTTTAAACGCCTCTGTCTGATACTACAAGCAGAGCAGACCCTTTTCAACAACCTCTTCTTATCCTTTTCCAAAGCCAAGAGAAAAGGATCTCAGGGAGGTAAATTTATACCACGCTGGTTTTGCCATTCAGAATGGGTCTTTACAGTGGAAAAAGATCAGCATATCAAACTCTGTCCCTTTTCCTTTCTTGCCTTCAAAACAACATCAGCGGTAACGTCGTACAATAATGCAAACTGCCATTTTCCCCCATCGCCCAGTTTCTACAGAGACCACCCCTGAGTACAGTATTGCACTAGGGTGCTTTTAGTTACATTTCCCTCAGAACTACCCCTTAATTCTTCCCAGTGTCCCAAAACACATCCCAGTGGAGACTGCTGGAAAATACCACGGCCGTGTACACTGACCAGGGCCCACTTTCTTTTAGCATCCTGAACACTTTATCATATACATGTATAGAAGTATTTTCAGATGTTCCGAGCGCACTCTACTAGACACACACACACACACACACCCCATTAATATACTTGAGTAGGTCAGGCAGAAATTTTACCAGACACATTGTTTCCAGGAGAGCCCTCAATAACCCAACCCAGCAGGGCTTTTGCCTCTGCTTAGGGGCAGGTATCCCAGACCACCAGGAATGCCTGACATCTTACCGGGGGAACGTTGCTTTGGAGTCGTTGGTCCGGGAATCAGAGGTCTTCCCCAAGAGTCCCTCAGTGCCGGCTGGAATTGCTGCGATTCACAGCTCCACCGACGCTCAATAGCAGAGTCTCACCTGGGTCACCAGAAAATGATCCCGTAAAGGCGGTCACGGTGAAAAACCCTCTCAGACCTGATGTGAAGTTTCAGAAGGCAGGCATTCTTTATGACAGCGCTGGGAGCACGGGGGAGTGTCACCTCTGAGCACGCTCACCAAGTTACTCGAGGGTACACATTACATACAGCAGAGTACTTGCACGCTCATAGGGCATCACACACGCACACTCTACCGACTTGTCTCCTCTTGTGGCCAGAACTTCCCCGCTCAGAGGCTTTTTTGTGCATCACTCCAGAAAATGAAGTTCTTTTCCCCATCTGCTCTTTGTTCTGTGCCCTTCCCAAGGCTGACTCCCCAGATCAGTCATCCCTTTGTTCATCACTTCCAGCAACTTTAGAGAGGTAGCTTAGCTAAACTTTGTGCCTAGATTTCTCTCACATAGAGCCAAACACGATATTAGAGCTTGGAAACTGGGGAGTTTAGACATCTGGTCCCGTTGCTGAGCCAGCAACCTTCCCTGAACAGATTCCTTGGACAGAAAGGTATATACAGTGCTATCTATACAGTGCCATCAAAACCTTCCCCTGCATACCATGGCTGTCCCTAAAATCCTTCCATCGAGCACCCCAGTCATGCCTAAGGGCCTCCCCATTGCCCCCATCCCATTCCCAATTTCTTCCCTCAAGCCACCCCCCACCCCGCACCCCAGCTCATTTCTAAAATCCTCCCCCGTGCCTCTCGGACTGTCCCCCAACTATTTCCCCTGTGCCCCCAACCCCAGCAGTCCATCTCTACAATCCTTCCCCCACCCCCCTCCTTTGCCCCCACAACCTTCCCCCTGTACCCCCATCCCACCCTGAGAACCTTCCTCAACACCCCAACCACCCCCCTCCGTCGGGCCCTGCAGTGATTCCACTTGCCCCCAGCCTGGCCCTAGCATCCTTCCCCTCACTCCCCTCCTGTCCCTAAAGCCCTTCCCCCCAGACCCTCACGGCCATTCCTAGACTCCTTTCCCCCGACCCCACACTTTCTCCCGTCACTCTTTATCCCCAGCCCCTGCCGGTCATGCCCTACACTCCTTCCCACGGCCCCCCCCCTCCACTCTGTCCCTAAAATCGTTCCCCTGCCCCCCGGCAGCCCCTAAAACCCTCCCTGGAACCCCCCTCTCACTACCTACAGGCCTCCCCCGACCCCTCGGTCCGTCACTAAATCCATATCCCCCCCCCGCCCCCCCAGGCCTGCTAGAGACTCCTTCCCCCCACCCCCCGGTCCGTCCCTGAAATCTCTCCCCCAGCCCCACGGTCTGTCCCAAACAGCCCCCCCGGCCCCAGCAGAGCTGGCTCTTTACCATCGCGGTGGGAAAGGCGCTCAGGTTCTGCCAAGCATCTCTGCAGCTGCTGCTGTTGGAGGTCACCCTCAGAGGGAGAGGAGGACAGGACAGCCAGTGCCACCAGGGCTCAGCTGCTGGGAGCCCCAGCTTGTGTGGCATCGGGTGGGCCTCCCGCCACGGCCCAGCACAGCCTGCAGGTCCCCTCCGTCGAAAAGTCACCTCCTCTGGGCCATGGCCGCTCTGACAGGGCTCTTCCCAAAGCAGCCAACTCTGTTCCTCATGCCGACCGTCAGGCACAGGGGACGCTCACCTGAGAGCAGCTCCTGGCTGCACTGTGAGAGGGGGGCGAGGCCCGGCAGGAGGCCTCATAGCCCTGGGCACAGGATCCCTCTGAATTCAGCTGTTCCATTGCCTCAGGCAGCCAACACAGAAAATGGTGCCGCAAGGCATGCGGTGCCACGGTTTGAAACTCCAGTGCCAAGCCAGAAGGGGGGAAACTGTCAACCCGCTTGGTCCTTGATGTCAGAAAGAGCTTCCTTGCCTAGTTTCTTACCCGTTGCAACTCTCAGCTACACCACATGCTTGAGGTTTTTCTAGGCTTCTCTCCGGGAAGGAAAAGGATGCCCAACTGCATGCATGCGTGTAATCACTAGAGCGTTTTGGAGTTTAAACTGTGAAAAATTACGTTTCAAAAGAGAATCAAAATGACACCCATTACCACCCAAGGTTCATGCCAGATGTTCTCCATAAAGGAGGACAGAGAAAGGTGTGGCTATATTGCCCACAGAACGCTAGAATCATTTCAGCTAGCAGGCACCCTGGAAGGTCTCCCATGCCTCCTCCTGTTCCAAACAGCCACAGTGAAGCAAAGGCTCCACGGAAGGAAAATCCTTTTCTCGTCACAGCTAGGGGTGCCACCGAGGCGCTTCCTGGGTCCCAGTGTTACAGAAAGAAATTTGAAGCACTCTCCTCCAGAACTGATTCTCTTCTAAAAACAACCAAAGGTCAGGGAAATGCACAAGTGGAAAGACGCCTGAGACAGAGACATAAATGCACATACACGTAACAGTTTACTATGAGGTTTGCTTCCTCAGGCAGCAATGTTCAAGTATCCTCATCAGTCTTCCTCCCCATCTTTATCCAATCTTCCCTATTTTTGTTTCAATCGTCTGTAAAAACCTATTTCAGTTTATTCTGAGAGGTTTGTTGTGCACCTCATTTCGTTCGTAGCATGGTCCTGCTGCCCTTCTAATATGGCAAAATGTCAAGAACCAACTCAGACGGAGCCCCCAAACGTCTGGCCAACAGCTAAACCACCGAAGGTCTGGCTTTTCTCACCAAAACAGCTACTCTCAGGACCAGGTCTTAAAAACGGAGGGCTTTAAAAACAAGTGGCTCATGTAGGTGCTCCTACGCCCCCCTGCCATGGGCAGGTTCCTCGTGAGACCAAGGTGCTGCAGGGTGGTGCGGTGCAAGCATTAGTTAAACCAGACCAAGTTTACGATGCAAAGGAAATGGTCAAAGTCCTCGGTTTGAATGGCAGAGAGGCACCTGGAAGTCAGCTAAAGGCAAGTTCAGGCCAGAGTGCCGGCTTGCTGCCAGCACCAGCCCAGGGCTCTCCCGAGCAAGTGCCAGGACACCCTGAGGACAGAGGCTGACTCAAATAACCGGCCCTGGGAGCAAGGGCAGCAGAGGCCCCAGCTGGTCAGCAGCTGGAGCGCCAGAGGCACGGGCAGAGGCCCAAGGCGTGGGCTCTGCTTGGCATGGAGAAGAAGGAGCACAGGGGCTCTCCAGCTCTGCCTGCCGGCATGGGCCTTGCCCGCACACGTCTTTCTCCCAGGATGGACCAGGCACAGGCAACCACTGGCGGAACGTGCTCAGCTTTTATTGCTCTCAGAATGTGCCCAGGGTGGAGCAGAGTCTGGCACCACAATGTCCTCATGGCAGCTGAACGTGTTGGGCGCCGTCCATGCACCCATGCCTCGCGTGCCTCCCTGTGCCACACCCTCTGGGTACCGCACAGGATCAGGGCCAGCTGCCATCTCTGGGGACCCCTTTGCCAGCACGGCGCTGCTGCTCTTGCTGTGGCCTGATGCAAGTAGGGCAGAAAGCCTTGCGCAGAGCCCTGAGTGCCCTGCGGAGGAGGGAGGGCCGTCGCCGTCGAGCTGGGGCATGCGGGAGGGCAGCCATGCCTGTGGAAGGAAGACAAGTGTAGGCAGGGGGCTGGGCAGGTACCGGGCAAGATCCTGCCTGCTCCCCGCCACCGAGAGCTTTCCCCAGGGAGTGGTGGCCAGGGAACGGCCAGCCCCCATGCACGCAGTCCTTCTGCTTTGGCCTGGGTGCACATTGCCGGGACGGCTGGGCTAAGCCTTCCCTTGCCGGGCCAGCGCTACACTCGGGGATGTACCTGGCTCATCCTCGGGCTCATCCCTGGGCTTGGAGCAGGGCCACGTGTTATCGCTCTGCTCAGGGGCTGGCTGCCCCTCCTGGAAACCACCACGAGGGTCCTGGAACAGCTCCAGGCATGAGGGGTGGGCCATAAGGCTGTGGATGGCGATGCCTTCCCCTTGGCACAGCTCTTTGCCACCGTCGTCGTCTTCCCGCTTGTCCTCCTCTATGGCTGAGTGCCCTGGCTGCTCCTATGAAAACATTAACAGCCAAAGGAGATCCAAGCATCCGTTATTGGCTACCGGGGGAAACACAGGGGCTTAGGGACATGCTTTAGTGGTAGACTACGCAGTGCCGTGTGTCAGGTTGGTTAGGTTTATGGTCCCTGCAGCCAGAGGAGGGCTGTGCGTCACCTCTGTGCTGGGAAGCCACATGCACGTGGAGAGCAAGAGCACAGGCAGGGGATGGAGGGGATATCAGCGGGCTGACACGGACAGCACCAGCCATCTCCCTGCCGCACACACCCTGGACACTATACGTGCCTACAGGACCTTGTGATGGTCCGTGCCGGACACGCACTCCAGGCTCACCTGGTGCCAAGACTCTGCAGACAAGGTAGAATCCATGTAACCTCTTGTATCTTCCCCTGCTCGGTCAAGGTGGGGTATGGCAGCATCATCCAGAGAGATCAGAAACAGCAATGAAGCCAGATCTTCCTCGTGCGCTGCCGGGGAGAAAATGGCTGTGCTGGCCTCTCCTTGATGCTCTCCAGACATGGCAGAAGCCATGTGTTCCCCATCCTCACATTCCTCTTGCACGAGAGAGGCTGTGCTGGCCTCTCCTTGATGCTCTCCAGACATGGCAGAAGCCATGTGTTCTCCATCCTCACATTCCCCTTGCACGAGAGAGGCTGTGCTGGGCTCTCCTGGAGGCTTTCCAGGCAAGGAAGACTCGCTGTCCTGAGTTGCTGAAGGTGGTCTTGGTGCCATCACCACATGCACGTTTTGTGCTGGGTCCCAGTGTTCTGCCAGTTGCTGACCGAGTCCCTGGATCGCTGCCACAGCCTCATTCCGGACCCCACTCATTTTACACTGGTCTGTGTCCTGCAGAGCCATGTTGTAGGCTGCGGGGCTGTGTGGGGCAGCCGCCTGGCTCTCTGCCTGGGCTGCTGTGGGCTGCTCACTGAGGAGAGGAGATTCCTGTGCCTTTGCCACCTCTTTTCCTATGCGAGTTAGATGCGCGCAGTGCCCCTCTTCCTCAGAAGGTGTGGCCAGGGCAGCAGCTGCTGGCTCAACTTCCACGGGTTCCCCTTGCATAGCTGAAATGCTCTGTAGGTTGCCAGCTGCGTCTGCTGCTGCCCCTCTGCCTACACTGCTCAGCCAGCAGGGCCCATCCTGGGGACCAGCCTCTTCTTGGGGCAGCTCATTGTCTCTGTCTTCTCCCCAGTCTTTTTCCTTTGTCAGGGACCCTGGGCTGTTCCGTGGCCTTGCTGCCCTTGCCCAGTTCTTCTTGGGGACAGGAGCCGCTGTGCTTGCATGACTGCCTGTCCTGCTGTGCTGGGCTTTCTGATCCTCCGTCTTCACTGACGGCATGGCCACATGCTCCTGAAGAGCCTTGTGGTGCTCCGGCAGCGATTTGCCTTTGCACTTGTTTTTGGTGAGCGTCACCTGTGTTTTGAGATCGCGCTCTTCCACTTGTCCCTGCTGCCCTGAAGCCACATCCCTCCTGCCCAGGGAAGCTGGCACAGAAACCCTGCCAGCAGCACCAGTGCTTTTACGTGCATGAGGATCAGGCACGTGCTGACCTGCAGGGGCCTTGCCACTGTGGGCCACCCGGGCCTCCTCTGATCTTGCCATCTTCGCCGCACCCAGCCTGTGTTCCCAGTGCCACTGTGCCGCTGTCTGCTGGCTGGGTCGGTGGCTCCCAGTGAATACCTTGTCCGGGTCCGTACTCAAAAGGTACCTCTTTGTCTCCTTCCCAGCTGTGGCATTGGCTGCAGGGCTGTGTGGGGCATGCCTCCTGCTCTGCACACTGGTGGCTTTCCCCTGCTCACCAGGGATGCCCCGAGTAGATGGGACAAGCTGTCGGTGTCTGCTGGTTGCAGTGCTGCTGGCCTTTCCCCTGCCCTGGGCAGAAGCTGCAGAGGCTGCTGCTGGCAGAGGCGGGAGCTTGCAGCAAGTGCTGGCGGCTCCTGGTGCCCGAGCTGCGTGCACCTTCTGTGGTGCTGCTGCCTGCCTTGCTGGCAGACGGGCTGTCTCCTCCCGCCTCACCCTGATGGAGGGCATTGCCACCCTGCACGCTGGGCTGTCCGTCTGCAAGAGAAGGCGAGGAGAGAGGCTGCGTGACTGTGGCCCTTCGCCCGTGCCCCCGTGTCCCAGCTGGAAAAGCCCCTGTGCCGGCTCCCCTGCCAGCCCCCAGGGCAGCACGCGGCGCCACAGGGAGTTGCCGCTCGGCTCCCAGAGCTGGCTGGGGAGCGCACTGCTCCGGCCATGGCCCACAGTGACTCCTGGGAGCATCCCCAGCATGCCCGGGCAGCCTGCAGGCACGGTTAGGTGGGCTCAGCTTGCTATGTGACCGGGCCCTCCCGTCCCCTCCTGCAGCTCCCGCCTGCCTGTCGGCAGCTCCTGGACTCGGGAAGACGTTTGTCCCGGTCTCCCTCGGGCTCCCTACCTGTGCGCGTCGGCTCCCAGCAGCCTGTGAGCTCTGTGGGCAGGGGAGCGGTGGCAGCTTGTTCCTATGGGGGGACAAAGCCTGTCCCTGGCTGTCCTGCGGCGCTGCCAGCGGCCGCCTGTGGCCCATCTGCGGGCAGGAGGAGGAGAAGTCAAGGAAGGGAGGCGGCTGCCTTGGCACAGCGGCCCCCACAGTGGCGGCAAGCCCGGCCCTGGCACTAAGGCAGCTCCGCGTGGCCCCGTCCCACCACCGGCCTCCTCGTCCTGCCCCGTCCCTCAGCTGGTGCCGGATCTGCAGGCCTTGCAGCCTGCTGATGGGCCGGGGGTGGGCGTTTGCCTCCTCATGCGTGGGAATCTTCGGCAGCGCCTGCCGACGACCGGCCATGGTCACCCAGGGGAGATGCTGCCTCCTGAGGGAGTGGCTCTCCTGGGAGTGGGCACCCCAGGGCTCTGGCTCCTTAAATACCCGCGGGGTCACCGTGGGGACCCGCATCACAATGACCTCTGGGCACGGTGCGCCGCCTGCATCACAAAGCCCTGGCGATGCTGTGGAGCCTGGCGGGGACTGGATGTGCCTGGCTGTGCCCGGCGTGGGGCAGCCCCTGCTTGCCCCTCACAGAGGCCCCAGCAGGCCCGAGCCCGCACCTCCCACATCCCCCCGGTGCCAGCAGCCTCTGCAGAGCTCAGTCCTGTGTGCGTGCAGCAGCTCTGGGTGCCACCGCCCGGGGCCTTGTCCCCAGGCATGGCTCCCACACAGGGCGCCCAGGCCTGGGGACGCTCCGGTGCCCGCCTACAGAACGCAGGGGAGGCCTGCAGGCCCGTGCCCAGAGGCCACTGGCCACGCCGAGCTGCTCCCGGCAGTCGCCATGGGCCGCGGGGTGACCAGCCCTCTCCCCAGCCGGCTCTGGGAGGCCCCTCCCAGGCTGCTCTTCTTCAGTGCCTTTCCTCCAGAGATGGAGCGTGCAAGGGCTCACACCCACAGCCAGGACGAGGGAGCAGGGCTGCCTCCCTGGGGCTGACGCTCTGTGCTCCCTTTCCAGCTGGAATGAAAAGAAAAGCTGCCTTTGCTCCCAGTTACAACACAGAGAAACACCTGTGTCTCATGCACATGCCTGCACCTTCTCTGACAGAAAATGGCTTTGGGGCACAATGGAAACTCCCGGGGAGAACAAAAAAACCCATTAAAATAAACGCTGCTCAGCTGATGTTGGAGACCTTGATATTAGGCACCCAGACTTGTTCTCCTCCCTGCAGTTGTCACTCCTGGACCAGGAATTGCTTGCTAGTGGGTGAATCTGACAGCAGCAGCTCCCAGGCAGAGCTGGGAGCAGCCCCTGGAGACACCTTTAGGCTTTACAGCAGTGTTTGCTGCCCCAGCACGGGTCCCCTGCCCCCTGCAGAGACCAGGCGGGAGGCTGGAGGGAAGAGTCCCACCAACAGCTTTGGCCTCCAGGCTGGAGAACCCTGTCCCAGGCTCAGGCACCGCTGCCTCCGGGCTCCCCTACCCCATCCTGGGGCAATAAGGCAACTCTCTTCCTTCTACAGAACAACACTCAAAGCTTAAGGGGAGGAGGAAATGCCTATTTCCTCCCTAATGCAGGTTTCCCCCAGGCCTAGAGGTTGCTGCTGTCTTCTGCTCGGCTGGGAGAGGGGTTGGAGCCTTTCTCCACCTCTCCTTGACTGCCTTTCTCCTGGGCTGGGCTGGAGGGTGGGGAGTCCATGTGCCTCCAGTGCCGAGTGCCTGCCAAGGAGCAGACGCTCTCAGCAAAGCAGACGGCAACCACAGGTGCTGTTTCCCAGAGGACCTCTTGAAAGGAGCCTGCAGCAGGACCTGGCAGCCGGGAGACCCAGCACTGCGTGCCTCTTATCGCGGCCGATTTTGTCGCTTGCATCCTGCTGCCACTCTCTCCCTCACGAGCCTGAGCAGGCAAACCCCTGCCCTGCAGCCGGATGTCTGTCCTGCTCCCCCGCTCTGGAGACCTGCCGCCCTGGGTGCCCCGAAGGAGAGGGTCGCTGCTGCTCTCAGCGGTGTCAATCGCTGCCCGTACCTGGGGTTGCTGTCGGTCCTTCCCCGCAGACCAGGCTCCCCACGCCGCCCACTCTGCCTTTGCTTGCTCGAGCTGCTCTTGCCACTTGGGCCTCACTTGCTCCCACTCTGCAGGCAGCTGCCAGACCTCCTGGAGGGGATGGCAAGGCAGCAGAAGGCAGGATTAGTCTCAGCGCCTGGAACGGGTGTCCTTCGGGTCTGACCCGTGTTGCCGCCCCTTGCCTCAGCTGGTCGGTTGGCAGGGCTTTGCCCCTAACACATCGGGGGCTCTGGGGTCATTCTAGGCTCCTGGCAAACACAGCTGCGACCAAAGCCCTCCGCTGTGAACAGCCGAGAAAGGACTTGGGCATCTCCCATAGCCCCTGGGCCAGGAGAAAGTGTTTTGTGACAATGCAGGGGGCAAGGAAGATCTGAAGGAGGTGACAGACAGCTGACAAGGAGCGCACGTCCAGGGGTCCTTTCAGGCTGGCTCTCTGCACAAAGAGGCTTCTGCCGAGTCCCCAGCAGCACGGTAGCTACAGCAAGGCACGCACCTGCAGCGCTTTCTGGCAGTCGTCTGAGGATGGGAGTGTACAGGTGGGTTTGGCTGGAGAAGCCGGCTCCTGCCTGCCTGCCTCCTTCATCCTGGGGGAGCTGCCTGGACGTGGGGGGAGCGCACTGCAAAGAGGCACCGGGAGCAGTCGGCATGAGCACGGGGCAGTTTGCTCTCCCACTTTCGCCTGGCACCAAAGCTCCCCAGGCTGGCAGAAGCAGCACGCGAGGTGGGGCCATCTCTGCTGGCAGCGGGGAGCCTTTCCTGAGCCCCCTCAGATGGACGGGGGAGGACTGCACCTCAGCTCTTGCGTGAGGGAACCACAGGGACGTGGGGTGCACTCAGCATCCACCACCTTCCCCAGGGAGGGGCCCACAACAGGGGAAACAAGCACATAAGAGCCATGCGGCACGTGTCAGGGACCTTGCCGCGTCCCTGCAGCCGGAGTGTCCGGAGGGGATGTCTCTCCTCCACGGGTGCAGGATCCCTTTCATCCCTTCCCACCAGGGTCTCACCTCTCAGAAGTCTTCTTGCCCAAGTCTTTCTGCCTTGTGCCTGGCCCCTGACTTGGCAGTGCAGCAAGGGAAAGCTTCCTCCGTCTCTGCAGCAGCTTGCCAGGATGGCGCCTCTGCACCTGGCAAAGGAGGAAAATCAGCAGAGCAGCCCCCTGGGGAGTGCCTTTTGACGGAGCTGTGGTCACCCAGCGCGGGGCAGGGCCTCAGCTGGGCAGCAGAGACCTGTTCCCATACCTTGTCTGAGCCTGGACTTTGCTGCAGCCTTCTTGGCCCAGGCGGACAAAGCCTTGGCCACTGCTCTGCTGACCACCGTAAAGCGAAACCTGGGCAGTAAATGATGACACAGGCTTGAAGAAGGGTGACCCCTACCCTCTTGCAGCTTCCCAGCACTAATCCTCACGACTCTCGTGTGAGGCACGGCACCTCTCTTCCTTGTGGCCATGCAGCCATGCATGGGTTTTATTAGCAATCTCCCCCCAACACCGGGCGGCGTAGCTTAAAGCCCTCCCTGTGTGCAGCTGGCTCTCTCTGACGGGAGTGACGGGCAGGCTGGGCATGAGAAACGCAGTGACGCTGCCCGGCCACTCCAGGAGAACACACGTGTAACCCCAACTCATCGTAAGTTAACCAGAAACCAGCCCCTTCAGGTCAGGCCCCCTCCCAGACTCAACGTGCAACGCCGAGCCCCGGCAAGGCGCACTCCTGATCAGGAGCTGGGAATCCGCCCGCTCGGTCAGTCGAGGGCTGCAGAGGAAACGCACTCACCTGGGGAAGGCGTGGGCAGGAGCAGCCTGCATCCCCCGAGTGCTGGTTGCTCCAGCGGAGACGGCTGCACCGGGCATCCTCAGCCTCTGTAAAGTGACACAGAGCTGCTAGAAGGTTTCCAAGGCACTTTGCTCTTGGCTCCCAAAGGAAGCAGACCTGTCTCCTGCTCCAAAAGGAAGCCACTTTTCCAAACCCCTCCTCCAAATCTTCCGCCGTGAACATGAGCCCTTGCTCTGCTCTGGAGAAGCTGCACTCCGTGTCCCAGCTGGAAAAGCCCCTGTGCCGGCTCCCCTGCCAGCCCCCAGGGCAGCACTCGGCCCCACAGGGAGTTGCCGCTCGGCTCCCAGAGCTGGCTGGGGAGCGCACTGCTCCGGCCATGGACCATCCTGTGTTTTAACCATCATTATTTCAAAAACACCAGCCGCCTTCTTAGGGTCGTCTCGGTAATTTCCTGCGGTTGCTTTTGCAATTCTTCAACTCTGTTATTGAAAACGGGACCGTCACCGTAATGGCTCCTTCATTTCCCACAGCCTGGCGCAGGGGAGCCTGTATCACTTCCCCTGGTTTGGCCCGCTCCCACCCTGCGGCTGGGCTAAAACCTTCTGCCCCACTAAATCGCTCTCCCTCTTCACAGCCACTTTCCCTGTGTGAAATGTGTTCATTTGATTCGTGTCGATATAGAACAATGCTAGGACCGCAGGATGAAATGTAACCTTCTCTCTTACATACCCTTGTATAACCACACGCTTAAGAAAAACAGAGTGATCAATGTCTATAGTTCCTGTATCTTGCAAAGAACATCTGGCTACATACCTCATTTCTGTATCTTAAAAAGGACATCTGGTTACACACCCTGATATGCAGGCTGAGCTGCTAACAGCAGAGTGTTAAGTAAGAGAAGTTTACAGGGCGCATGCGTAAAATCTAGGGTCATCCTAAGGGTGAGCCGAGGAAGACTGCTGACTTCATCCACCGACCGCCAGACAGGGGTTAAGAAGACCCTCGGAGATAGAAAGAGCATGCGCCACGAAGTACACGCCTGTTCCAAGGACCCATTTACATAAACCGACCCTTTCTTAGAAATAGCTAGGAATATGTCTTAGTTTAGGAAACATAAACCAAAAATAAACTTTGTACAGCGCGCGTCTTGGTGGAGCGGAGGCTCCCGACGCACCCAGCGCTGTTTGCTTGCCTCTATTTGCTTAATAAATTGCAAACTTTGATTGCAATCCTATTTTGGGACTAAGTTCTTTATCACAACAACATAAACACAGTTCCCATTTAAGTGATTAAAAACTGATAGAAACCGTTTATCAAGAAACCAGTTTTACAGTACCTTGTTCTTTTCACTCCCGGTTGTTGCTGCAGGTCTAGAAAACAGAAATATATTTCAGTACTGAAATGCTTACATTGATTATGAATAACACTACAGTTGCTTTGAAAACTTCACTGCAGAAATGAATTAAACTAAAATCTAGTATAACAACTTTGTTAGATGTAGTTGAAGACTGAAACAGTTACTGTCTACCATTATGTCTATTGGAAGGCTATTTCTCCTGCAAGATATTAAGCAAGTAGTTGAAATAACTATTCTCTCAGCTTCACACAAAGTGACAGAAATCTTACAGCTACAGACATGTAGCTATACGGTTACGTGCATTCCCTGTTTAATACCAGGGGTTTAGCTCTCTTCAGTACTGAGAATCCTTCTCCTACAGGTCAAAGAACTGTAATTTTGGATTCTCTGGTGTCCTGCGTCTGGCTGGGATGCAGTTTATTTTCTTCACAGCAGCCCACACAGCGCTGTGTGTTAGATTTCTGACCAAAACAGCGGTGATAACACACCAGATTTTTAGCTAGTGCTGAACAGTGTCAACAACTTCTCTTTCTCACTTTGCCACAACCCACACAGGTAAGTTCAGGGTGGGCAAGAAGTCAGGAGGGTACGCAGCTGCAAGAGAAAAGGTGGAGCGGGGAGCAGGGCAAAAAATCCTGAGATACCTGCAGTGAAAGAGGAATTTTGCTTTTCTGTAAGTCTCTCCTCGCCCTTTTTAAACACATGTAATACTTCTACGCCTGTGCACACACTCATGTAATTAATCAGAATTTGTGCACGTGACCTCGTTGTTGACTTGGCCAGCATGTTCAAGGCACTCTAAACAAAAAAGAAATGTGTGTCAACACAAAGCGCATCAGGTAGTGTGGTCACGCGAAAGAATAAGAATCTTCATATGCATCAGATTTGCCAAAAAACCCCAAATACAACAAAAACCCCAAACTTGCCTCCAGCTCTCAGGTCAGTTTTTATCAGTAAGTTTTATTTTCAACATTCCTTATATGCATACCTTCCTTCATCCTGAGACGTTTCACTGGAAGTGCTATCGTCCGGTACTTGACCATGATTGCCACTGGAAGAGCTCATCTGCTGATGAGCCTTCTGCTTTGAAGGCTGTCTTTTACTTTCCTTTGCACCTTTGGCATTCAGGGCAACTTTAGTGCATTACACGGAAAGAAAGAAAAAAATCACCGAGTGAGTAGGTTTGCAAAAAGTATTTCTGTGAAACAGACATACTTAAGATGATGTCCAGAAACAACTGAGACGACAAATATCTATGATAAAACCACAGACTTGACTGCAAAGATCATGGAAGATACCCAAGTGCTTAAAAAACCTGCCCCTAGGAGTGAGGGGGACACATGGAATCTGAGCTAGATCCAGGTTAAGCTGGACTATATCCAAATAGCCACGGTACAGAAAGCATCTAGAGCAGAGATTCCTTGAAGGACAGACAGGAAAAAACTCCTGCTTAGGTTTACATAAAAATATGTGTGCCTGCTTTAGACTTTTGAGACCGGTTCGGTAATATCATCTTCTCCTGACAAAGGGCATATTAACTTAATGAAAACACCAACTGCACGGAGATCACTAAAATCACCTAGAAAAGGGAGTAGTAGCAAACCCCAGTTTCCTACTTTTCTTTTCTAGGTGGCCGTTTCCTACAAAAGTAACTGCTTTTTCCAGTCTGCTTTTCTTTCTGGTTTTGAAGATGCATTTTGCCTCAGTATTAACATGTAAATCACAGGAATTTGGGTGGGGTTTGTTTTCTTTTTTTGTCCACTTTTCTTTTTTTAGAGCAGGCAATAAAATTGAACCTCCATCGTGAGCTTCGTGTTTTCTAAAAAGAAATTTTCTTCGCTTTTTGAGAAGCAGTGGACTACTCACTAGGGCTTTCACCCCTGGGGAAACTACTTCAACTACTACAGTATTAGAAAACCTAAGACACTTACATAGCACTACAAATAAGAATTAGAGATTATTTCCTTAGCTTACCCTTTCATTGGCATTTTAATCAATTTTGAGCTCTCCCCAGATGAAAAACTCTTTTTGTTTTTTTCTTCTATAGTGTTTTCATTCTCCATTTTCAAACAGGCGTTCTTCCTTAGAGTAATCTTTTGCTTCATTTGCCAATTAGTCATGTTGCCTGGTGGTGTATTTAATTTATCCAGACATTCCTGTTTTGCCACCGCCTGTGCTCTTGAACATCTTTCTTTGCTTTTTTCTTCTCAACCTATAAAAACAAAGTTAAGCTTCGTGTATTTCTTAGTATTTCTAGAAGACAGAAACACCACATCCAAGATGGATTGATTCAGGTTTACCTTTGAAATAATACAAAATGAAATCTTTTTTTTAATCCATAGAGAAGCATTTTCACAAAATTACACCACAAAGTGTATTATGTCATTGAGAGTTCTTCAAATTCACTCATCATGAAAGACATAACAAAAATACAGCCCTTAGAAAGAAAACAATAGTGTATCTTAAAACATGAACAACAAAAAAGTGAAAGCATTACAGATGGACAGTTAGAAGGACTGCAGCGTTAGTTGTAACACCACCAGAAAAAAATCAAGTGGAACTGTGCTGGGCTACTGCTCCCTGAACAAGGGGAGGAAAGAAAAAAAAGATCCCAAACCCACAAACACAAATGGTTTCACAGGAAAGAGGAATTTTCACAAAAGACAATGAAGACACACCATGCAGATATCACAGCACATGAATTAATAGTCAAGACCCTGTTCAGAAGCTATTTTCATTCTTTGATTCAGAATCAGAACCGACATATTTATATGGATTTCTGTTTATGGCAATGAAGTGATAACTACTTGCACTGGAACCGAGTGCCACCTGCTGTTAAACTGGAACAATAATGCATTCCGTTTTCCAAAAATGGGGAAAAAGACAACTCTCCACTGCCCTCTTTATTCACCAGTCACCTATTTCCATTAGAACACAACCCAATTTGTAGGAAGCATCTTCCCTTCGTGACAAATAGCTGAAGTGAACAGGACCATTGATCCGGAGCGAGATTAAAGAATAAAGGAGTAGCAGGTGAACTACCTCTTTTGGCAGCTGTACCTTCTCTTTCTCCAAAGCCAGGACTACTATTTGCAGCATTCCTACCTTACCCTTAAATCTTCCCGTATCTTGTTTTAGTTCTTCATCAAGATTCCTTTTCAGCATGGCACATGATTGCTGAGCATTTGCAAAAAGACTTTCCATTTCTGTTTCTCCTATTTTGTTGTCGATAAAGCAGTCCCTGGGAAAATCGTCACTAAATCCAGAGTCTTTTCCAGGTTCCCTCTCTGTTACAAAAAGTGCATTTTCATCACGTGTAGAAACTGGTCTTATTTTAGGAATCATATTAGAAACGTCATCCAAAAGACTTGGGTTTTAAGCTGTATCTCAGGAAGTATTCACAACCTCCCACTGCATTTCTGCTACTTCCATCTTCATTCTCTTCCATTTCCATAAGAGGCTTTTTTTTTCTCTCTCTCCATTTGCTAGAGGCACCTTTGTATCATTGATATTATTTGTGCAATCTTCTTCATCCGTACTCCAGGTATCTTCCGTGTTTGCATTTCAGTTATCTTGATCAGAAAGGACACCAAGACTCGGATTACAGTTTCCATTTTGGGTACTTTCCCACCTAGCATAAGTTTAATATCTCCAAATTCACCTTTACTTTCTAAGTTGTTACTTGACTCTGTTGCATGAGATGAAACAACATGAGAACTCTTCAATTCATCGCTGAAGCCATCTTCTGACACTTCTTCCACAGGGGAAGTAGTTTTCCCAGCTTCATTAATTTCACCAAACAGCTGCTTTAGTTCTGCTGTAACATTTTGAAAACTTGTTTTCAACTCCCTTTTCTCATTTTCAACCCACATTCTTGCATACCTTTCTTCCCAAGGTTTTGAACGTAACTGCTTGTCAGCACTGTGCAATTCCTCATTTTCCGATGTAAAATTGCTGCCTTATCAGTGGGATTTTCATGTGCTGTTTTTTTCTATCAAGTTGGTAGTTTCTAAAATATATTTATCCTTAAGTAAACAGCTACAGACAGAAAGATTATCAAGAAAAAACAATACAGTTAATCTATGCAATTCCTGTTGCAAACTCATCCTATAATAGAAATAAGGCATTTTGAAAGCCATTTTTATAATAAAAATCAAGGGATACTAAATGAAAGGTTCACTGCGTCACCATCTTCTTAACAAGAGAAGGACTCGGAAACAACAGTTTCTTGGGTTAGATTTGCCTAGGCATTAGGGTTGCTTTTACCTTCTCGCCTGCTCGCTTTCTGTAACTGCCAGCATTTGTCACAGAGCATGTTTATTTTTCACGCTTTATTGCTTTAATACCATTTTTCATTAAGACTGCCAACATTTTTCTCACCCACCCTCCTCCCTCTACTCCATCGCGCTCTACTGTCTGGCATTTTACAGTCCCCGGCCGTCTAAGCTAACCCAAGGGGAACGAACGTGACAAGCTTTTTACCGTTCACCACACAGAGAACTGGCTAAGGGAGGATTATTTCTTCACCCAAGCTTCAGAAATAATAAATTCCATTCCAAGGTGCAAAGGAAAGGATTTATTAGGGAAACCTGCCTGCTCCTGCCCTCACCCCAGGAATCAGGAACCCAAGCTTGCAGGAAAACCGCACCATGCCTTAACCCTACCCAGCCCCCTCAAGCCCCTGTCCCCACGCTGTTTCTCAACAGCTCCGACTGCTTCTGCCCCGTGTCACAGTCCTGCCCACACGCTCCCTCCCCACATGCCTCCTCGGCTCGTGGTGCCTTCTGAACAGGGCCTGCAGCCCTGGTGTCCCAGCGGGCTGAGACCCTCACGCTCCTCGCGCTCCCCTCTTGTCAGCCAGGCCCTGTTCTCCCGCGGCAAAGACCCCTCTGCTCACAAGAGGGAAGGAGCACCTCAGCCAGACACCACCTGTCTCACCCTCCCCCTTCCCAAGCTCACTGGCCAACTACTACCACCTTGCAACAGGCTTAATAAGTCCTGCGCTTTGCCTGCTAGAATTAGGCACGTCCCTCTCTCGTGATGCCCGGTGGGGTGGAAATCATTTGCTACGCTGTCCCTTCGGGTGTTCCAGAGGACGCCAGACCCCTCTGTGCAGCCCTGCCCCGCACGCCCGCCACAAGCAGGACACCTGCCTTATTCCCCTCTAGGATACCCTCTGAGAAAACCCTTTTCAAACACTTCACGTGGCCAAACAAGAGCGTATTTTGCAGAGGCCGGGGCAGCATCAGAAAGGTCACCACATTTCAAGGCGTTCTCTTTGATCTTTGTCTTACAAAGAGGAAGACCGGCATGTTTAATCAATCAGATCAGCGTATTATAGACAAATCTCCCTCTTCACTTGAACGTGCGTTTTGCACAGGCAAAAAAACCCGCATTTGCCCGCACTGTTTCTCAGCAGTGCACAAGAGGAAAAACACCGCTCAAAATTTAAGCAAACCAACTGAAAACAAATCAGTGTAACAGCAAGCATCTGGCATAGTGACAAGGATTTTACCCCACCGTAAGAAGACTGTATCCAACTTTACTTCAGACTGGGATACAGCCTTCACCTACAGGACTCTCCCTTCAGCATTATTCACTGACTGGTAAGTTTTCTTTACCTTAGTGTATAGTACAACTTACTGAATCAGGCTGTAATCCAAAATACTTGGGTTTACACACCCACACCCCATAATATTCAATGGCATCCTTCACGTCTTCTTTCTCAGCTGATGATGACGTATGAAAGGTAGATCCCGAGTTCTCACGTGCAGTGAAAAACCACACATTTTTATAACCAGCATGACTTAATACTACTTATTTACACCTAGAGTGCATCTTGAATCATCCTACTTGTGACAAAAATCTTAACAAAATAAAACATCCCCTCAAATTTGTGCACTCCTAGAGAGAAAATTATCATAATACAGACTGAAGATGCATCTGTGTGAAATCCTTTCTTCCAGGGCATTATACCTTTTAACGTATACGGGAAATTGGCTGAAAATCACTATATATGGTCACAAATAGGCCATTCCTGTTTCTTAAACATGCACAACCTCTCTCTCTCTCATACGTAGGTATACACCTCTGTACCTCTGACACACAGTGCGCCACACAGTATTCCTCCAGCAATTTCCGTTTCCCTGTGTGTTGTGCACAGAAAATCACGAACAACAAAGTCACAGGCTTGAAATCTTCAAGACCCCAGCTTTATTCCTTGCACGACACAAATGTGTCTCTAGACATGGATCTAGACAGAGTATTTCAGTCAAACTGCTGCCCTGACAATAGATGCCTGAGCAGAAGACCCACTGATGTTGCTGGAAAACTGAATTGTACTTCCAGACATTGCGGTACGGATCCTGTAGAAAAGAAAAAAAAAAATCACTACGAAAAGTTATATAAATGTATTACTGACATGGAACAAGACAAACAGAGCGCAAGTGCTATCGGCTGCTCTCCAGAAGAGTTACACCCTGGGTTTCTTCTCCCTTCTCTATCGGTATTTCAGCTGCTGCTCACAGACTGGAGTGACGCTGACATAACATGGCACATCCCAGGGTGACAGCGGGTGGGTTACATGAGAGCAGCTGCCATTGCTTCCCCGCTCCCCCAGCACCCAGCGGTTTTTACAGCGCGCAACAGACGAGCAAAACCCGTTTCAGGCCGGGCTGGGAAGGCGAGGGGCAGGGAGAGGTCACTCACGGACTGACACAAACGCCCACACAGCCCCAGCCCAGCCTTCCCGGCCCTGGCACTTTGCGTTCAGGGGGGCAACTCTCACGGGAACCGGGGGGCTGGTGTCACGTGGCCTCACACAGGGACCATCTGCTTCTGACATGACAAACGGGCTCTTCCCCGTCAGGCTCTCCTCTCCCTCCTGACCCTTGCCCACAGGTTCACAGACAAACCACAGCCGCCCCACTCGCGCTAAGGATCCTCTCACTAGGAAGCACACCCGGGAGGAGGCGGCACACGGGCTTGGGCTCCCAGGCTCCCAGGAGCACAGGTAATGCAGATTGTAAACTTGACATCTGGTCGTCTTCAGCTCACCTAGGTTTTTGTGCATCTTCATACCTCCTCCCAACTCACTTCACACGCCATTTGTCTGACAGCAGAGGAGCAGGTAATCCTGACACTTAATTTCCACCAGTTCAAAGGGAAACAGCTGGTGCTGAAACCCCTTTTATTCCAGGAGTCCTAGCGTTGCAGCTGAAAAGTGCTTATAGGTATAATTTATAATGATGGGTGTCTTGAACATAGAATGATTGCTTGCCACGTTTTTTCTAGCCTCGGTATCTCTGGCAAAACACATGTGCAAATCTTACTGCATAAAGTACCAAGTCCCTCAGCATTTCTAGAGGCCACATTCCTCCTCAGGGCGGGGAAGGGAGAATCACTTCCCTATTTCCCTGCCTGCTGGTTTCAGATGAGGTGCGACACTTCACAGCAGTGCTGGGGTAAAGCTGGACGGCGTTATGCAAACCTAAATATTCTGCTTGGCTCCAGAAGGCTGCGGGTCTCCCCAGGCTCTTTTACACACGCTCCATCGCTGCTATTGCTTCAGCAGCGGTTTTACCTACCAACAGAGACTTCCTTAAAAACGTGTGTTCTGACTATCCTGAACAGTGATTGTATCTCACAGTTTCATTGATTTGCACAGCAGAATCCTGCAGTTTCCGTTGAAGCTAACAAAGACCGTGTGCTTTCAAAACCAAGCACATCCAGCGCCTCCATCATAACTCTGAATTAGAGCTATTGCCTAAACAACTACATGCTGCACACGCTGCCCGTGCCAGCCCTGGCTAGCCCAGCCCTGTTTTACCGATTCATCCAGGCAGCTTCCATCAGTGCCTCTGACTTGGTGCATTTACACATGAGAAACCAGGCATTTCTGACCAACACCCATGCACTGGTTATTTTTAAATTAATGACACATTACTAATAGTCAAAATCACTTGCGCCGCAGATTTTCCCTGAATTTCTTCCACAGCATCACCTATGATTGCTGTTGTCAAATACATGACTGCTGCTTTCTTTACCTGCACAAAGCCTGGCACAACACGTACAATACTGCACAACATACAGCTCCATCTGACAGTCAGACCAGAATGACCTTCCTGCAGTGCAGGCGGGCTGCATATCTCCAGTAGCACCCACAGCCCCAGCCTGCACTGCTTTAGAGACAGCAAAGATCCGCGCTGACGAGAAACGCTCTCACGCACATGGCATTTCACCTTGTCCACGGATTTCAAACACGGGTTGCTTTGCAAAATTTAATTTTATGGTTTCGTTCCAAGGCAAAACAGACTGTCCAACAACTTTTGACTTACACTAAAAACCATAAATATCCACCTTCCGTATGAACGGATACATGAAGGATATGTACTGCTGATGAATTTTTTCGCATGTTGCTGGGAAGCAATACCTGCACGTGTTCATCTTTTTGTCCATCTCTGCTGGGATTCCTCTAGCTGGGTACGTTGCATCTCAGGGTTGTATGGAGGGGATTACCTCCAAGCAGCGGGACAGATCACCAGCCACCCCTGTCGCTCCTAAACTGCCTCTGCTGAGCATCTCAGTGCCTCCCACAGTGGTGGCTTGCTCAAGAAGAGGTGGCCTGTGATGGCTCCTCTCCAGTGCACATGCCCACAGGACCACTGAGCAAAGGACTATCCCACACCATCCTCCCCTCTCTGAGAAAGAAAGCACGTACGCATCTATGGCTAATCTCCCTTCTGAAGCAGTACAGCTCAGCTGAGACCTCAGACTGCTTTTCTGCAGCACCTGGGATTCTTACCAAAACTGTCTCCGTGGACTCTACCCGGACTCAGTTTTGTGCAGAGGTATTTACTGCCGCATGCGCAACAGCAACGGCAAGGGCAGGCAGCGCAGCGATCTCCTGTTACCGAACGTGCTGCTCTGGGACTCCCAAACAGGGGGTCAGTTAGATCCCTGGCAAAGTTCTCCAGCAAAGCCACCCGTGATTTGTACCCACCTCAGCTGTACAAACACGGTGTAAACAGACGCAGAGCGGCTCTTTACCTCCAGCACTGTATGTCCCTTTCCTTCCCATGTCACCAGCACCTGCAAAAGCGCTCACGGAAATGAGCAAACGCCACCCGCCAGAAAGAGGCAGGGCTTTCAAAGGGAAGGAGGGTATTCAATGGAAGCTGCAGATGTGCCCTGCCTGGAGAAGGTATCACTGGCAACCCCTCCTCTGTGAGAGCTGGGGGAGATGCAGAGGGGGAGGAAGGCAGGCGTCCGGGAGTAACTAGAAGCCCTGGTTTGCTATTGCTGCAGTAGCCCTGGCTGGGGGGACAATAGAGCTCTCCATGAAATGACGATCAACCAAACCATTTCAGAGGGGCACAGCAGGGAGCACTAGCTGCTGGGCGTCAGCAAAGGGCTGTGCTCAGCTTCTCTGCGGCAGGTTGCCATAGGCAAGGTGAACACGAAGCACAGGGAGGATCTGCAGTTCTACCTGCCTTGCAGGGGCTTGGCCTGAGCTCCCCCTTTTGCAAACCAAGTCACCCTCCCACCACACGGCACAATCTCTGCTTCATGTATGTCCCAGCAACTGGGGTACCCCATGCAGAGAAATCTGAGAGGTCCCCCCTGGTCACAGCTCTAGTCATCACTGGTTCCAACAACTTCTGGTGCTCAGGGTGTCCCCTGCGCCAGGGGTCCTCCCTCCAGGCGCCCCTCCTCCTCTCCATTTGCCCCGGAGTAGACGAACTCAACATCACACCCATTCTGGGGAGATTTAAGCCCCAAAGAGCTCAGAACTGCCTGAAGCCAGCACAAAAGCCTATCTTCTTGAGAGAGAGAGTTGCAATGTCCTTACACCTCCCTGTCCTTCCCGTCTAGATCAGAAACCAAACAGGGGAAGCGGTGCATGCAGATACACCGAGAATACTGAATGGGACACACTGGCTCCTCTTCCAACTCCTTTATTGTCTCAAAGGTGTTTTCATTCTGTTGGAGGAAAAAGAGAGAAATATGTAGAGTCCCCAGGTTTATCCCTGGTAAGCACTTTCACATGTTCATTTAGTAAAGCAGATTAGATTGATTCTTCAGAGATTTTTTTTTGGGGGGGGGGGGGGGATGGGGATTATAATGAATCATTCAGTTTTTAAATCAGGCTTAGGAGCCACGACTCACTGGCTATGAATACATGTACACACATGCGTGCACAGGACAGCACAGAATACTCTATTTACTCATATGGGTCTGAAAAGACTTTTTTTTTTTCTATCATTTTTTGTTCTGTGCATCATTTACGGCTGGACTGCATGGACAAGGTGGTTTTCTTAATTCTGTGAAAACACTTGCATCTATTGATGCCTGCACCTCTAAACATAGTGACATGGTCATACAGCCAAATCTGCAAAGCGGATTACTGTTCTTACACCATTCTGGGCATAGCAGACACACCCACAGAAACACCCCTAACGGCCTAATGGTCATGCCTATTTACACATTTATTTCTGCTATTTTATCGTCTGTAAAGAACAAGTGCTCCTTTCCTCGACCTGTCTCAGAAGAAACCTGAATACTTAAGGAATTAAAAACAGGTAAGTCGGCCAAAGGAAAATTTAAACATACTTACTTTAACAATGCCAAGGTGTTATTACTAAAATGCAAGCACTTTGACAGTAGGTATCTTACCAGTGCTGTGCAAAGCGACACAGAAAAGCCTCAAGAAAAATCTACTAGAGTTTGCATCAATCCACTAAATCCCAGCACAATGGTTCAAGGGTAAGGGCACTTTAAAACAGAATGTGTCCTGAATCCTGTTAGCAAGAAGACAGAGAACATATCCTGCTGGGAAGATCATTCATGATTAGGAAAACTTGATCAGGCTACTATAAATTTGTCCCAGGTTAGAAAAGGCCAAGAATCTTTCAAAGGACGCTACAAAAAAATAACATTTAAGACAAAAGGCAAGTGGAGTAGCAAATGGAATTAAAAAGGAGTCCTCGAAAGTAAGTCTTTCCGTAATAAGCAAGGCTAATAACAAGCTAGGGCATAGAAAAGATTAGTTCAGCAGCAGGATGCACAGCAGATAGGAGAGCAAATTAGTTCTGTCTTACCAAAATGTAAATTGGGGGGGGGGGGGGGGGGGGGGGGGGGGGAATTCAGTACTTAGTGTTTCTCTTTATTTTTCCTGCATCTAATTTTTAACTGTTAAGAGAAATAACACAAGAGCTTTATTTTTGCTAATGCCAGGCAACCGGAATCTGGAATTTAAATTAATCCTTTACACACTGCCATTTGGGGATCATTTCTACCAGATCCAACAAGGATACAAGGGATAGGACAAGAGGAAATGGCCCCAAGTTTGCCCCAGGGGAGGTTTTCAGTGGACATTAGGAAAAAATTCTTCACTGAAAGGGTTGTCAAGGACTGGAACCAGCTGCCTAGGGAAGTTTCAGGGTGGCCTCACCATCCCTGGAGGCACTTCAAAGATATGTGGTGCTCAGGGACACAGTTTAGTGGTGGGCTTGGCAGTGTTGGGTTAACGGTTGGACTCAATGATCTTAAAGGGCTTTTCCAACCTAAATGATTCTATGATTCTATGCTGTTCAAAATGACCTACCGCCTTCCTTCAAAAAGGAGGGGGTATACTGCTGTTCCAATTGTACTGGTTATCAGGTAATCCAGGCCTCGTAGCACTCTTTAAAGTTTACAAGCACCAAGATATCCCCCAGTGTCTGCACTTTAGCTAGTTTGATACTAAGCTATACATTTTTCTTAACGTGATGAGCAGCATATCTCAAGCTATGTTTGAACATATTCTTAGGTGAATATGTTCACCTAAGACCAGACGGGGGGCGAGCCCCGGGAAGGGACGCTGTCGCACCGGGACGTCGCGCAGCCCCTCTGAGCGCCGAGGCCGGCCGGGGCTGGCAGCGACCGTCTCCTCGGGACCTCATGCTGCCGTCCAACGGCCGGATCCCATCGCCCGCCGTGCAACGGATCGAGCACCCGCACGGCCGAGGGACCAGGTACGCGTCTCTGCGGGGACGGGAGCTGGGGGGCAAACCCGGGCTAGCTGAAAACTCCACGGCCAAAAATATTTCCATATTCAGTTGAACTGAAACAGTATTTTATAGAAGGTAACTGCCTGTCCCCCCAGCCCCCATACAAATTCAGTAATTTCTTCACTAACACATTTTGTTTAGCTGCAGAAGTTCTGAGTTCAGAGCTTCTGACAGAGGCTAATGTTCCTAGAAGAGGTGGGTGGAGCCCCCTGAGCTTACCTTATGCCCCAGCTTGACCCATGGCGTCTGTTCCCTCTCCCGAGGCCGTGTGCTGCCAAGCGCCTGCAACACGCTCTGTCCTCCGGACCCTCTGCTGTGCTTCGCTGCAGGCCCTCACATCTTTCCTCTACGCTGCCACTTAAGGCGCAGAGCTGCCTTCTGCTGACCACCTACGTGCAAGCCGTCGGTCCGCAACGCTTCCCGGGGCGCCGGGGGCTGCCTGCGGCGCGGCGCGGCGCGGGGCCGGGGGCGGCTCTGCGGGGGCTGCCGGCGGCTGAGGCGGAGCCGCGAGTGCGGAGCCGCGGCGCAGCCCCCGGGTTCGCCCCCTGCGCAGGGCTGCCCGCTCCCTTCCCTGCGCGCTCCCCGGCGCTCGCCGCCTCGCTCCGGCCTCTCCCGGAGAAGGGGTCCGCTCTCCGGCTGGCAAACGGCTCCCCCGAGCCGGGCACGGCCAGCGCCGCCGTCGCAGGAGCGTGTCGGGCCGAGGGGCGGCGGCGAAACGTCTCGAACCTCGGCAGCGACAGCCCCGACCGCGCGGAGACCCGGCAGCGAGCCCGGGCCCCCCGCGGGAGGCGGCTCCGGCTGACCGGCACCTTCACGCCGCACTCGCGGCCTCTGCCGCGGTCGTGCCCGTCCTCCGCAGCCGCTCGGGGGGCGCCCGTCACCCGCAGCTCCCCCGGCTCGCCCGCGCCGCTCCCGCAGCCGGCCCCGGGCAGGGCGGGGGGGGACGGCGGAGCCCTCCCCGGCTGCCGTGCGGGCTCTGCGGCCCGGGCACAGCGGCCCCGCCGGCGCACCCCGCAGCGAGCGCACCGCGGCGCCGGGGGGCGGCGACCGGGCTCCAGCCGCCGGCTGTCCCCGACGGAGGGGCGGGCGGGGTCGCTCCAGCCCGCGGCACCGCCTGCCGGACCGCCCGCCGGCCGGGAGGGGTGTCCCCCCGCCCCGGGTGGCCCCCCGCCCCCGAGCCGCCCCCCTCTCGCAGCCCGGGCTGCTGCCGAGCTCCGCTGCCGAGAGCCCGAGCGAGATCGCTGCCCCCCGGGCCCCGGTGCCCACCCGGCGCTGGAAAAGCGCAGCCCCCTGCGGCGTGCTTACAGGCACCAGGGGCTGGGGGCTGCCTCTGCCTGCCTGTGCGGGTGTGTACACCGCATAACCCAGCGCTGACCCTACCTGCATGCACACGTGTGTGTGGCGGGCATGCCCGCTCGGCACGCGTGTGCCCACTGGAACACACTTCCTTGGCCGGAGCCGGGGGGGGGCTGCAGCAGCCTCCCCTCTCTCCTGGGCTGGTACCTCTGGCACGACAGATTTCCCTCCAACAACGAACATTAAAGGTAATGCTGCGGAGAGGCAAAACAGTTCGCTGACTTACACCCAAGCTGGTATTTCTCCTGCAAATGCCTACTCTGTTTAAATCATGATTTCCTTACATCATACCTCAAAAGCATCATTTTCCTGGAGCCAAATCACGACCAAACACACGCAAAAACTACGCTGACCTTAACGCCGAGCGGCTCTGCCTTCCGGCAGGCAAGCTGTAGCGCTCAGGGCCGTGCCCCCCCGACCCGAGACAGTGCGGTGCCCCCCGAAAGCCGGGCTGCAGGCAGGAGCCGCCCCGGGGCCAGCAGCCATCGGCAGGCGGGCAGGAGCCTCCCTGCCTGCAGAGAAGGGCTGGGGCTCGGCCCGCTCAGCGCCTCGGGGGGCAGCCAGGGCAGGGGGAGCTGAGCCCCACCGGCGTGGGAATACGGAGCCTGCTGGCAAGGGCCTGCTAGCTGCTGAAAGAAAACAGGCTGCTGAAGGGGTAAGGCTCAAGGACACCAGGGTACAATCACTGTGGTAGGGGGAGATCCCGACCTCCTACTCAAATGGCCCCCCCGAAGAGAGTGAGTCCCCCCGCTCGGGGAGCACGGGGAGTAAATTTAAAATGAACTCTACCTTTAAACTGAAGCGAGAATGCAACTAACCGATAATTAGCTCCTAGGTGTAGACTTTGGGCAGAACTAACCAACTTCACTGTGTAAATATGTATCGTGAGTAAAACTACGTGTGCAAGCCAGGAGGAGCGACCCCCCTTGCACCCGGCACCGCAATAAACACACCCGCTTTATAACTTACCCCGAGTTACGGAGTTTAATTCCGCACGTCAGACGGAATAAGCAGCCTTTTTACTAAGCAGTTGGCTCTTCACCTACCATTTCCCCAGCCACTCTCTCACCTGAATGCGCTCAAACATCGACCTGCAGTAAAACTCTCCTGCAGAGCCTCTGTGCCTGCTCTGCAGCCTCAGGATTTCAGGCAGGGAGAGCAGTTTGCTGCCGCTCCTCTCCTGCCCCTCCAGATGCCTTTGCTCCTGCTGCTCACTGCCTGCTGCCCGGGGGGGATGGGGGCGGTGGGGGGGGTGGTGGTGATGGCTCACTCCCACCCATTGCCCTGCAGGACAGAGACATCCACCGCATTACAGACAGGGTCGGCCCGGCAAGTCTCTGCCTCCTCTTTCATGAGGTCAAGGGTATCGTAGGGTAAGTTTTCACTAGTCTTAACTTATGAAAACAAGATATGAGAAGGATACCAAACCGGAAGATAGCATTCACATAAAATCATTTTAGGAAATGCTTATTCCACCTACTCAGATACCAAGATGTGGAGACTGCAGCATTTGCTTGCTTGATTTTTAAGTTGCTCCTAAGTTAAAGATGGTTTCGCGTGGTCCCCTTCTCCCCCCCTCAAAAAAATCCCACATTTTATAACCATGCTCGCTGTCAAGGAACCTTACGGGCATTTCACCCAATATGAACTTTCTGTCAAATCATGGATGCTCTTCCGGCCAGATTATAATGGCACTGTTAAAGGTTCTTACTGAACCAGCAAATACTTAGCCATCTTCTAGCTTCTAATGCAAGATCCTATGACATGCTGATGTACATACCGTGGGAACATAATTTGCTTGACTGAAAGAATTCCAAAATAACTTTAATCAAACTGAGATTATTGGGGCAAATTGAAAATTAAAGGTCAACTTTTTTGATTTAAGCTTCTGTATGTGATATTTATGTCTCCCCCATTTCTGGGGGAAGAATTCCCCCGCCCCGGCCCCCGAACCCCCTTTTGTTTATTACCTGTAATTTCTTACCTCAGTGAGCTACCAGAGATTTTCATAAAATAAATTTTCTGAAACATATTATATCAGAGTCACTTCTGCTTATTAGAGGACAACAGTCCCCATAACAAGGGTCTCTTTAATCTTCATCTGCCTCCAGTTACTACCTTTGTAGGCAAGAGCTCTGTGTGCTATATATAGAAGCAGGGAAACAGTAAGGTCGCTACCGAAACCAGAATCCAGATACTCCGGTTCTCTCAGTTATTAGAATTAAAGTAGAAGCTTTCCTGGCTGGCAAAGAAAGACTTTCAACTTTCATGGCAGACACACACACAATATTGGACTACTGTCAATTTTGTATTATTTTTTCCCAATGTTTTAAGTGAGTTAGGAAGCTTCCTATCAGGACTTTTAGCTTTAATACCACATCACACAGAATTACAGCCCGACATACAAATGTTAATATAACAGCAATTAACCCTGTAAGCATCTACAAATTCTGATCTACTAATGACTGTCAACATGAGTCAGTACTGTTTCAAAGAACGTCTTCAGAATTTCTTAGTGATTAAGTATTCTTTATTGTCGGCGCCGGGTGTACGGGGGATCCTTCCACCAATCGTACACACCCAGAGGGGCAGATTATCTTATATTTATATAATGAAACAATGAATATTCCATTAACGCCTATACATATTCATCACCTGAACCCGCCTACCCTCGCTTCGTATGCTAATTAGCTTATCAGTCCTTCACGCTTGCGCAGATTCTCCCAAAAATTGTGGGCCGGGGTCTTTAGAATGTGGGCAGTGGTCTATGGGAGGAAGGCCGTAGGTCTTCCTCATGGTGTACTTTTCACCTTAGGTCTCAAAAGTGATGAGTTGGCAGACTTGTAGAAATCTTTCCCAGGGATTTTAGAATACTCCTTGTTAATTTTACTCAAGGCCATCCTGTTGTCCCGTTATCTCCTTGGTAGGGCAGCTTGCTTTGCAGATAAGGAGGACAGCTCCCCTTTCAGAGATTTGCAACTTTCTTGCCAGAACAGTTTATATGATCTTTCAGACATTTTAACCCCTTTGTCGCTATACAATTACAAGCTTATTTATGCATTAAAATGAATATTGGTTTATGAATACAAACTTGACCATATTATTTACAGCTTATTCACATCATTCCCCCCTTTTCTCGATACAAGCAAATTCCTTTGCTATTTTATCTTTCAAAAGTACAATAGAACAAGCATTTGAATAGAATACACACAAGTATTATTAAAACAATCAACACAACTATGGCAGCTAACACCTGTTTTAACCATCGTACATTAGGTAACCAGGAAGTTAGAGTTGTCCAAAGATTTCCAAAATCCCAAGACACATCATCCTCACTTACTTCATGTAATACCTTAGTATCTCCTCTAAGTCAGTGGAAACTCTTCCACTTTGGTCCACGTATCCGCAACAACTAGTATTTATAACTGTACACACTCCCCCTCAATCAGCTAACAGCAAATCCAAAGTCACTCTATTTTGTAATACCACTTATGAGAGGCTAGATATTTCCTCTTGTTGGGCTTTCAATGCATCAATTGTTCTGTTTTCTAATTTCTCTATTATGGTTTTTTTCTAATTCACTCACTCCTAACTAAGGGACAAACCATCGAGCAAAACTATGGAATGCAGTAGGCCTCCCTATTATAGGATTTGTGTTTTCCCGTCTAATCCTTTTAATATGATTTCTTAAGTATCCTTGCGAGAACGAATCATGTACTGTCATATTAGGCACTACTGCTCCCAAGGTGCAGGTTCCCTTCCAATTTTTAGGTAAAACCTTTCGAACTGTATCATTGCACAGCCAGTACCATCCTTTCCCTTCGGGCACTGGCCAAGCAGTAGAGCTAACAGACAGTGAAGTACCGATGTCTAATGTGTTATTACAAAAGGACTGAGTTCCTACATACATTACGGGATTACAATCCACAATTCCCATTCCTTTAGGTGGATTACATCTCTGAACACACATATAGTATGACTCTGGCACCTTAGGACTATTTATCTCTAATTTCAAAATTTCATCATTTTCAATACTCCAAGAGGTATTTTCCTACAGTCTTTCCTAAGATTTATTCCTAGGTAATGGAAATCCAATCAATGATATACCCTTTCCTCCATATTCAGGCATACGTGTACATATCCAACAATCAGTTTTATTCAGAGCCTGAGATATGCCTTGTACCAGGGATAAATGTACATTCTTATTCCACAGAGTTAAGTACAAATTTGGCAAAAATCCGACTATAATTATGACCTGAAGAATTGTAGTCCTGTGGATCCTGCTGGAGTGACGGCCCATAATTTCTCAGGAGTTTTCTTTACTCTTGAATAGTGGATACAAGCGGCTCGTAAGAGAAATACTGGATTCACGAGTGAAGAAGTCTGTTTTCACGTTACATGAGACTTTTACTGATTGTCAAATGGTTTACTTTGCATTAACCTACAAAAACAAAACCTTAAATGAACTAAAACCACTGTATGTTCTTAACACATTCCCCTTTTTTTTTTTTTTTACATGCGTCATTATCATGGCTAGACTATAGGGATTTCGCATGCGCGGTCTTTCCAGATTTTTCCAACACATTCTGTGGGGCTTTAAAATCGCGCATGCGCATGTTCAAAGGTATACGTGGATCATTCGTGTGATAAACAATGGCTACTGCGTGCCCAGATGAAGTCCCAAACCCATTTCCCGAGCTTACTACTCCGGTAAGTCTGCCGATGGTAACATTTATGGCACTATGGCCAAATGACAGGTCCCTGTTTTCAACGTAATGTTTTCTTACCACCAGACCACCACGTCACCTGCCAGGGAAGAAGGGTCCAGAGTGTACATTTCCCCCTCTGAACGTTCTGCAAGGTGAGCGTTCTCAAAACGTTTAACCTATATGGTTCATTAGAAAGAAGATCAAAACTTTTTCTTCCTGTTGCTGTTTTAGGCAGAGGGTGCGTTTTTCTGTTGTCTCACGTCAAGAACTTATGGCGGAGGTGGAGAAGTATAAAAGGCGTTACCATATCCTCATCTATGCGTTCCTGGCAGTTGTTTTTGCTGCTATTCTATTTTTATTCTTACTCAGCCTACATTGTTATCTGAATTGTTAAGGATCAATTGTTTCCAAATTCTTGTTGGCTCGCATTTGTTTTAAGAATCAATTGTTTCCAAATTCTTGTTGGCTATTAAAATGTTATTTTGTATGTACTTTTTGTCATACTGCTCGCATTTGTTTAACGCCATCGGGTGAAACCATAATTGAATTAATCTTATAAAACATGGAACAGCACATGGCAAAAACAATAAGGTGGCTAATCCACATAACAAATAAAATAGGATTCGTTTTACCTAGGGGCTCCCGAGAAGCCAGGAAAACAAGTCAATATTCGTCTTTCCAAGTTCGGACCGGAACATGGGCTAACTTCCCTATCTCTGATGTGATCTGTTTAACTACCTCACCATTGTCATTAATTTTCAAACAACAATTGGAAACATTTACTTTACCACAAACACCTCCTTCTTCGGCTAGCAGGTAATCGAGAACCATCCTGTGTTGATAAATTGCATTTCACATCAAAAGCTTTAGCTGTTTGACTAGTAATAATTTCCAAGACAGCCTGTAGGCGAATGATACGATTCAGATTGTAGATAGGTTCTCGAGCACCGTTAATGAGTTCATTAGGATTCCAAGTTGCAGGTCCATAATACTATATGATACATTGGGGTGTCCATCCATTTAATAAATATCAGTACCCCCAGTTCTTGGGAGTCTGGAAAAATCAACTTGCCACTGTTGCCCTGGCTAATTTTCAAACACATTTCACATTGCTGAGTCACCTGTTTTATTACAGTATACAAGTTCTGCCCTATCAATTTCTGATTTAGACTTTTATATAAATTATCAGTTCTCCAATGCATCTTATTATGTTCTGTTAGGGCTGTGGTCCATATTAAATTGGATGGTACCACTATACGACCATCCCTCAAATAAATCCACTTATTTATTTTATCATTCATGTCCTGAATTACCTTTAAGTTTTCTTTAGAATAATTTGGCTCCTGATCTGTACTTACAGTTTGGATTCTACCGTCTGGTATTAAGGATAATTCCTCCTTTCCTACCTCCTCTGCTACTTGTCTGGCCTCATGGTAGGCCAGGCGGTTTCCAATTTCCAAATCAGTGCCTCAATGGGCCATCTTATGTTCTTCCTTCCTGGACGACCCTCTTATAACAGAGGGGGCCATTCCTCACATCAAGGTCTGGCATGGCATATGTTCCCACCGCTCAACGCCTACTGGGTTGCAGCCAGCAGCAGAGCTCAAGATCCTTCTTGGTGGCAAACACCGAGGCCAACCCAGTCTTGCCCTTGATTGTGATAGGAGGCACTTGACCAACCTTATTCCTTGTACTTTGTTGTCAATGCAGAGTTTCATCTGCACATCCCATAACAAGTCACTGTCATGGCAAAACTCACAGATTTACATTAGTAGAACTACTACAGAGTGTATTTTATTTTAGTTTTTATGCAATATCCCCCACAGCCTTGCTGACCAAGGGATATTGTTTTACCTGAACTAGGCAGGCCTCCCGTTTATCATTTTTACTGTAACAGGGAAAGCATTTTTCCCCTTACCTGGAATTTACTTCCAGATATACCTGGTTAAAGATTTCTTTTACTTCAGGGAGGTCCTCTCTTCCACTTTTCTGTTGAATTAAAGATAAGCTCAACATTTTAATTAATTGATCATTTTTAACTTTTGGTTTCATTTCCCCTTCTTTAAACGTCTAGATGTTCTAATAGATCTCTTCCCAACAAAGATTTTGGTGAATTTGGCATTCCTATTTGTTTTCTTAGTTTGTACTTTAAAGGTTTCAGGATATTTTCCTGGCGGCCAGCAGCTCCCACAACTGTAACAAACTCTTTTCACTGAAGTTTAACACCAAATAAGTTGGTTTTATATTCACCAACTTTTCTACATCACAATTACCTAGTAACAAACAACTCGAACCTTTATCCAGTCCTATTCACAACCAACTTTCAAACATCTAAATTTCTCCATCAAAGATGCACCTTTACTCTCCTCAGACCCGCTGCTTGCCCTACAGGGGCCGTTACCGGTCCTGTTGTGCTGCAAATGCTGCAGCAATTGGGGTGACATTATCAGGTCCTTCTGCTCAATCGTCAGCAACAGCAACCCCCTCCTCCTCACCAGCAGAAGGGTTCAGGGTAAGAGATGCTCTTCCTGCTCTGCAGGTTACACAAGCCTGCCTCTGCAGCAGCACTTCTGTTTTAACTCTTTCTTACCCTGAATGCAAATCTGCTCCTTGTTGCTTTAAGTCTGCGTTCTTACATACCATGCCTTCGCAGGCAAACAGCAAACACCCTGCCATGCGTCCCGCAGGACTCAGCCGCACTTTCGAGGGGGTACGGGGGTTTGTACAAACTCACCCCAATACTTTAACACTTTCACAGGGTCTTTGACTCTCCACCCCCCTGGCTTCAGATCTTACATACATTAGCACAAGTTTTTATCTTACAATGTGTTTCATTCTGGTTGCTGCACAGAAAGAACCACAACCTGAGCTCTCTCTATTTTTATTTTTTTTACACAAATATTTCAACAAGAACATCCTTTTAGTTTAAGTCTCAGGTTCTTGGTTTTTTGTTTGTTTGTTTGTTTTTTCCTATCCTTTTCTAGATCCATAATCAAAGATCAGGTGGTGTAAATCCCACACTCCTTCTGTCACACAAACATATCAGCACACATTACTTCATCCCATTTTCCTTCTCTCCGTACTGCAGCAAAGTATTATAATTTATAGTTCCATTACAAGGCCACTTTTCCCCACCTTCCAGCTAATAAAGTGGCCACCATTGATTGCAGTACTTTATCAATGTTTTCTTATTCACACTTCCACCAGCAGACCCTCCAATAACCCTCCAGTGACTCAGAACACATCCTAACGGGCTTTTCTTTAAAATCCCACCACTCTGCTTTCCTCCCATTTTTCCAGCTTACATTCACAGAACACACTTATCACTTACAGAATTACTACTTACAAAATGCAACACGCAGGTATCTTTCTACAGCAACACCAAGAGCTCACTATTATTATCAAAAATATAGCCGAAATCACAGTAACAATTATCAAAGTCAAATTCCACATTCCATAAATCCGGTAACCAAAATAAGCAACACTGCAGCAAATAAGCTTTATAAGCAAACTTGCCAGATTCCAGATGGCAATTAAATGTTGATAAAACCCAAACAAAACCAGAAGTATACTTAGGGTGCCAGCCACAGAAGTATACCTGAGTTTTCCAGACCAGATGTATACCCGAGAAACTAGTTCCCAAGCATACCCAGATGCATACCTGAGAAACTAGTTCCCAAGCATACCCAGATGTATACCTGAGAAACTAGTTCCCAAGCATACCCAGATGTATACCTGAGAAACTAGTTCCCAAGCATACCCAGATGTATACCTGAGAAACTAGTTCCCAAGCATACCCAGATGTATACCTGAGAAACTAGTTCCTAAGCATACCCAGAAGTTACCCTGCGGAAATCAATTTTCTCGTCTTACGGGTAACCCCAGATTACCGGTAATACCAGAATACAGCAATAAAGAATATTATCACTTACAGAAGATGGGATTCTTGTCTGCCTCCGCAGTGATCCGATGAGTTGGGGAGTCCCTCCGGGAAAATCCCGGGGGTACCCAAGGGAGTCCACTTCCCAGCGGGTCCTACGGTCAGGCAGAGAGCTGTCCCACCTGGGGTGCCAGATTGTTTCAAAGAACGTCTTCAGAATTTCTTAGTGATTAAGTATTCTTTATTGTCGGCGCCGGGTGTACGGGGGATCCTTCCACCAATCGTACACACCCAGAGGGGCAGATTATCTTATATTTATATAATGAAACAATGAATATTCCATTAACGCCTATACATATTCATCACCTGAACCCGCCTACCCTCGCTTCGTATGCTAATTAGCTTATCAGTCCTTCACGCTTGCGCAGATTCTCCCAAAAATTGTGGGCCGGGGTCTTTAGAATGTGGGCAGTGGTCTATGGGAGGAAGGCCGTAGGTCTTCCTCATGGTGTACTTTTCACCTTAGGTCTCAAAAGTGATGAGTTGGCAGACTTGTAGAAATCTTTCCCAGGGATTTTAGAATACTCCTTGTTAATTTTACTCAAGGCCATCCTGTTGTCCCGTTATCTCCTTGGTAGGGCAGCTTGCTTTGCAGATAAGGAGGACAGCTCCCCTTTCAGAGATTTGCAACTTTCTTGCCAGAACAGTTTATATGATCTTTCAGACATTTTAACCCCTTTGTCGCTATACAATTACAAGCTTATTTATGCATTAAAATGAATATTGGTTTATGAATACAAACTTGACCATATTATTTACAGCTTATTCACATCAGTACCAATAGCAAACTTGGCACAAGAAATATTTTAAATTTTTTCCACAGGTTGCAAAAAATTGCTTCTTCCACCCTTTTGGTTTTACAGCTCTAGGTTCCCTCATGCTATTTAAACGTAATTTTGGAAAGTGTCTGTAGGGATTTCCTCTAGAGTTTCTGAGCCTCCTCGTTCCCATGGATTAGTTACATCCAATTTTGCATTGTTATAAATCTATAGGATTTGTTGTACATTGAGATCTTGTGCAGCTCTCCATCTCTACAGCAACATTTGCAAACAGAAAGCAAGATTATCCTCAACAGATATAGGTGATAGTTTTAGCAAATGACTAAAATGTGTCAAGCTAAAGTATCAACCCTGTTGGGCAAGACCCAGACAAATTAAGAGTAATGAAGGCGCCAGGCAGAGTTTAGATGGTCTTGCTTATCAGCACATCAATGTCTGTAAGATTTCTGCAGGTCTAATGCAATGTTTTCAATAGCCTATTACCCCCCCATCCCCAAAAGACAACAGGAATTCCTTATCAGGCTGGAAAATGGGCCTGAGGCTTTCCTCAATGAAGAAAAAAATAGTTTTGAAAACGACCAAAGAGTGCTTCAATCAGATTACATTCTTCAAAAACCAGGCTAGTAGATATGGTAGATATACCCCCTATACTTCAATAGGAGAAAAACTCTTCTGAATATTTTCAACAAAAATGTGGAATCATTCTTGGAGATAGTTTTGTGTAAGTTTTAGATTTAAGAAAAAAATAGTTACAAGGATCGTAAGCATTAGAACATCAGAACTTTCACATGCACTGTTCTTATAGGACAATGAATTTCTACTACACTTCACACTATCGTACTTTCTGTAGGTATAGGAAGACTTAGATATTTTTTTTCTTTAAATACATTCTCTTGATGAAAAAACGCTAGGAATGGAGAATTAATTTTTCATGAGAAAACATGGCTAAGGCCAGGACAGGGTCAAACTCTTCCCCTCAAGACCTGCCAGTGTGCCATGATTATTTCCTTGAAGAGCTACCATTTGGAGTCAAATTGTGGAGAAATATTCAAACTCTTTTCCTTGAATGTTCTTCACTGATGAATACCGAGAAAGTTCTAGTTATCTGTGCAGGAACAGAACCAAACATCTTTAAACACGTTTTTTTTTTAAAAAAAAAACAATTAAACAATCATATTTCTTGTTATTTTTTCAGTGGCAGATATGTTCTGAAAGCCTCCAAACAAGTTCCACTACTCCAACAAGTACTTAATTTTCTTAAAAGCATCTGAAGGAAAAAATCATAAACCTTTTATCAAAATTGGCAGGGTGTTTTTTCAGTGCCAAAGATCCACAGCAGATATTTAGATATGTCAGCAGAAAAGAGATACAGGTGTCTTGCTTCAGGCTGTAGGATAGCTTACATTTTCTTCTAATATATATTTTTGAAATAGATTTAAGGTCAAGCCTGCCTTCTAGCAGGACCTATTCAAGATTTATCATAGTTAGTAAAGACACTGCAATTAGTAAAAACTATCTGATGACTTCTCAATAATGAATGCCGTACCACTTATCTAAAGGATGACACACCTACGTTTAGTTAAAAGTCGGGAAATGTCCAAGGACCCTTACTGCCACATGACGGATGCACAGACTGCTAAAGCCTTGGGTTGGTTATCTTTAGAAGGGACATTTCGTCTTAGATTCCTGTTGTACATGCGATGTGGCGAAGATGGAGACTTTAAACATGGCCGCTAAGGAATAGAGTCTGCGTAGAGACAGCTCCTCAAGGACATTGCGCAGGCACGAGATATGTAAATGGATTCTCAGAATTGTAATGAATATATAAACAATTTCTTGGAAAACTAATGAGTAGGTCTGAGTAGCTTGCTTGTATAAAGGGGGGACTGAAAAGCCCCCCCTCGGTGTGCATGACTTTGGTGGAGCGATCCCCCATGCACCCAGCGCTGGCGAATAAGGATAACCTCTGCCCGCCTGCATATTGCTGACCGATTCTTCAAATCACTTCTAAGAAATGAATGAGGGGCTTTAGACCAGTTCATAACATACAAACACATTCCCCACCGGTGATTTCAGCAGTGAGACCAAGGACTCTATTTAACACTGTCCCAGGCCAGCAGTTCCTTCCAGATCAGCACAAAACGTGCGTGTGGCATAGATAAAGGGCATTTTCCAGCTATGCTTTTAAACAATCTTTTCCTGCTCAAAGCTTAGAATGAAGCTTCCACTCTGATCCTGCTTAGTCTGGCAGCCACTTAAAACTTTTTTGCCCCAAAGTCTGTATCCTTCTATTCTTTTAGCTCTTTTGATTCTGAATCCCTGCTCTCCTTTCATATTCTTCTATTCATTGCTTCAACAAGCTGTCACTACCCTCTCCCGTATTCACTAAGATTTTTGTGGATGCTGTATCTGTCAGAAGCAATCATTGTCTACCTCTCTATTTCAAACTGGATTTCTCTCCAAAATGTCTTGGCCCGTCTGTTCAATGTGTGAAAGTATGACGCACACATGAAGCTCAACACAACTAGGGCAGCGTATCGGATTAATTTTCTTTCCTAACCATTACCCTGTCTCTGCTCCCAGTCTTTCCTATTACCAGACCTATCTCCAAAGCTAGAAGCAGATGTGAAACCATGACGGCTACACAGATACAAGGGCAGCTATCCATCACGTAACCAGTAGCACATGCTACCACATGCTTAATAGCCTTCACTGTCTTTCCTCTAACAGCCTCCCGTTTCATGTCCTATAAAGAGGTTGTCTCCCTACTACAGTTGACCAGTTTCATCACATTTCCAGCTGTGCCTATTGATCAATCTTTCCATACTGTCCTTCCCCCTTTTGGAGAGAACTCCTCAGAAACATTCCCTAGATCACTTCATTAGCAAGCTTAACATTTCCTTTTAAATAGCCACTCTGACATCTAATTTGTTTTACACAAAGAAAATGCATTGATAGCAGGCTGCTGTCTGCTTGTACCACACCTAATGGACAGACCAACAGCAGCCTGTGCTTTCTCTGCACTCCGTCAACAGCATATACATTTGTACTATAAAATCGTGATAATAAGAACAAACTGACTTTGTGATTTCACACTCTAATGTGAAGGTCATGATTCATGACAGACTCCTGAATTTGTTGGCAAAAATGATTCTAATAAAATAATAGTCTCAGAATGAAGATCTGTTATTTTTGAGGTGATTGCATTCGATAACTCTGAGTCTGTGCAAGATACATATCCAAAAGAGAAAAATAAATTTAAAGTTATGATATAAAATTATTACATTCTTTCATTAGATGTGAATCAGAGTTTAAGCCTCACTATTCCTGTAGTCCTGTAGAGAAATCAGTTCACTGAATTCTCAAATCCTTCATTTCTAAAAGATAATTTCCAGCTGTGTAATTGGCTCCTTTAAAGATATACGGAAGACAGATCAGATATTTCATGAAATAGTATATTTGAGTTTAATATTCTCAAGATATTATTGTTATTAAACTATTTCCTGTACCTGATAAAAATAATTGTATACCATTATTTTGTCTCTATTATAACAACAGATTGGGGTCTACATAATCAAGATGTCCAGTTTTAATTTTATTTCTTTTTAAACCCTGTGCAAGTTACATAGACACTTTTCTCAAGCAAGTACTGAGCTGTAAGAGATGGCACTTTCTGCCTGCTTACTGGCCTTTCTAAATACACTAACCTAGCATATCAAATGTAGCTTCAGCTTTTTACCCTAACGGTCAAGCAGCCAAAAGCCCGCTATAGTCCTTTCACTCTGGCATTTCCTTTATTCTTAAGGACACATAAATTTCATGATGAGTTTGGAAAACTAAGCTCTGATCCAGAGCCAAAGAACTTTTCTGCCAAGTTACCCTTATAGGTAGAAAAAAATATATACCTCAACTTAAAGCATAATTTGCAAGTTATCCATCTTTTAAACACTCCTGTGCTACATAATCAAGTCGGAAAGCAAATCAGACAGGTACCCTGCCCTTACAGGTGTTCCTGGATCACACTATTTAAAAAGGAAGTAGCTAAAAATCCATTTGTAAGTGGGATTTCATCAGTTTATGAAATATCAATAACATTTAACATAAGTCTGAAATCTGCATTTTCTGTCTCCTTTCCACAGCAGATGTTTTGCTCATCTTCCCACGATTTACATGCTAGAGAGCACACATCACATTTAAATTGCGCTTCAGTGTCCTTCCCATCTCAAAATATTAAAATGTCTTTGTTTTCCTGCCAAAATGGGCAAAATTCCAAAATGGGCTGTTACTTGTGCCGAGTGGTAGTTTTTTCCTAGAGCAGTTTCATGTATTAATCGAGAACAGGAGCATTACTGTTTGTGAACATTTTCTCATTTGCAATTTATTTGTGAAACTCTTGAAGGGTAGTGCAAGAGCAACGTAAAAATCACAAGACTGTAGTTGAAAGGTAAAGAGCACATCATGAACAGGAAAGACAAATATGTCACCCTGTTTACAACGCGGCTTAGATCCATAGTAATCCTGCTCAGCTCTTGCAATCCTAAGGGATTGTCCTCACCTTTCCTGGAGTGAAAGCAGCAATTCAGTCAATGAGACCAGCCTGTTCGACTGCGGCCTCCACTACATGTCCCACACTGCCTTCCCAGCTCTGATAGCAGGTCCAAAAATTGTCCTGTGAAAGTTCATCTCACGATCACCACAATGATGAAGGGGTCAAGAACATAATATTCAAAATTGTATGTTCCTTTATCATTAACAGTGCATTACAAAGCCACAGAAATTGTGACTTTTTTTTTAGCGCTTATCAGTGCTTGTGGAATTGTTGGGAAGCACTTAACTATTCTGGCTCAGCACCATCATTTCAGTATGTATTTTCTCTCATGTTCATATAGTATACTTTTGCTTCTAGCTTCAGCCCTAGAAAAAGTTCAGTCTCCCCAGAGCCAACTGAGAGGCTTTCTTAGCTAACCAACCTTCCAACCAGTAAAGACAAGTGACTCCTCTTAAAGAATTAAAAGTAAAGTTTCAACTTAACACATCCATTCCAAGTTATTACAGTAGAAACCCTCATATCACACACACTCGCACAGCCCTTAACATTCAAGAAGTGGCACTGTCGTCTTTGTCATGCATGCATTCAAGTTTTGGAGCTATCGAATAATAATGCAAATGATAGAAATCACAGAGGAGGGGGAAGGGGGGGGGGGGGAAGGAAATGGGAAAGCTATTAATAGCTTTCTTCCAGGTGCCAGAGCATTTCATTCCATTAGTTTCAGCAGGACTTTTGAAAATCTAGTGCTTTAAAAAAAGGCAATAAAATATTTAGTGGTGATTGAAAACTTGTCTACCTCTATATGGACACATAGATTCCTAATCTGTTCCTAAACTCAGTCTTTTTGAAGTAGAACATACACCTTATGTAAATTTATGCAAAGAAAAAATGCTTTATAGAAAAAAAAAAAAGTAAGAACACATAAAATCATTTTGATTATATTTCTGGCCGTGCTGTGGACTGAATGCATGACCTATTGTAAAGTCTATAAAATCAATTTTCAAACCTTTGGCATGAGGATACACAGCACCAGTTGAAGACAACAAAAGTTATGTTTAAAAATTCTGAATCCTTGGCTTTTTTATTCTTAAGACCTGACACAGTTCAGCAATGTCATAGGAAAGCTCTAAAGTAAACCGATCATAAGTTGCAAAGAAATATGCAGCCCAGATTATGTTATATTACTACTAATTTAATCACAAAATTAATTACCACAACAAGTGAAATAAACATCATCTCAGAAGTATTGATGAGGGAATAAAGAAATAAAGGTATTAAAATAATCATTGTGCTTCAGTGACTATACTTGTCTAGTGCTTGGATACTACAAGAGTATTCTGGAAAACTATTGTTTACCCACTTTTCCTTCCACCACGTTGCATTCTTCCAAGAATAACAAACACAAATCTGGCTACACTTACCCTGTATCATTGGCATAGGGGTCCGGGAGGAGCCCTGACAGCAAATGCATTCAGTGAATTCTAAACTCAGCATCAGAACAGCACATGCTGCTTATCTCATGTTGATGTCAGTATCTAGAAGAGGGGGAAATGAAGAGCAAAAATACTGGCTTTTTACAAGACACTTCTCTGACATCAAGGTGTACATTTGGAGTCAGCGGGAACAAAGCTAGTCCTGAGCAGTGATGAGAGAGAAAAAAGAAACGGTGGGAGAAAGTAAGAAAGAACAGGACAACTTTTGGACATAAGCTAATTGCAGAAGTTAAATAGGTTAAAACTCCTGTTTTATTATTACAAAAATAGTACTGTACACCATTGGGTGTGTGTGTGTGTAAAAGAAATCACTCAGTAAGCCTGCCGAGCACAAGCTGCAACAACTGTAAATACCAACTCTAAGTAAATATTTGTTTCATAATAATTGTTGGTACTAAGTTGGCAGCATTCAGAAGTTTGTTAACCCATGGCAGGCACAGCCTGGCTGACAGCACGACAACCTGAAATGTCAGAAGCCAGTGTGCTACATAGTCCTGCAATTATACCTCCCAGTGGTTTCCTCATTTCCATAAATCGATGCAATTCCTCTGTGTTCAGTTTGAGTTCTAAAGAAATTCTGAAGTGAAAATTTGAAAATTTCTTTAATCCTCTCCACAGCTGAAACAATGGATTTGCTCACCACCCTCCTTTTTTGGTTGTCATTATCACCCTGTATGCTAGACGGTTGCCGATAGTTATGGAATTACTTCTCCTTGTTTATGTAACTCCTACTTGGGTCATTCATTCAGCTCAGCTTCAGCTGTCTCATTAATGTAATTTCTGATGAGCCTTCTTAATGGGAACGTGTTCTACTGATGGCCACTCAAGCAGAATATAAAAATAAAATTAGTCTTACTTCATATGTATTTATATAAATTTATTTATTACTAAACTTTAAAGAGTTCTATTCTCAGCATTAGGGACTGCTGACTTTAATTAATTAAGGTTGATTCATTAATTGTTTACTAGTGTCTCTTTCTTCCCTGAATCCAGGGACTGAAAAGGCCATACATGTAAACAGTAACCTTGCATAACCATCCTGATCAAAATGACACCCTTAAAAATGTAAGGAATACGGTCTCTATTTACTTTGTGTTGCTAGTTCTGCAAGGATGATCTCAAAGAAGAAGCTTCCAGAGAGAAAGTCAGACTTCCAGACCTCCCTGATCACTCTACCACTTGCAGAGGGGCTGAAAGGAAGTTTCCTTCAGACGTCTGAGTCAACTGTCACATTATCAAAGGCAAGATGTATGTCTCGTTCCCACTTTTCCACCCAAAAATGTTCACTTGTACATTCTGTTCCACAACACTCTTGGTTTTGGATTAAGGAAAACAACATCAGCTGTTCTTGGACTGAAAGCGTAAATCAGAAAAGCTGCTCTAAAGTTAATCTGAATTCAATTTATAAATATTTAAAAAAAATATTTTTGAATTGAAGTAAAAAGGGAACATTTCAAATACTGATTGTTGTAGTCTACAAAAGAAGGTTTGAGACACCATAATATTTTACATTAGGATATTCTTTTAAAATCATGTCTTTCATTCATAACAGAACTTTTTTGAAAAATTTGAAAAAGAAATTGAAAGGAAAAAATAGTTACATTGAGTAGTTAAAAGTATTTTAAAGAATGAGTTGACACTACACATCTCGGTTCAGGTGTAAGGATGGAACTGTTCTGGCTAATCCTGAAACTATCTTTTTCCTTCCATTATTTTTCAATTCTACCATCAAACTGAACGCATTCCTTTCTTCCTCTTCTACTGTATTGTGCTGTTCCGCTTTTCCAAACTGCAGCAGGGGGAGCTACCAAGAGAATATTTATTTGAGTAAGCTGTTAGACAAAGAAAGGAAGGCAGCAAGAAACAAAGAAGTAATCACTCTCCTGACATCGGTGGTCCCCAAAATGAAATAATAGCATGGACACAACAGAAGTACATTCTGTTATACCTGCCTGGGGATTTCTGATACTTATTTCAAATCAACATTTTTTAAAGTTATTAATTATATCCCTCTCAGATAACGATGGGAATGTCACACCTAAACAAAACTTTTAAATCTGCCTTGACTCTGTTGTATCTAAACACGGGAGCAGATGCCCTTTATTTCATTCATCAGATGTTTCTGGTCAGGAAGCAAGTGGTTCCACCACATTTCTCATGGAGATCTCCTGTACAGAAAGGTTTCAAGAGGCTTGGTATATCTTCAATGCACTGAAATCACTAGGCACACATGGGAGAGCCGATTTGCACACGTATGCATTCAGAAATTATTTTCAGAAAAAGTAACAGAATATTTGAAAGGAAACCTGGGCATCGGCAGCATTGCTTATGAGGAATCACACCTTTAGAAGGATTTGTTAAGGGTCATCCAGAATGACGTTCAAGACGCCAGCTAATTAGAACCCATTGATGAGCCATCATACCAAGAGCAAAACAAGTAAAGGTCTGCCTGAAAGAAGCAATGGAGCGGTTAGTGGTCCTGACACACAACAAAGCTTCCACATGTCAGGGCCGCTGAAGAACAGCAAACATTACTGCTCACTGTATCTGTAACCTTTGTGTGACTCCAAGAAACCCATGGCTACTGGTTCACAATAACGCTTAAGCCAGGCAAAAGAGACTGTGAAACCAAATTCTGAGGTTTGCACTTAACGTAAAAATGAGCAAAGGAAAGACAGGTTTTATGTAAGAGAATAAAAAAAAGATGAAAAGTTTGTGAATGATCTAAGGCTGAGGACCAATCTTACTGTTTCCCAAGGCTGAGATGAGCGTAGCATACTAGGTTGCAACTGCAACCCAAAAGTAAAAACCCAGAAAGAAGTTACTGAAAAAACACTATAAGCTATCAACAAACCATTAGGAAGCTGCTAAGTAAAGTCACCCAGTCCCAACTGTAACTTACATGGGATAGATTACGATCTGTCATGACAGAGAATTCAAAATGACACAAGAAAAACACCTAGACAGAAAATATGTGAAGCCCAGAAGTCAAAGTCAATACAAACAGCACATGGAACTGCACACGCTGTGACAGTGCCAAGAAAAGTAATGCTTTTCTGTACTGTGCAGGCAATCCAATCACCTTGTGCTTTACAAACATTATTCCCTCTATTCTCTCATGTCTGTCTCGGTGTTGTCGACAGTCCTACACAAAAACATATCTTACCTATTTCATCAGCCTCCATCATTTTATGGTAAATATGCTTTAGTTTTCTTTTGAATTGCATCTTTTCCAGGAATTTCTACTCACTCAATCCCCCACAAGTGGGTAATTTTTCATATTGCGTTCGCCTCGATAGTTGTAACTGCACAAGGACCAATAGCCTATCAGTCAAATACAGAAATGAAAATTTTATTCTGTTTAAGGTTAAACCTAAGCAACGAAGATCTATTGTATAATTGGTCATTATCATGCCCATTGTCGCAGCGCTCTCCAAACTATCAAGCTGCAACAATGTCTTTTACCATTTCATACCAACACACTCTCCGTGCCAGTCCCTCTGCTGCCTTCTCCTCGTCTCTCCTCATCCAGGGCGTGTGTTCGCTCTCCTCTTGCTTTTTTCCTCTCTCCCTTGGCTGCTCTTTCTTCCTTGGCTCTCAATCACTTCACAGAAACAGCCACACCTGCACTTTAGCTACATCGGCCAACCCACTGCCCCTGAAGCCAGCCCACAGTTGTATATTATCAATGCTAATTAACCCAGCTTCATTCCTCTACAGCCCATCACCTTTATAACAATACCATTTTATAACCCATATGAGATCTATTTCAGAAGTGAGCCCTCAGCTCCAGTGTGCACTCAGAAACATTGACTAAAGTCATGGAAATCAACAACTTGACAGAGCAGGCAGAAATACACAATTTGAAAAATATTGTGCTACAGGTTGAAAACATGGAAACTTCCATGCAAGTTTTAAGGAAAAAAAACCCATCAACTATGTTGTACAGATGTCAGACAAAAAGGTGACCTAAAACTTGGATAGTGGGAGGGTGGGATACAGGTGGGTACAACACATCACTGCAACTGCATGATTTTGGGGTATGAAAAATCCCTTTTTTGCAGCTCTGCACAAATACCGTATCAACTTCACTCCATGAGAGGTGCAGATATCAAAGTAAAACATTTTTACCGAACGTTTGTTTAAATGAAAACATTGTTTTAAAAAAAACTCTACCAGTCTGTAATTTTTCAAGATGTTTGCTCCCATGATAAAACAACCTTGCAATCTCAGGGGACAAGGCAAAATGTCCTAAAACCCATACCATTCTTCTACCCAAGTCTACCGAACAGGGCGTACATTTCTGTGAAGTCTGCAAGATTAAGTATCCCTCGCCCCCAACCCCAAAACAGCTTTGATTTGCAAGATCACTTAAGCTAATACAAAGTTCCTTTTCCCCTTAGCTCCTTTACTTTCTTAAGAAAATCGACTGCTTTTCCATCAGCTTTTATGCCACTGTCAGTGTATTAAAACAAACGGTATCCTCTGAAAGTCACAAGGTCATCAGTGGGAGAGAAGTAAAATTAGAAATGACAACCCCTCTCCTTGGCCCCCACTGCAACTTTCATTGCAATATCCTGGTGCAAGTATCATGTTCTATTGTGTTACTTTAGTTTCTGAATATATACGCTTAGGAAAATTGAAATAATAGGCAGCATAATTTTATATCAATCAGTCTAGGTCTGTTAAAAAAAACAGAACTCCAAAACCACAAAAGCACACCATAATTTCATATAAATACAGTTCATATAAAGTCATCCTCAAAACCCATCTGTAATTAGAATTCTCCAAAGCAGTCTAATGTCTTCCTCTATGGTATATTTCTAGTGAAAAACTAAAGAGGTACCGTATAAGAGACTCTTTGAAAGTAAGAGAGAGGGAGACATAAATAAACCATACTTCCTACACACCAGAATAAAAAATTAATGTATGTTTTCTCTGCTTGTATTCAGTTTTCATGCCTTACCACTCCCAGGTGTCCTAAATTTTAAGTTATAGAAAACACTATTTCCCCCACTTTTCCTGCTACTACTCAGCTCTTGCACTAGTCCAGCAGCTCTTATGTTAGTAAAAGCAATTAAGACTGTCAGTTTCCAGGTTGAGATCTTTTACTCCTACTACTTCCCTTCCCAAAGTCCATATGCAAATCACAGATATAACTAACTCTATTTGAAAGGTTGACTTCTAAAACAAAACTGAGAAAAACCCGGCAAATTTTCTTTTGAGTACTAAGATCTTAGGAAGGAACAAGTTAATGCTGTTTTTCTAGACTTCGTGAAACAATTCAGTAAATCACTAAAATCTCAACACTCAACGAGGGCCACATTCCTCCGAGGCAAGTCCCTGGACCACACAAAGCACGGTGGGTTTAGCAGGGAGCAACACAAGAGCCCTGGTTCTAAACACACTGTGTGGTACACAAAAGCTTGTCATGTAGGCAGTGTGATACATGTGGGACACCAGTGGTGTTTCATACCTAGCACTACAAACAACATTATGATCATTCAACCTATTCCAGATTAACCAAACACAAAGAGAGAAGCAAAATCCTAATAACTGGCTTTACAGGCAATCGTCCTTAGATGTTTGCAGTGCATAGCCTGTGATAAAACTCATTAATTCCATTCAGTGAAGACATGCTCTGTGGAACAAGGACACACCAATGTCAGAAAATCCCCAAGAAAAAGACTTAACATGCAGCTTCTAACACTCCTTTCTACGTAAATAGCTAGCAAAAGATAAGTCTCTGAAGGGATGAACACTGTGACAAGACTCAGAGAAACATGACATTTGAGTGTCATCTTCAAAGTTCAGTCAGAGTATGCAAACGTCTTGTATTTGAACGGTTTGCTCCAAAGCAAACCTCCCCACGAACATGGTGACTATCAAAAAGTTTATGCTTTAGTAAAGCAAACAACACCTTCAATTTCCTTTGTGTACTATTAATTAGTAGCAAATAATGATATGGAGAAATAGTGTGAAATGGGGACAATGGACATCGATTGTGATTGTATATGTCTGCTCAAGGAATGTGGGTATGGTGACTAGTCATGGGTGCGGTGTCTGGTCACATAGGCACACAGCCTTGAGCAGACTACAGTTTGGAGGAGACGAACAAAGGGGAGACGCCTGCCCTTCTTCCTCTAACAAAGGGGCTATTTAAAAAAGAATGAGAAAAGGATGAGAGATATTCCAATGCTATCTAGAGGGAGGGAGTGCTAAGTCTCCTTGCTGGAGAAGATCGGATGGTCACAAGAACATGAATCACCTACAAACCTGCAAGACCACCACATTCCAGGCAAAGGACTGATAAGCTAATTAACATACGAAGCGGGGTTTAGGTAACGAATATGTATAGGCGTTAATTGAATATTCATTTGTTTCATTGTATAAATGTGAGATGGTTCGTCACTTCGGGTATGCACGCTTGTGGAGGAGCGATCCCCCGTGCATCTGCGCGCAATAAACATACCTACTTTATAACTTTCGAGTTATAGACTCTAATTCCGCACGTCAATAAATTATAGTCAGCATTTTCAAAATTCAGAGTACTTGCACTGATCATGGAGTTCTGAAAGGCAGAGATGAAAGAAAAAAAAGAGATCTTCTGTCTTAAAAGATTTAAAGTGTGGTTTTTTGCCAAACTGAAATCTAGTTTAGAGCACAGGCCTAAACGCAGTTGCATTGCCCAGCTGAGTGTAACAACCTGTAGTGGCTGGTAAAGAGAATTAATAGCTTGAGGCATGTCAGGATACTGCCCGTCCCATATTACACATAAGTACCAGTGACGTGCGGAATTAGACTCTATAACTCGAAAGTTATAAAGTAGGTATGTTTATTGCGCGCAGATGCACGGGGGATCGCTCCTCCACAAGCGTGCATACCCGAAGTGACGAACCATCTCACATTTATACAATGAACAAATGAATATTCAATTAACGCCTATACATATTTGTTACCTAAACCCCGCTTCGTATGTTAATTAGCTTATCAGTCCGTTTCCTGGAATGTGGTGGTCTTGCAGGTTTGTAGGTGATTCATGTCCTTGTGACCATCCGGATCTTCTTCAGGTGATTCATGTCCTTGTGACCACCCGATCTTCTTCAGGTGATTGTGACCACCCAATCTTTTCCAGCAAGGAGACTTAGCACTCCCTCCCTCTAGATAGCATTTGAATGTCTCTCATCTTTTCTTATTCTCTTTTAAATAGCCCCTTTGTTAGAGGAAGAAGGGCAGGCGTCTCCCCTTTGTTAGAGGAAGAGGGGCAGGCATCTCCTCAAAACTGTGGTTGTCACCGCACCCATGACTAGTCACCATACCCACATTCCTTAAGCAGACACATACAATCACAATCCATGTCCATTATCCCCATTTCACATTATTTCTCCATATCAATCCCCCCTTTTCTATTAAATTAAGTAAATTCTTTTACTTAAGCAGCCTTCCCGAATGATATAAAGCATCATACATAAGTGTTACCCTTTTAAACATTCTCCAAACCCACAAATATAACATAATGGTTAGTATTAAGGAAATTCCTAAACTGATCAATAAGATCACAATGGGGTGTACCATAGTGTTAAGAATTCCTGTTGCAGAGGGTGACCAGCCAAAGAGAGTATCCCACCAATTATGGTTTCCATCCTGTTCTACCTTTTTTAAAACTTTCTTGATCCCCTCTACATCATGATGGATCATAAGAAGAGTTTCATGTCCCTTTTCTTTGGTTTCTTCCAGTATACGTTGTAAATCTGCATGTTTTAATAGTTCTTTTATACTGCTTATATTTAGTCCTATGGGGGTAGGAATTATTATCTGTGATAGGGTAAAATTGGATTTTAAGAATTGATGAGACACTACTGGGGCTGAGTAACTAAAATCGCATCCTGTGATAGTAGTAAAATTACAAATACAATAATTTGAATACTGTGCAGTCTCTTTTACCTCCCCATCTATGGTTATTGTGTTATACTTAGTTCTCAAACACACACATCCCTTCCCTGCATATATAATTACTGTTTTCAAGTTTGCATTTGGTCGGGCCTCGAAATGACATATTTTCTGATCTGTATCTAAACAAGTATCCTGAGCCATTATAGTATTGCTTTCACAGAGGAAGCCCTGCTGCTCTCGCATAATGCAAGATTCTAAATCTACTGTTTGCCACTTGTCGCCTGTCTTTCTGGCCCATGTTCTATGTTCAAAAGGGTATAGGAGCACCCCATTATGGTTAATTCCAAGGGCTACAATGGGGTGTATGGTAATTATTACTGCATTATGTATGGTTAACACAAAAGCTGTGATGGTGTGTGTGTTGGGGTCGTAGGTAAAGTTCACCATATTCCACCATGACTGGAGTTTTCTTTCTACCTCCGTAGCACTGTCCCAAACCATCTTTCGAATTTCTGTAGGAAATATGCCTTCCTCTCCTTCTCTTATTATGGATGCAGCTATTGATTGCATCCACATTTGGGCTTGGATGCAACTTAGAGCCAGGGCGACGTCATCCTGTAAACCACCTAACGCCTTAGTGATGAGTTGATGATCCTCCATGTTTATTTGTTCCCACCTGGGGAGTACCTTCGATATCAACCATTGATGTGCCCCTAATGCCAATAATGAAGATTTTAGTGGTTGTTGTAGTTTTGATAGATCGGCCATGGTGGCGGCTAGTTTATTCATTATCACCTCTGAGTCTATGGAATTTAATACTCCGAGTCCTGTTCCCAACATTCCAGTTACATCTCTCACTATTCTGTTTCGATAAATATTTCCCATTTTTCTTAACCAAGTTGTCCATCCCTCATAAGAGGTTCGTAAGAAGGGGGAACAGGATGGCTTAACATCAGAAACATTGACTTGTATTTTTAACTCTATTCTTTTAAGAGACCATTCTGGGTTAAACAACATTTGTTGCTGACCTGTATTTCTGATTACATATGGTCCAATTGTATAAATCTTTGGAACTGGTTTAGTTAATTTAAGATCAAGTGTTAATGGGGTTGTTGTAACTGTGGTGGTGGTAGGAACAGTGGTTAGCAGGATTGTTATTTTGATCTTATAAGTCAGAGCTGTTCTTGGGGATTCCTTTCCTAGGCATATTATAAAGATGGGCTCGGTTAAGGTAAAATTGTGCCAACATTCCCGTGAATTAAAGCACATGGTTGTATTTAGAAGGGTAAATTCCTTATCTACCTTTCTGACATTAATCTGGGTGTCTCCGGAAATCTTGGTGTTATCCTTTTCATTATATGTTTGACACCCTACTTTTATCTTATCTCCTAATTTTCCCCATAATCGGTCGACTTTGTGTACATCCTCCCGATCCCATTGATTCCTTTGGTACACCTCATTTTCAGAAAAAACCACCATAGCTAGTTTCGTCTTTGAGTCCACCTTTCCCATTATTCCAGTGTGTTTTTTCTGGGCATGATTCCAAGGCCAATTATCAGGCTCTTGGTTGTAGGCAAGAGAGAGGGTACAAAAAAACACAAATGGTTTAAACCCACTATTGATCATTTTAAACGTTAAAATCTGTTTTGATCAAAAATATCTTTGTTTGAGTTGGGGCTTACTAATAACAAGTTGGGCAAGACTGGCCACTGGCTCAGTCCCAGACTCTTGTTCTATATTGTTTGTTGTGGTGCCCTTCCCATATGGTGGATCCGCAACTGCTCAGGTTCACTTACTTGCCACCCACATTGTTCCCATTTGTCCGAGTAAATTTGAGTTTCAGTTCTTTTTTATCTGGGGTTACTTTCCAAGAAGTTGCAGGGGCTTTCTTAATCCGGGTATGGTGAATCCAAGAATTCTGTCCCTCAACCTTGATTGCAGTGTAGGTGGTGAGTAGGACTTGAAAAGGTCCGGTCCACTGTGGTTCCAGGGTTTTATCTGCAAAACACTTAACGTATACATAGTCTCCTGGTTGTATATCGTGAACAGGTCCATCCAGACCCCTACTGCGTGTTCCCATCACATGCTTCTCAATTCTTATTAATTGTTTGTTTAGTGCCACCATATAGGAAGTCATTGTTTCTTCACCAATCTGTGAAGACATCCCCTTTTGTACCCCATAGGGTCGTCCATATAAAATTTCGAATGGGCTAAGCCCCTCTTTTGCTCTCAGTCTAGTTCGAATTCGTGTAAGAGCTAATGGCAAAGACTGGGGCCAAGTTAGATTTGTTTCTTGGCCTAACTTGACAATCTGTTGTTTGATTAGATGATTCATCTTTTCCACCTGGCCACTCGATTGTGGTCGGTATGGGGTATGTAATTGCCAATCTATTCCTAGATGGTGGCTAATTTGTTGCACTATTCTGGACACAAAATGTGGTCCTCTATCCGAGGACATTACCGCTGGGACTCCAAACCTAGGTATTATCTCTTGGAGTAGTATTTTGGTCACTTCCCGGGCTTTAGCAGTTCTGCACGGGAAGGCTTCTGGCCAACCTGAAAAGGTATCCATTAGTACCAATATCGATACCCCCCTTTTCTAGGAAGTTCCGAGAAATCGATCTGCCAATGTTGCCCTGCATAATTCCCTCTGCTAATGTTCCCTAGTTTTATTTTATTTGCTGTATTGGGATTATTGTGTAAACACATTTCACATTGCTGAGTCACCTGTTTTATTACAGTATACAAGTTTCGCCCTTTCAATTTCTGATTTAGACTTTTATATAAAGTATCAGCTCCCCAATGAGTCTTATTAATAATAGGGCTGTGGTCCATATTAAATTGGATGGTACCACTATACAACCATCCCTTAAATAAATCCACTTACTTAATTTTATTTTATAATTCATGTCCTGAATTACCTTTAAGTTTTCTTTAGAATAGTTTGGCTCTTGATCTGTACTTACAGTTTGGATTTTATCATCTGGTATTAAGGATAATTCCTCCTTTCCTACCTCCTCTGTTACTTGTCTGGCCTCATGGTCGGCCAGGCAGTTTCCAATTTCCAAATCAGTGCCTCAGAGTGGGCCATGCCTCGCATCAAGGTCTGGCATGGCATATGTTCCCACCACTCAACGCCTACTGGGTTGCAGCCAACAGCGGAGCTCAAGATTCTTCTTGGTGGCAAACACAGAGGCCAACCCAGTCTTGCCCTTGACTATGGTAGGAGGCACCTGACCAACCTTATTCCTTGTACTTCGTTGTCAATGCAGTTTCATCTGCACATCCCATAACAAGTCACTGTCATGGCAAAACACACAGATTTACATTAGTAGAACTACTACAGAGTGTATTTTATTTCAGTTTTTCTGCCAATATCCCCACAGCCTTGCTGACCAAGGGATATTGTTTTTATCTGAACTGAGCAAGCCTCCCCCTTATCATTTTACTGTAACAGGTAAAGCATTTTTCACCTTTCCTGGAATTTATTTTCAGATACACCTGGTTAAAAATTTCTCTTACTTCAGGGAGGTCCTCTTTTCCTCTTTTCTGCTGAATTAAAGATAAGCTCAATATTTCAATTACTTGATCATTTTTAACTTTTAATTTCATTTCCCCTTCTTTAAACGTCTAGATGTTCTAATAAATCTCATCCCAACAAAGATTTTAGTGAATTTGGCATTCTTATTTGTTTTGTTTTTTTTTTTTAGTTTGTACTTTAAAGGTTTCAGGATGTTTTCCTGGTGGCCAGCAGCTCCCACAACTGTAACAATTTTTTTTTTTTTTTTTTTTTTTTTTTTTTTTTTTTACTGAAGTTTAACAAGTAAGTTGGTTTTGTATTCACTAAAATTCCACCTCATACCCATTCCCTGCCCTAGAAGGGCCGTTACCGGTCCTGTTGTGCTGCAAATGCTGCAGCAATTGGGGTGACATTGTCAGGTCCTTCTGCTCAATTGTCAGCAAGAGCAACCCCTCCTCCTCACCAGCAGAAGGGTTCGGGGCAGGAGATGCTCTTCCTGCTCTGCAGGTTACACAAGCCTGCCTCTGCAGCAGCACTTCTGTTTTAACTCTTTCTCACCCTGAATGCAAATCTGCTACTTGTTGCTTTAAGTCTGTGTTCTTACATATCAGGCCTTTGCAAGCAAACAGAAAACATCCTGCCATGCATCCCAGCATGATTCAGTTGCACCTTCGAGGGGGTACGGGGGTTTGTACAAACTCACCCCAACACTTTCACAAGGTCTTTGATTCTTCACACACACACGCATGCCTCAGGTTTTACATACATCAGTACAAGTTTTTATATCTTACAACGTGTTTCATTCTGGTTGCTCCACAGAAGGAACCGCAACCTGAGCTTTTTAACACAAAATTTCAACAAGAACATCTTTCTAGTTTAGGTCTCAGTTTTTTCCTATCCTTTTCTAGAGCCACAATCAAAGATCAGGTGATGTTAATCCCGCACTCTTTCTAGTGCTAGTACCATAGGATCCCGAGGGGGTACTAATCCACAGTCCTTTTGCCACTCAGGTTTGTCCTGGAGGACGAAGAACATGTCTGCATATGATACTTCGTCCCATTTTCCTTCTCTTCTCAGACACAACATTAATTGCAGGAGAGTGTTATAATCTAACGTTCCTCCCTCCTGAGGCCATTTCGCATCGCTCTCCAATTTATACAAAGGCCACCACTGATTACAATATTTAACCAATTTCCTTCTATTTTCGGTACCACCCTGTCCTACAATATCACTCCAATGTTTTAATATACAACCCAAAGGCGATTTTTCACAGGGCTTACTCCTTCCATTTCCCATTTTGCAATTTTAATTACTTTGTTTTTCTCCGGCCGCCTTAGCCACCCAAGGTTGGAAACGCGGATAGCTTTTTACTCGTTTTGCACTCAAACGCCTGTCTCAAGCACTCTTGCACTCACACTTAGTCAAAATAATTAAGCTATACACGGAAAATCAAAATGCGCATCTCAATCACACCATTCACACTCTCCGGGCAGCCCGCAGTCACACAAGCAGTATGTTATACGGTACCGTGCACTTATGTACAAACTCTTAGGAACACTAACAGTTCACAAAGTATGCATTTCAATGAACAATTGCCAATAAACAAACAACAAACAAAACCCAATTTTTCCTGGTCTTAAGCAGAGTGTTAAGTTTTCCGCTATTTGCCACGAATTACCAGAATGTTAATATTTTTCAACATACATTTCATAACTCCGAGTTTTGAACATATAACAAGACAACACATAGAACAAACAAGACACAGAGTGCTATTTCAGTTGTTACATTCCAGGAATTCCCCAATTCTTAAGACAACCTAGAGGAAGTTTTTAGCTTCCTCTTTTTCCTACGCAAAAGTTTCCCTTTTGCTGTGAGGTCCCTCTTGTTCCTGTGAGATTCCGCCTTATTCCGTCCCGCCCCCCGCTTTCCGTCACGAGGCCTCCGGGCTTTTAGGAATGGCAGTAACCTCGGGTTTGCTCGATCTGCCCTCAAGATCGCTAGCGGCCACCCCTTGGTCAGCAAACCCCCTCCCAAGGTACCTTTCCTCCTGGGGACTACGCTGCGCGCCGGACGTCTCCGTGCGTCTCACCAGCCGCCCCGTTACTAAACATACCGTTTTATCCGCGGATCCAGGGGTTTCTCTTCTGCTCCCGGGTGAACAGCTGAGGAGAGGAGGCTCCTCCGAGGAAATCTCCCGGGGCGCGCCTAGGAGCCTCCGCTCCGCAGCTGGTCCCTCAGCCGAGCAGAAATCCTCCTGCCTGGCTCGCCAAACTGACGTGCGGAATTAGACTCTATAACTCGAAAGTTATAAAGTAGGTATGTTTATTGTGCGCAGATGCACGGGGGATCGCTCCTCCACAAGCGTGCATACCCGAAGTGACGAACCATCTCACATTTATACAATGAACAAATGAATATTCAATTAACGCCTATACATATTTGTTACCTAAACCCCGCTTCGTATGTTAATTAGCTTATCAGTCCGTTTCCTGGAATGTGGTGGTCTTGCAGGTTTGTAGGTGATTCATGTCCTTGTGACCATCCGGATCTTCTTCAGGTGATTCATGTCCTTGTGACCACCCGATCTTCTTCAGGTGATTGTGACCACCCAATCTTTTCCAGCAAGGAGACTTAGCACTCCCTCCCTCTAGATAGCATTTGAATGTCTCTCATCTTTTCTTATTCTCTTTTAAATAGCCCCTTTGTTAGAGGAAGAAGGGCAGGCGTCTCCCCTTTGTTAGAGGAAGAGGGGCAGGCATCTCCTCAAAACTGTGGTTGTCACCGCACCCATGACTAGTCACCATACCCACATTCCTTAAGCAGACACATACAATCACAATCCATGTCCATTATCCCCATTTCACATTATTTCTCCATATCACCAGCAAACCACCGTTAGCTAAAAATAGCTTTTCTAACTGAAGATAGACTCTGTTAGCAATAAATTCTGCCTGACTCATTTCTGCCCACAGCTGGAGAGCTAGCAAAATCAGAACTGTGCAATAATCTGTGGGGTTTTTTATTTTAATTATTTTTTCTAAAATAAGGGATCATAACAGTATCCTGAAGGTGAAGTGAATTATTGGCAGGGGAAGTAGTATGGAATGAGTTTTGAGTAGCTGGCTGGAGAAAGCAGCCATGAGCAAAGGTCTGACTGATTGAAGAAAATCCCTGTGAACATCATCCAACATGTCTGAATAAAAGGGTTTCCCCATAAAAATCTACATTCATTAAGCCATCTCACAGAACACCTGTGCCTAAGCAAACACGACAGCCATAGCAATGTGAATTCTGTTCCCTCCTCATTTTAATGCGGTGTTGCAGTGAATGAAGAGATGGGATGCTGCTTGATGCAAGCAAATGTCAGTTTGTTGCACACAATCACGAGTTTATATACGTTTTCAGAAGCTGCACGCTTTAAACAGATTGGTTCTTTAAGCTAAGCATTGCATACTAGGCCATCCCTGATTGGTGGTGAACTACAAACAAAGGACACTTTAAGTAAGTGTTTACATCATCTATTAACAGCAAGGTGTTACCTCTCCTTGGCCCATCCATGCCTCATTCCCTCATCTTCTCTCGGCCTGACTCACCCTGTTGGTTGTTATCTGTTCACACTCCTTGTCCTCCCAGGGTTTGTGGCCTACAGGCTTGAGCACGCTCCTCTCAGCTGACTGATCGGTGCTTATGGCCCTGATTTCCAGCCCCTCCGGCACGGTGTTAATAGCAGAGCCTGCTAGAGATCGTATAAGTGCTAATATTGCTAAGCAAAACCACAAAAGAAACAAAAATAAAGTCAAATAATGTGAACCTTGTCACCGTGCAGTGCCAGCTGCAGGAATGTGAACTGCACTTTGAGGCAGAAAAATCTTGTATCTCCGGTGCTCCAGAAATGACACCACGTGCTTGCCAGCTTCTCTGACCAGCACCTTCCCAATGTCTCCCGTGGTGCCTGAGGACACATCATGTCACAGCTGATGTGACCCATACAACCCTGCGACTGGCTCTCTGCAGCCCTGCTCCCTCCTGCTTGCGCTCCTGGTGTCTGCAGGAGATTGGCACCTGCCAGCAAAGCAGCAGCAGAGGAAAGTCAGAGGGAACGGTGTATATTAAAACCAATTAATTCTATGGTGGAAAGATTCTAGACAGCACCTTTAATACTAGAAGAAAATTTAAGCTTAAACTGAGCTCTGAAATCCACAATTAAGGTACCTAAAAAACATTTGAGTTTCATAATATTTCATAATATTATGAGGAGTATGACACTGGCACACGCTGGGCCTGAACTGAATATATTAAGATTTCTTTAGTAGAAATACAGTACTTGTTTTTTTGTCTGTTTTAGAAATGTTATTATAGAATCATGAAATGGTTTGGGTGGGAAGGGACCTTTAAAGATCATCTAGTCCAACCCTCCTGAAACTCAGTAGTGAATAATGAATGCCGTACCACTTATCTAAAGGATGACACACCTATGTTTAGTTGAAAGTCGGGAAATGTCCAAGGACCCTTACTGCCACACGACGGATGCACAGACTGCTAAAGCCTTGGGTTGATTACCTTTAGAAGGGACATTTTGTCTTAGATTCCTGTTGTACATGCAACGTCGCGAAGACGGAGACTTTAAACATGGCCGCTAAGGAATAGAGTCTGTGTAGAGACAGCTCCTCAAGGACATTGCGCAGGCACAAGATATGTAAATGGATTCTCAGAATTGTAATGAATATATAAACAATTTCTTGGAAAACTAATGAATAGGTCCGAGTAGCTTGTATAAAGGGGGGACTGAAAAGTCCCCTCGGTGTGCATGACTTTGGTGGAGCGATCCCCCATGCACCCAGCGCTGCCGAATAAAGATAACCTCCGCCCGCCTGCATATTGCTGACTGATTCTTCAAATCACCAGTTTAAAGGTGCTCTGCAGCTTTAACTAACAGGCCTGGGTTGTCCAACCCAGACAATGGTAACATACGTCCTTGGTCCTTTAAAAATCCCTCTACACAGGAGGGGATATTTTGAGTATTGCAACGGTGGGGAAGCATGTGGGGGTCTCTCTGGGGCAATAGGGCATCCCCCAGGTGGGAAAGGGGGACACCGGGCTGGTTGTCCAATCAGCATCAGGGATGGGAGCAGCGCAAGCAAGAAATTAGGTCTTGCACCTGGAAAAGCGGCCCAAACCTTGTTTTCATCACGTGGCTGGTACAAACAGATTACTCTGCCCCCCTAAAAGCTCCAGGCTCAGGCTCGGGAGTCATGTGCTTGGGGGTGGGCAGGAGGGGGAATTCCCACTTACCAATTTATCCCTCCTTGTTGCTGGAGGAGATGACCATGAAAGCCAAGGAAAACACAACTCTACAAACAAGACAAAGAAATGCAGCAGGGGAATGAGAGAGGAGCCTGGATTTTTGCCTCCAACAACGCCCGTAAGATTTGAAACCACGTGGATGCTTTTCTCTACGGTGGGTGCAGGGGGTTTGGTGGTGGTTTGATCCCTCCTTGGCTGGGAAAACCGGGGAGCAGAGAGGAAACAAAAATCTTAATTTGGTTTTGAAAGAGTGCAAGGGTGGGGAATTATCTCTAAATCCTGCCCTCCCCAACACCCGGGGATTTAACCCCTGCCTCTCCGCTGAAGGAGGGAGCGGAGCTGATTTCTGCAGTCTCCCTGCTCCATCACTCCCCAGCTGGTGGCAGTGGGTGGAAGTTCCCGAGTGTGGCCATGGGACCAAGCCTTGGTGCTGGGGGACACCAAGCAACCTTGCGTTGGCTCTGGGAGCGTTGCAGCTCGGCTGCATATGGGAGGACACAGGAAGGGGTTGGATCAGGTGAGTGCTGAAGGCGAAGGGGAGAAGGGGTTGCTCCAGGAATCCTGGATGCGCTCCGAGCAGGGGCTGGGGCAGAGCGTGCTGGTGTGGGGCAGGCAGAGCCCCGCTGCATTGCCAGGTCCATCGAGGCACGCAACAGCCCCCTGCCCCGGGGCTCTGTCCGCACCAAATACTGAGCCAGAGACTCCAGGCGATGGGCACAGGGAGGGAGGGAGAGACCGACACGGGGTGCCCTGCCTCCCAGTGCAGCACCAGTCCCTTTACTGGGACCAGCGCAAGGAGCAGAGAGAGGGAGCACCAGTCCCTGCCCTTGCCCTATCCCCATGCATGGGGTTGTGCCACGAGGGGGCATGGGGAGACCAGAGCTGCTCCCAGTTCCTGGCTCTTCCCTGGAGCAGATCTGTCCCAGGAAGGTGGAAAAGGTCTGACAAGGCTGAGCTCTGTCGGGCAAGAGCTAGCTGACCCCTTTTCCTGAGGGGGAAACCCTGCAGAAATGAAGGAGGCTGCTTTTTCCCTTGCACAGATGCCCATGCAAAGGGAACTGCCCAGGATTGCCCAGGATTTATCCCAGCTTTTCCCCCCAGGGAAACAGCTCAGCACCTTCTTCTTCCCACATAGACTCCAGCAGAGCATCCCCATTGCTGCTGAGAGGGATGGAAAAGCATGGCCACGGCAGAGCAGCCACAGGTGATGGAGAGTCTCTCCTTTGGTGTGGGCAAATGCTTTCTGGCTGACCTAAAACATCAGTACCAGGTACCTTTTGCCCAGTGGGGTTGTACAAGCTTCTCTGTGACTGTAGCTGTGAGTTACCACCTTCCTGCAACTCCTTTTGGATCAAGAAGTCCCCATATACCAGCAGTGGATGGTCAGGATGCAGGAGAGGTGGTGAGGACCAGAGGATGGCACCCACGGTGGGCAAGCTACAAGGCAAAGCCTTAGGTGCAGGACGCCCATCTCAGAAACACAAGGAAGGTGGAAAGTCACAGCAGGGCGTGGGGTTGTGTGTCTCCAAGAGACAGGAAAAGGCACAGAGGTCAGGGTGGAGAGGTTGAGCCCAGCCTGATTGAGCTCCTTCAGCTCCATCATCCCTGTCAGGCATTTCTGAGCATCTAACAACCCTCAGTATTTTGCAGTGTCTTTGTTTTCCCTCCCCATAAGCTTAGCCAGCTGCTCTCTGAACCTTTACCATCTATGATGTCCTCTGTGTGTGTGTGCGTGTGTGTGTGCATGCCCATGGGGAGCCCAGGCACACAAGGAGAGATACCCATGGTGAGAGGACAGGCCCGTGCTACCCAGTTCTACAAGATCTGCTGGGGATGAAGGATGCAAAACACAGTCCATTTTCACCTTTCCTAACCTGATCCACAACAGCCTGCAACTCCAAGGTACCAATGAGGAGTCCCAAAGTGACCGGGAGACATCCAAGAGGCAAATAATAAGGAAAAAGTGGTTAATTTGGTTAGGGAATACAAATAGAAAGTAAAACTGTGTTGGTGTTAAATTAAATTAACTTGGGGATTTTACTAGCACCACGAGCATGTAAACATGCATCTTATTTTTTCATCTTTATCCTAATTTTTCATTTTAGAGGCGCTGACCAAATTGCAGCCAGGATGGCAGCATGTTGCAGTGTAAATTGGGCTGGTCTGGCTCTTCCCCAAAAATAAATCCTTGCGTTATCCTGAGTGGGCAACAGAGGCTGTGCAGCCAGGGATGGAGCGATGGAGTCAGAGGAGCAGCAAACAGCCAGAAGAGGGTTTTACTGCTGCAAAAAATAAAGTGGCAAATTTGGGGGGCATTATAAAGGAGGCAGGAAAGGTCAAGTGGAAGGGTTAATTCTTGAGGATGAGAAGGGTGAAGAAAACTTCCAACAGTGTCAGGATGGCCGAGTGGTCCAAGGCGCCAGACTCAAGGCTCTGCTGCCTCTGCCTGGGGGTTTCTGGTCTCCGAATGGAGGCGTGGGTTCAAATCTCACTTCTGACCCACCTTTTCTCCTGAAAGCTGACTTTGTAAATAATTTTAAAAAATAATCCTTCCATTATGCCTGCACCTGAGTTTGGCAAAACACCAATTCTCCATTTCCTCCCCGCCACCCGCACCCCCCCCAAACCCATGGTGTGGTACCAATCTCTACTGTTCACCCATCGCCAACTGCACCCACACGTGGAAGAAAACCACATGGAGGGACAGGTGGTGGCAGCGGGGTGCGCGCGGCCCCACAGGTGGTGGTCGGCACCAACACCCACCTGCTGCTCCCCTGGTGGTCTAGTGGTTAGGATTCACCACTCCTGCTGCCGTGGCCCAGATTCAATTCCCGAGCCAGGCTGATCTTGCTTCTTTTTAAGAATCACTGCTTTAATTGTCATGGATAACAAGTTGATGAGGGATGGGCTTAGTGGAACTCAGTTATCACTATCCTGGGGTACCTTAGACCGGTCGGGCTTCTTCCCCAGCTTGCAGCAATTCCCATCACCTGCTGGTAATTAAAGTATGCATATTCAAGAATATATAACCGCCTACTTGCAGCATGGAGGCGGTGAAAGCCTGTATTTCTCTAAGGTAAACAAACACTGACAGATTCTCAGTAACAAAACACTGAGCCACAGCCCAGACCCTCACCATCCTTTCCTTCAAGAGAACCCACCACCACCACCAAAGGCTTCTGCATTTGGACTTTATTGCAATGCTACACTGACTCTTTCATCTGGCAGACTCCCCACTCCACCTGGCGCATTGCTCTGAACTTCCCAAACTGGTGGTTGCACAGATCTTGTCAGCAATTGGGGAGCCTTGGGGGCTTCATTCCTCTCCCTGGAGCTTTAGAACTTGTTTGTCACCCAGCCAGACCTCAAGGGAGGGATGATGTTGTCTCTAGCGCCTGTTTCTAGGTCCCAGCACATCACCTTCGCCTGCATGCACTGCGAGGCAGCTTTCGCTTGCTTGAGGCTGTTGGCAAGGATGTCCTTTGGCCGCTTGGTCTTGGTCAGCCCCTGTCCATAGGCCATGACAACAAGCCCTTCCTGGTGGAAGAGAAGCCACGTGGCCTTGGCGTTGGTGCGGAGGGCACGTTTCAGAGTCCTTTTCCTCTGCTTCTTTGTAGGCCGACGCTTCACCTGGCTTCCCTGACTTGGACAGGGATCTCTTGTGTCCAAAAAAATCTTGTACCCGGGTGATGCACCCCATGAGTGTAGAGCTGTAAGGTGCAGTGTAGGAGAAGTGGCAGGACTCTGCGACCAGGGGAAGGGGAGAAGCTGTTGACGGTACTGCTCTCTGCTGCACTGGCTGGCATTTAGAGCAGAGTATCATGATACTCTTGGTTACTGTTTCGGGGTAGGAACTGTCATCTAATTCAAGTGGTGTTTTCTGTGATGTGTGTGGAACTGCACGTGCAATACCAAGAAAACAAAATGAAGCATTTGAGAAGGGATGGAACTTATTTCAGTAGGGAGGCTAGGAAGCATTTAAATTAATGACTTGATGTTAACGTTGTTAAGGCTAAGATGAGTCATTGCAGACTTCAATGAAATGTGGTTTGTCTGATGTAATGCAGACCACTGGTAAAGGAAATTATGAGAAAGAGATGACTTTTTCATTTTTTGTCCTCTGTTTTTATGGCTGCAGTTTCAGAGTTTTTGCTCTAGGAGTCTCATTTTCTAGAAAGACAGAACAAGGAAAACATTGGGGTTTCTATGCAGTCAGGTTCTGACAGGCTGACAATGTACTGTGCGCTCTGTACTGACTATTCAGCGGCACGTCTTTGCTGTAAATGTGAGGTAATTTGATAGATAAGAGATACTTGTGTTTGCAAAGCGTCAGTCTGTTCCCAGTGTCTTGCAGCATGTAACGCTGTGTTAAACATTCAGGAGCAATTCCTGAACAGCAACTGGAGGTTGGTAACTTGGCATCCTGTGGTGTCTTGTTTACGTGTTAGAACTAGATAATCTTCATGTCCCTATCCAAAGGTAAAATATAAACATAAGAATTTTCATACCCCTGTACCTTCTCTGTTTATAAATGGTGAAAGTACTGAACAGGAAATAAACAGTCCTCTGCATGAAGTCTTAGCAAATCTTTAGGGTCAGCTGGTATTTATTTAGTGATTCTTAATGGTTAAATGTGAACTTGCAGAATAATGACTGTATGTTATTGATTTCCTGAATTAGCTTTCATCAGAGGAGTGCAAGAGGTAAATGTGAGGCTATTTTTAAAAAAAGTCCTTTTGAGTGAGAATTGGAAACTACAGGTCTGAGAAAGCCTGGCTTCTAGATCAACCCTATTGATGTGAACCATCCTGAAACTCGTAATTCTCATGGCTAAATGCAATCCTGCAGGGGAGTCACAAGTGCTGTAGTTCTTACAGAAATCAATGAGCACAGGCGTTTGGGGTGTTACTGTCAGTGTTTCAACAAAGTCACCAAAACAGAAGTTGAGCTGTCATGGTATAAAAACAAATACCATTTCATGAAACAGTAACTGTCTGAGAGAGGAAACTATAAAATAATAGAGAAGAATAAAAGGACTATCTAGGAAATAACAAAATGGCAAAGTCTGGGATATTTTAGTCTGCACTGAACTAGTTGAGCTGATTGGGAAAAAATTGGCTTTGAATGTTTTTTCTTGATCAAATAAATGACTTGTCATAAAGTACTTGCAAAGTCCTTTGGAGGATTTTGACATTGCCCTTCCCTTAGCTGTTTGTGAGCTGTCAGTAGTGGAGTTTGGTCAAATCTTGCTTTATGATGTCCCTTTTTTAAAATGTATTGTCTGATTTAACACACAGTACTTTCAAAATTGCTTTTGTTTGGTTTAGTAAGTTACTACACATTTTGATTTATAGCACATTTCTAAATATGGGTAACTCATTACTACCAGTTTAAGGAGATTGAATGCTACGCAGACACCTCTGTGTTGGCGCTTCGCTCGTGTGCCACACAGCAGTTACTGCATGCTCGGGTCTAAGAGTACAGTCTCCTTTCTGGGTTAAGTACGCTGGAGCAAAGGCAGTCTTTCCAAATCATGTTGTAGAGCCTTGGCTCTTCATATTGCCTTTCTTTGCCTGTGAAAACTCCTTTCCTTAACACTTGTTTCACTTTATTTTGTACCCACTGCAGGACTGCTGACTGGAGGACAGTTTCATCAACTTTACGGTCAAGGTGTTTTCCCTCCTTACTCCTACACGGCAACCTCGTGCCAAGCCCCCAGCACTTCACCAGCACAAAGATTAGATCCGACTCCAGTCCCTTCCACTTGGATCCAGCAGGGACCACTTGGGTTGCTGCCAGGGCAAGGGGCTTCCCCAGCTTTTCCAGATAAAGGGGCTGCCTTTCCTGTACTCCAGACACTTCCAACAGGAGCCACGTACACCCTCCAGCCTGTGGCTTCTCTTCCGCCACTTCAGCAAGGGACTCAAAGCGTTGCCGCATCCATTGCAAATTGCAGCAGCTCTGCATCTTCAGTGCCGTACTCACAAGCCTGCTATCCAACAGGTATGAAAAAAATTTCTGCGTTTGCTTTTCAAAAATAGATTTTAAAGTGAGACTTTTAAATATTTTTCTACAATACTCTGCCATGTGTATATCTCAAGTGAGAATTAGAAAGTGTCAAGTCCAAAAGGAAGTTGGACCTTTAAAGCAAAAGGAGTTTCTGTTTGGTATTTGTGTCTTTCCTCCAGATTTTGCGTGTCCCCTGGTGATCTTCTGGATAGCCTTTCTGTTGAGGTGAAAGGGCGAGGAGAAAACTATTTGTCCAAAATTAGTCAGTGTTAGGCTAACTTTCATATTATTTTTTAAAATTAAGCAAAACTTGGACAATGATATTAAAGCACTGAGACCTTGTTAAAAAGTAGTATCCTAGGCCTTGGTCTCATGTTTCCCCAGGTTAAGGTTTTAAACTCAAAGATCAGTCAAAAGTATTGTGTAGAATATTTCATTCTGCTCATACTATTTTTGTATCTTAACTTTTTTTCTTGCTTAGCTTCTTTATGTTGTATTTTCTATGCACTGAAGACTAGAAAGTACAAAAGTCTTGGCTCCTTTCTTTTTTCTAAATTATTTCTGCCACAATTGTCAGTCTCACTTAATCACTCGATTACAAAATAAACCAGTCTCACTTAAGTGTTTTTATTCTTCAGAAGAGGAGTTGCAGCAAAATACTGTTCTTTTCCTTGCCCTTACCTTGAATTGGAAAAATCACATGATAGGGTATTTTCTGGGGAGTGGTCATGTATTTGTTGTGGGTTTGTGGTGTTTTTTTTTAATTTCCCTAAAACTTCTGAAATTCAGAACATAGTGACTCTTGAACAAACTAAAACTCAGTTATTATTCCTTCCTTCTGCCTGCTCCTCCTTTGGCAGCCGCACCTTCACAAAGACAGCTATCTATCCCTGTTTAGAAATCCTACGCAGTGAAATCATTACATCTTTTGTGCATGTCTTCTGAGACCTCTGCTGAGAACATTTCGGACAATAATCACTAGTTTCCATAACATCATTTTTGTCAAGGAAGGGTTCTGAGGAGCTGGGCATTTCTTGTAGACACACTTAAATGTTTTAAGAGACAGGCAACTTCTGCCACGTGCCCCTTGCCTTGTGCTCCTTATGCAGAGATTACTGTGGTGGCCAAAGTGTGGAGCCTGCCTTACCAGCTGCTAACTATCAAGTCTTCTCCCAGGAGCAGGTGTCCTGAGAGTCATAGAATGGTTTGGGTTGGAAGGGACCTTAAAGATCAGCAAGGTCCCACCCCCCTGCCGTGGGCAGGGACACCTTCTATTAGACCAGGTAGCTCCAAGCCTCATCCAGAATACTTGCTTAATTAAGGTGGGAGGTGGGAGGTGGTCCCCGCTTTGTGTTTCTATTGGTTACAGAGCATAGGCTGAAACTCATCATGATGAATTGTAGTTGTCTCTGTCTCAGCTAAGGCCCCAGCCCTCTTCCGTAGTCAAGGGAAGGAAAGGGGCGTCTCGGGTGCGATTTCACGTAGCTCAGTTTAGAGTTTGTCTTGGGGTAAGATTACTGGTGTCCTGGAAGTGCCTGTTTTGAAGTACTGCCTGTAGGGGAGCTGAGGGAGACCAGCGTAGATTTATACATGAATATGGAGATCTCTCCCTGGATGATGCTCGTTGCTCTCACTGGATTTGTAGAAGTTTAAAGGATAACTTGGCTATGTTGCTCAGGTAGAATCTTCTGGGGTGGGAGGTGGGTGTGAGAACACGGTGAAAGCATGCCAAAATTTGCAAGGTGTAATCAGAACTAAAATACAGAAGCTTATGGAATCTGAGGCGTTTAAAAACTCTGGTGAATTAATTAGCATTTCTGAGAATGTGACATTTCACTGGAGTATGATAAATCTTTTAATTTTCACTGTCACTCTAGGACTGTCTCAGCAGTTTTACTTCTGTGCCTGTGTATCTCTTAATCTCTCCGCTATCCTTTCTTCTGTGTATTATAACATACAGAATGCTGAAAGCGTGTTTCTTCATATGTCCACATGAAAAAGTCTGGTTTCCTTCATCATGAGAGCACAGCAGCAAGATTAGTTTGTTTGGAAAGTGATAGTTAACCTTAAAAGATGTATTTAATAAGTGAGAGGACTAAAGCAGGCATCCTCAAACTACGGCCTGTGGGCCAGATATGCGCCCCCAGGGTCCTCAATCCGGCCCCCGGTATTTACAGACCCCCCCCGCCAGGGCTTGGGAGGGGAACCAAGCAGCCGCAGATGACTGCCTGCCACTTAATCCATGCGCCGGCCCTCTGTTTAAAAAGTTTGAGGACCCCTGGACTAAAGAATGTATGTTCAATCTTATTCTTGGCTCTTTTCATTTCACTTTTGAAGTCCCATTCAATGAAATCAAAGTAGAACTTTGTCAAAAGATTTCTTTTTATGTGTGTTCAAACTTGTTTGTTAACTTCTGTGACAAAAAGATTTCCCTGGTTTTTCATTATGATTCTTATTGAAAAGTCAGTAAAATAAAATATGCTCATCTAAGTCTTTTTTTCCCCACTAGCATTAGACCATAATTATTTTAAGGATTTAGTTCTGTTTACTTTCAACTATCTGCAAAACCTTTGACAGTAGTAGAATCGCGTCAAAGAAATGCGTTGAAGCTTTATTATTTGAGAGTGTCTAATAATGAAAAATCAGTCATGGAGACCATGTGAGAAATATTAATTATTGGTGCCACCTGTCATTGCAAGTCCAGTCGCGCCTTTCGAACACATCTGTGCCTGTAGGGTTCATTTACATATGAAAACCTTTCTGGTGAGTGGTAGTTTAGGAGTAGTCATGATGTTCTTCGGAATGATACACTCTTGGTTAAGATAATTCATTTTCTTTGTATGTCTTAAAATTCATATGGTCACAAGTGTGTATGAACACCTAGGCTCAGCTATGTGAATACGCTTTCTGTGGTGTATTGTGACAAGAAACTCAAGCAGCCAAATCAAAGAGGTGATATTAAGACACAAAAGACTGTGACTACGAAGTTTCTGCATGTGTGTGTCTGTTTATCAATACAATATATATTTTTAATATATCTGTACATACCTTAAAATAAATATTTTTAAGATTAAGAAATTGGTCTTAAAATGACTTGGGAGGTAACAATAAATTTCTGGAATGTCGTTTACTGTGTGATTATTGAAATGTTTAATCAAAGTAAGCAATAGAACTCTGCACACCAGGCACAAGTTCCGGCAGTCTGATAGCTGTGTTTGAATTCTTGCAGCCACACCACAGAGCTGTTCAGCAGCAGCCCACACAGATCCTCTGACTGGCTGTGCTGGTCCTGCTGCTTCAGCGTGCACCCACGACAGCTTTGTCCAGGTGAGCGTAGCCTACTGAAAGGAGGTGAAAGAGAAGGAGACTGTATGAATGAACTGCAGGTTTATACACTTGTGAAATTAAGGATATAAATTTGAAAATTGATCTGCTTGATAAAGTGAAAGTGATGTGGTTTACAAATACCTATTTCAAAGAACCACTGAATGTTAAACGGGTAGTTTTGTAATTCAGGTTAGGTTTCAGGGTAGCAGCATAGTGGGTGTCCTCATGAGTGGAGTGGTTTTTTGCTTGACTTCACCAGAATCACTTTTAGTTAATGAACCTGCATTTGTATTGGAAGAATGCTCTTGCCTGGACAAAAAGAGATTCTTTAATATTATGAAAATACTGAGAAGCAGCTCCACTTCTTTGTCCCGGACAGCTTCCTGCAGTCCTGAGTTTCATTTGATGAACGAGAAAAACTAAGGTGACTTTGTGGAATGGGCCCCACCTCAGAGATCTCTTATTAAAGATAACTCCAGTACTAACTGTAAATGCTTTATGTAATTCTAGTGGAAACTGCGCCTTATTTGGAGGGCCTGGCTTATCAGATATCAGAAGATCTGAAGTAAGAATGCAAGAGCTTCCTTTTCTATTACAGCATAACGCATATACTTTTTTTCCCCCCTCACAGAGGACAAGCGAAGCAAGTTATGCTTATGTGTGTTGAAAAAGGGTTGACCTACCCAAGCTTGATCATCCAGTTTCCTGTCTTGCAAATATCAACCTTTGTCTTTTATTTGTGACTTTTTTAAATATAAGCTTATCCAAGATGGGCAGGTTATGGCCTGGATAACACGTTAGTGTAAGGCTATAAATAGCCAACAGCCAGTCATGCTGTCGATACTGTAGTATTTATTTTTCGCACAGTGCATCTTTGTCCTCTCACTTTGATCGTGAGCTGCTTTTTTCATCCAGGACGTGAGGATCCGTCTGAGCGATGGGCAGTCACAATTAAATAGCTTATCTCGGAAGGCCGAGATCCATGGGATAGTAAATCATTCCAAAGGAGGTGTCAGAGGTGGTGTTGTGGCTAGATCGAAGGATAATATACAGTGTCCGAAGGGTCTAGTAAAAATAAGTTGTTTGGAGAAGCAAGTCCATGGGCAGTGTGTGGAGTCAGAAGAGCTTTAGGCCACTTGCTAGTGGTTGCTTTGTTTCCTGGAAACCCCCAGCAAAAAGCTGCCGAGCATCTGGGCAGACTGCGGGAAGGCGATCCTCTGCGTGAGAAGGCCAAAGGCGAGCAGTGCCCTGTATCAGTTCCACCAGGTCAGTAACTGGCTGTCTCTGAGCAGGGTAACACAACTATCGTACCGCGTGGATCAACGGGACTTCTAGAGATTTCTGAGTCTTAGCATAGCCTAGGTCATTTCTCCTGGAACGTGGTGACAGGCTGTGCAGGTGGTACAGAAGACAGCAGTTTGCCTGCGGTTCTTGCTGAGCTGTGGGGAATAATCAGTTTGCCTTTTGTGTGTTCTGGGGCATATACTTCCCCAAACTTCTGCTGGGGGATGTGGCAAGCTGCAGTATTGAGCATCCTGCCCGGCTGGTGTATTGATCATCCATCAGTAACCACTTGCACAAATCCTCAAAAGCGGTAAAATTCATCAGCCCTGGCTGACTAAGCATTTTTATTGTTCCTCACAAAAAATAGAACTATTGCATGGTATATTTCCTATTGTTCCACTCAATACCTTCTACCAGTTGCAGGAATTCAGTGCGATGCTGTTGAAGCGTGGTTTGCGGGGCGTTTTAGGCTGTTTGGTCACGCTGTGTGCTGCTAGGTAGGAGTGGCAAAGCCTATACGAAACTGCTGGACCAGTCCCGAAGACAGCGAACCGTATCGGCACACTAGCAGTCAGCAAGCTGGTTACCAGCCCCGTTTCTGTTGGATCCAGCCGGTGCTTTGTGGTCTCAGAAGGAAAAGCGGGCACTCTCGGACAAGGAAGCCTAAACCTTGTGCTGTTCTTACTGGGTCTTGCAGAGAGCATCACTTTTAAGTTTAGGAGAGATTAAGACAGGTGGAGTTTCTGGGTCTTGGGGGCCAGCTGCTGGGCTTGTACAGTACGCACCTGAGCTGCTGAAAGTGTTAGGTGACCCTGACTGGAACATGGGCAGACCAGGCCGGTAACTAACTGGTTGGTTGGCTGCAGTTTGCTCTCCAGAAAAAGCTACAGAGAATTACTGCGTGGAATGGCAAGGGGACATAGGTGGTTATACCCAGACATGGTGGCTGATGATGGTGTATCTCACCAGGTTTCTGAAATCGGGGTTTCAGAGGTTTGTATTACACTCTCATCACGGTTGGTTCAAAACAAGGAGCTCAGGTACAACTTCTTACCCATTTTTCATTTGGGTTCTCTTAAGTGGGGTTTGGATTAGTGTGATGAATCAGTATCCTTGCGTAGGAATGAGTCTTTTCAGAGACCTCCTGCTATCTTCTGCAACAGCAGTGCTGGCAGCTCACAACCATTAGCTCAATACTTCCCCGCTGCTTTATCATAGATGTGAACTGAGGCTACATATTGGATTTCAGCTAATTTTTTTTCCTGCTCCCACCTCCTTTTTTTTTTCTTAATAGCAGCCCTGCTGTTTGATTATTGCTATTACCATGGTTATTAAGCTGTCAGTATTTCCTTGTGGAACTGAAGCAAGAGGTAACAGGAAATGGAAGAAATAAACGTGCAAGAAAAAAGAAGAAAAACTTTCTGACCTTAAAAGCAGTCCTAAGTAGTTTGCTTTTATTTGTAATAAGGAATGATAATCAGCCATGTTATTTCAAAAAGAAATCAAGCCTGAACTAATTCCGATTGTCCAAGCACTCAAGCCAGATTTGTGTAGTCCTAGCGGTCCCTGAAAAGGTGTGGTTGTACTTTAATTCCTGCACACACTATGCTAATCTTATGAGTGAAATGCCCATCTTCTCTTTCACCACTTCTGCTAAGTTAGACCATTTTTCCTCTTGAGCTCAAATGACCAGCAAGCTATTAGTCTTTCAAGCCCTGACTTCTCAATCTTTTATCAGTTTTCCTTGTTTCTTTGCTGCCTCCCCCCCCTCCTCATCTGTCATATCTTCTCCAGGTGAACTAAAAGGATTTAAATTGTACCTTTGCGTGGCCCTTTTTGCCTGTTGGAAATACACATGAGATCCTGTAGTGCATCCAAGAGGACAATATGTGCTGTAACAGCTTCAAGCTGAGGTCCCCTAAGAAGAGACAGAAAAAGATTCAGTATGGGTGGGTTGGTTGGTTGGTTTTTGGCAGGGATGATCTTATTCCTGGACGGTTTGGTAACCCAGATCTTACTTAAAATCCTGACTACTTACGACAGTAAACAAGCAATGCAACAGAAATGAAACACCTTGTTAACACTTTAAAAAAATTGAACTAAAAAAAAATCAGATGAGAGGAATAATGTTTGAACCTATCTCATAAAAACATAAAGGTGGCTTAGCCTTTAATGAAAAGATTTTGCTTAACTTAACCTAAATTTCTCAAATTCCAGGTTTTATTTTCCCCTCCGTTTCCCCCCACCCTCCACAGTTTGTGGCTATCTACAAACTGGCACATCTACACGAATCCACACTAGGACTTGACTCACACACCCAGAAGACAGGATCTCATCTCTTTGTGGTATCTCCATCAGGGAGAGACCAAGTCCTTCACTGGCATTTGATCTGATACGGCTTTCCTAGTAGGTGATCCTGCAGCTTCCTGTTCTCCAATTTACTCGTCTCTGGAAGTAGCTTTTCATTAACCATGACCTCAGCTAGAAGGTCTAAGGATAGTCAGGCACTAAGGACTGCTCCTTCATACTGGATCTCTTCCAAAAGAAGGCTGTATTTTAAATAGACCTGAGTTTCTGTTCAACATCATTGTATGACTTGTATTTGTCAGAAGAAATGACCCCTCTAGTGTCCTTTGACTGAGTCACCTCCAGAAGTAGCAGTACAGACACTGGCTGTTAAAATGTCATCTATCATTTCACTTCGGTAGGACTTGCTGCTTTGGAAAAACTTTTTCGTTGTCTTCATTCTGTTTTAAAGGTTATTCGATATATAGGAATGCTACTAAAAAAATCATCACTGGATTGCTGATTGTGTCCTGTCGTCCTGTGATGTCATTACAGTGAAAAATTTTAGTAGTGTTCAGACCTGATCTGTGATGGCAAAGGCAGTCTCTGTAGGTTCTACAAGAAGTGTTTCTGACCTGAAATTCTGTTGGGTTTTTATGCAGATCGATGCAGACTTTGGGTTGTGCCTCTGTGGGACATTGTCATGACTGGAGAGTCCAGATGTGAGGCTGTGACAGGCAGGGCAGTTTTGCAGTATTTGCTTTCACCGGTATTTGAACTCCCACTCATCCTGGGACTGGGGCGTTCCTGGGGGGCACCCCTTGTGTAGATGTGCCTATGGACAATCACTTGAGGAGGAAAATGGTATTATTGGTTAAGAAGCGGTGAGTTCCTCAAGTTGTGTTGTCCATATGCACATTTACAGCATGTGGACCTTTTTCTTTTGCTTAAAAATGTTGTGGTTTATACTGGGTTTATACACAACAGGAATGCTTGAGTTTCAGAAGGAACTGAAGGCAGGTGGATTTTCTCTCTCATTTTCTATTACGTATGTGGCACGTGAAGAGGGTGGTTCTAGTGTACCCCCACAGGTCCTACTAAGACCAGAAGTCTCTGATTTGAATGCTTGGGTATATTTAACACCTGCGGTGCAAAGGGTGTGCAGACAATGCATCTGCAGGCATACACCAGCTCCTGGTAAGTAACCTTCTCTCCAGGATAGACCATGAACAGAAGAAAGGAAGCGTGCCAAGGGCAAGGTGGTTAATGAAAACCAAGAGAAAGTAGTAGCCTTTTTTTTTCCCTTTTTTTTTTTTTTTTAATTTTTTGGTTAAACTTGCTATTTTAACTGAGAATAACAGACAATCTTTCAAGCTTTTGGATAAATGGATAAACAGAATCAGTACACATCCTGTCATGGTAATTTTTTGATACAAAAGTTTGCTGTATTTTGTTTTTCCCAGGATCCTGGGATGCAGTCATCTTACGAAGCTGAATTGATGCCATCTGACTGGCTATGTAATATATCTGAAGAAAACAAGAAGGCAGAAGTCAGTCTTGAAGCCACGTTTCAGGTTGCCGCTGAGGTGCATTCATCATGCAAAGCTGAAAAGGTGGAAGTGGCACCTGTAGAGAGCCAGAATTCAATCCTGGAGCTTAATGGAAATCAGGCACCGCCTGTTAATAGTTACACACCTTCTTCAACTGAGGAAAGCCAGCTGGAATGTCTCACTCTGTAACTTCAGACACATCATTTCTGGTGGAAGCAGATGGAGCACTGAATTTGTCTCCATTACAGCCTTCTGACATTCTTTGTGCTGCCGATACCACTCTGTCTATAGAAACTGCTGCTGCTGCTAAAATACTACAGGAACTTCTGACCACACAGGAAGCAGATGAAAAACGGAGCAAAGAACCAGATCACCGCCCAGCTGAGTTCTCCCTCATGTTTTTTCAGGAAGAATTGTTCAGTCCAGAGCAGGTAAGGGGTAAGGGGAGGTAAACCAACATCTTCTTGAGCTAACTATATTTGATAGTAATGCTAGGGTCTGGACCAATAGCTTTTCAATATTCTTGCCTGCTTAAGAACTGAAGCCTTCTTTAAGCTTTTAATGGACAGTGAAGGGTTTGCTTGGTAAAGCAAATTGGAAAAGAGGATATATATAGGAAAAGATAAAATAAAAAAGAAGACGGAATGAAAAAGTATCCCATGTTCATGAGCATGACACGTGTCAGCCTGTTGGCCAAGTTAGGGTGCTCATTTGCATGGGAAACATGCGTAGTGCAGGTGTATTCGTGGTGATGAAGTGGATGCTTTTTTAGGTTGTAACATACCATCTTTAATCTCCAACAAAGAAGGGTATTTTGAGAATTGCCACCGGAGGCAGAGTTTTGCTTAAATTTAGATAAATGGTTAGATTGTTTCTGATAAATAGTTGTTAAGTTTCTGTTTTCTGTGGAAAGTATAGTTTATTGACATTTGAATGGTATAAAGCATCTTCATTGGTTTATACTTTGTGGTGTACAACAAGTTGTAATTGTACTTCGGTCTACCTGTACCTGGTCTTCCCGGTATGTAAAGTTGTAAGTCTCATGAGGGGTGAGGGGCATTCTAGATGTTACTCTGTTAAGGCAGCAAATGCATGCTCTGCTTTTATTTTGTTTTGTTTTGAAAACAAAGTAATCTCAGGAGATTGACTGCATCTGTTCCTGCTGCATGAGACCTACCTGGCATGTAGGCACTCAAAATTTCATTTTTGTGTGTGCATTGAAGCTACTGTTTTATTGTTCTATCGGTAGCTTGACGCCTTCACTGAAGTTTCTAGATCGGAAATCATCAGCTGGTGCAAACCTCCCGTTATTGCTTTCAGCATTATAAAGATTAGTCATCTTCCTCTTGGGTATCTTTCTAGAAAGGGATGTGTATCCTGATCAAGCCTCTGCACAGCTCAAGCCTAGACTAGACCGTTCTGCTCAGTACCGTGTAGGGAAGAGCACATCCCTGTGCTAGTGCATAGAGTTGGCAGCACTCCTTAATTGGTGCCCACTCATTATATTAAGCGTTGACTGCCCTTGAAACGCTGTCAGTTTCGAGAATTTTTGAACTGCATTTTTAGAATGATAGGTTGTCCCTTGTTGAAGGCCTTTGGAGTCCGTGACCCGAACTTCCTTGTCAAGAACTGGGGGATTAAGCGCATGAACCACGTAGTTGTTTGGGAGGGAGGTTTTGTATATTTGTGAGAATCCTGATGTTGGTCCTGGACCGTAACTGGTTAAATAACTGGCCTCATTTTTTGAGCAATTGAAGAGCAATCCAGGGACTGTTTAGCGCAGGGGTCCTCAAACTATGGCCTGCGGGCTGGATACAGCCCTCCAGGGTCCTCAGTCCAGCCCCTGGTATTTACAGACAACCCCCCCGCCCCTCCCCCCCCCCCCCCCCCCCCCCCCCGTGGGGGCTTGGGAGGGGAAACTAAACAGCTGCAGATGGCTTCCTGCCACTTAATCCACGCGCTGGCCCCGTGTTTAAAAAGTTTGAGGACCCCTGGTTTAGCATTTTGTTTGACAGATTCCCGCTTTCTTTTAGAACTACTCTTTAACTAGTCTCCTCCTCCCAAAGTCGGGAGAGGGAAGGTTAACTTAACACCCTGCTTGTCCAGAGCCTGGGGTCATGGCAGGTGCAGAACTCTCCAGAGGAGGCTTCGGTGCCTGTACTCCTCACATCAGGCTCCAGCACAGTTTTCTTCCTCATCCCTGAATCTGGAAGCACTCAGGCTTTCAGTGGCTGTTGGTACCATGTGTTTTAGAGCAAGCTTATGACAAAATAGTGGGCGTGCACAGAAGACCGCTCTGTTCCTCTCTATATGAGCAGAGGGGGAGCAAATTCCCCCACTGTTCATACAAGAGCATCAAAACAGCTCTGCTGGGTCAGATCAAAGGTTTGTCTTGCCCGGTGTCAAGTCTCAAAACAACAGCTGTAACCTGATGTGTAGGGAAGAGCAAGAACAAGGCGCGCAAACAGAGCAGGGCATTCCTGCTTATACTTTCCAGCTACTTTCAGCCCGAGGACTTGTGATGATGCTGTGTACTTCATCTTGGGTGTCTGCTCTGTGGACTGAAGTCAGCCCTTGAAACTGTCGGTTTTAGCATACGGGACCTTTTGACCAAGCTGGTACTTTGCTCACGAGCTATTCCTGCACGAAGAGCTTCCTTTTGTGCGTGGCTGTTAGTAGTTTCATGTGATGCTTCCCCATTTCCGTCTCAGAAGGGACATTCAGCTGTCATCCCTGGCTGCTTACTGCATGTCACTTGTGACTTTCCGCATCGCTTATCACAGCCGCCTCAGTAGTCGCCTTTCCTGACTGTACAGCCCTGCTGTAGTTTCCTCTGCGTGGCAGCTGCTCTGCACCTCTGGTTAGCATTGGAATTGTTCTCAACTTGTTCTAGTACATCCTCTTCTGAAATGAAGAGAACATTTTTACAGTGACACAAAGATGTTTGCTGTTTTGTTTTCTGTTTCGTTCACAGTATTTCCTAGCATTTAATTACTCTTGTGACCAGCACTGAGCCTTGAACTGTCTTCCTCATAGAAGTAACAGTTTAGTAGAAACCTGCTTTATTCTGCTTTCCCTATTTCCTAGAAGACAGCAAATTGAAGTTCTTTACATGAAAAGAGTTAGTACATTCAATAGTTCAGATCCAGCGTTGTCCTCAGCCTCAGTGAATTTCTAGTCCTAGACTTTTATAGGCTTTGGCCTTTAATGGGCATATTTTATTCCACTCCTACTCCTAATGTTTTATTTTCATCTTAAAGTGGAAATAGAACATTTCTGTAATGCTTGATCAAGAGGAATTTGCCTCCGATTTCGTTCAGTCTCCTTGGCAGCATACCTATGTGAAGGCTGAAACGCTTGCTTTCTTTGGGGAAGGTGAATCCAGCAAACCCTGTTCATGCGAGTTGCTAATTTTAGTACCTCAGCTTCCCATCATGGTTCCAGCTGGGTATAGGTATAGTCCAGTCAGTGTCTCGTAAGTCGTGTAAGTAGTGAGATGCAGCAGTTTTGGCGTTTTTCAGTAACTGAAGTGAAAAGGCAAAACTTTCACGTCTGTCAGCTTTGGTAGCTTTGCTTGATTCTCTGCCAAACAATGTTTCGGACTCTTTAGTTGCAGAAGTATTAGACCTGAGTGGAGGGTCTGTCCACAGGTGCGGTGAATCCATGGTCAGAAACATGTTCGCTTAAAAGACCGAACAATAAAAAAAAGGGATAGCTTGGGAACCAGACTTGTGTGGGCTAGGCTGATGCTGTTAGGATGAAAATGGTATTATTACCTATTACATTAGATTACTGAAGAGTTGGTGTGTAAGATTCTATAAACACAGTGATAAAAAGAAATCTGAAAGGGGTGCTGTGCAGTATGACTGCTCTTCAGTTTCCACACACGCAGCTGTAAGGGTTAAAATTGGACACAGCATTGGAAGTACAGGTTCACCAGTGAGGGGGAATGAAATTTCCCCAGTTTGCTGGCCACGCTCGTCCCAGTGTAGCCCAAGGTGTCATTAGCCTTACTGGGCACTGCAGCATCCCCAGGTCCTTTGCAGAACTGCTAGTTAGAGTGTCTAGACTTCTTTCACCACGTAGGCTAGTAACAGTTTCTTGATAATGGTGATCCCAATATGCATGTTATTTTCTTTTTCTTTATCAAACACTGCAATTTGGTTTCTACACCCCATGCCTGGTATTGCTCTTCATTATTCTCTTTTTTTTTAAATAATGAAATTTGCAGAATTGTTTCTAGAGCAGTTGTCCTGTGGAATATCCAGTTTAGAATGCTTACTTGAGAAATCTTCCCTTCTCTCACTACTTGATTAAGGCTGCTCACTAATTTTCCTGGAAATTTACTATTATGTAAATGTCACCAGGAATAGTGAGTGACTCATCATCACTCATGAGACTTGGATTCTAGCTGGTGAGGGTAGTGACCTACAGCCTGCCTGCCTTCTTTGTTTTTGTGCCTGGGAAGGAGTTGTGGTTCAGACATCAGACAAAAGGCACTGCTAGCCACGTGTTTTTCACGTGGCCTTGTTAACAGTACTAAAGCAATACATCCAGACAGCACATTTCAAAGAGGAAAAAAAGAAACAGTCAAGTGGCTATCCAGCAAGTGCAGGAGGTGTGTTGGAGGGAACTAGTTCTCCCTGGAGTACTCCATTACTGCATTTGCACAGGCCTTTTTGAATGTTATTATACAACTTTGTCAAGCAATGTATGTGTGTTTCTATTGATATGTATACACATAGCAGGTTATATATTCAACACTGAGTAATGACAGACTCAAGGTGGTGAGCGTGATTTTTGGAAAGACTATCTTATTACCAAGTGTGACCTCTTGTCTTCTGTAAACTCACACATAATGGTTTTCAAAAGTTTTTTCCCCGTAATAGAAGGAAACATTGCAGGCTCTGAGCAGTCATTCATCTTTAGGTTATTGATGGATAAGATATTTGCAGAAGAGATGAATATTCTAGAACAGGTGATAGTGAGAAAATTTTTCTGTCTAAAGGTAAATTCCAGGTGCTTAACTTTGGGCCTGTACTGCCTCAGTGAAAATGAAACAGAACTTGGTTGTTTGGCCTTTTTTTTTTTTTTTAAGCTACAGATTTTTGCCACATGATCATGGAAATGTACCAGTTTGCTAAATGGTTGCCCGCAAAATCCATGTGGAGCAGCAGCAGAGGGCTCCGAAAAGCAAGCAACACATTATTACTTAATGTCTTAACGACTGGATGGGGTGGGGTGAGATTCCCAACCAGAAATGTGTGGTTCACATGTGGTTCTGCATCACACAGCTCTGTCAAGTTGTTTGAGCTAGATCTGTCGTTGTTAATACACGTGCTGGTAACAATGAGCGCGCCTGGATTTCTTCTAGCTTATTTCTTCTAGCTAGTTTGATAACTGAGGGTAAAGCTCAGACTGTGAGGACACATACCCTAACTTTGTGTATTCTAGTTTTCTGATCTCGTATTTTGCTTAATACGATATTTTGTAAGAGGTTGTTGCAATTTGGCAACCTTAATTCTGAGTTAAAAACACTTACTATGTCAACTATCTAGGCAGTGTTCACCACCTGTTAGATGCCCTTTTGGAGTGGAGAAGAATAGCTTTTATTTTGTTCTATTGGTTTATATTAGTTTTGTTATAAGATAACATTGAGTGATCTTTGGTTTTATTTCTTTTGTTGTTGTGTTGTGTTTTTTTAAGGAGGAATACTAGTGTTAAAAGTGAATCCAGGACATCGGAGACAGAAGAGAGACAATTCACTTCAGGAGCTGAGCCTGTGAACGAATCTGTAGAACAGATAGATTCATCTGTAAAATCTTTCTCCAGGAAAAAACGCGGTTCAGACACAGGCAACTCTCTCGGTAAGAGAGATTCTACGTTTTCTCAGAGATGTCAGCTGGTACTGGCGGGTGGGGTGTCAGATAGTGAGCCATGGAGGTGGAGTCAGTGATGAATAGTGAGCCATGGAGCGGAGCAGGTATGCCAGATAGTGAGCCATGTCAGCCACTACTGGAGGGTGGGGTGCCAGATACTGAGCCATGGCGGCGGGGTGCCAGATATTTAGCCATAGCGGGGGACATGTGTGCCAGATAGTGAGCCATGTCAGCTGGTACCAGCTGGTGGGGTGCCAGGGAGTTGCCATGGTGGAGTGTGTGTGTGCCAGATAATGAGTCATATCAGCCGGTATCGGCAGGTGAGGTGGCAGATAGTGAGCCATATCGGCTGGGAGGAGTGCCAGATAGTGAGCCATTGAGGGGGTTGTGTGTCTTTGTGTGTATGCCAGATAGTGACACATGGAGGGGGGCAGATGTGCCAGATAGTGATCAAAAGCAACTGGTACCAGCAGATGGGGTGCCAAATAGTGAGCTGTAGGGGGGTTGGGGTGGGTGTGCCAGATAGTGAGCCATTGTTCAGCTGGTACTGGCGGATAGGGTGCCAAATAGTTAGCCATGCCGGTGGGTTGCAAGATAGTGAGCCATAGAGGCGGGAAGGGCTGATGCCAGGTAGTGAGCCAGGGTGGTGGGCAGGTGTCCCACATAGTGTTCCATTAAAGCCGGTACCGGAGGGTGAGGTGCCAGATAGTGAGCCAAAGCTGCAGGGTGTGTGTGCACGTGTGTGCCAGAGAGTGAGCCATGTTAACCGGTACCAGTGAGTGGGGTGCCAGACAGTGAGCCATGGTGGAGGGGTGTTGGGGGATGCAAGATAGGCAGGCATCGAGGAGGGTGTTTGTGCTATATAATGAGCCATGGCAGACAGTACTGGTGAGTGAGGTGCCAGATAGTGAGACATGGTGGGGGGGGTCAGTGACGAATAGTGAGCCATGGAGTGGCGCGGGTGTGCCAGATAGTGAGCCATGGAAGCAACGGGGAGGGAGGGGGTGCCAGATAGTGTGTCATGGGTGTGTATTAGGGGTGTGTGTGTGCCAGATAGTGAGCCATGTCCGGGCTCATGGGTGCCAGATAGCCATGGTGGGAGAGGTGCCAGATAGTGAGCCATAGCAGGCAGTACCAGTGGTTGTGTTGCCAGACAGTGAGCCATACTGGCGGGCTGACAGATAGTGACCCATGACGGTGGCATGGTGCCAAATAGTGAGCCACAGAGATGCCAGATATTGAAGTATAGATGGGATGCAGGAACCAGATAGTTAGCCATGGACTTCGGGGGTGCCGAATAGTGATCCATAGTGGGGGGCAGGTGTGCAAGATGGTGAGTCATGGAGGGGGATGGGTGTGCCATATAGTGGGCCATGTCAGCTGCTACCGATGGGTGGGGTGCCAGATAGTGAGCCGTGTGTGTGTGTGTGTGTGCGCCAGATAGTGATCCATGGCTGGGGGCTGGTGTGCCAGACAGTAAGCCATGTTGTGGGGTGGGTGTGCCAGATAGTGAACCATAGAAGCTGGTACTGGCAGGTGGGGTGCCAGATAGTGAGCCATACTGGCGAGGGAGATGGTGGTGGTGCCAGATATTGTACCATGGGTGTATGTGCGGGTGGGGGTGTATGTAACAGGTGGTGAACTATGGCCATTGGCAGGGGTGCCAAATAGTGAGCCATTGTGTGGTGCAGGTGTGGCAGATACTGAGCCAGCGTGGGTTTGGGGTGTGTGTTTGTGCCAGGTAGTGAGGAATGGCAGGGGGTGAGTGTGCCAGGTAGTGAATTGTAGAGAAATGAAGGCTGTGGGTTGATTAACGCTGATAATCTGCAGCCGTGGCCTTGCCTGGAAGGCAGCAGGTTGATTGACATGGATGATGAGCAGCTGTAGCTCGTTCGCTAAGTATTTAAATAGCCCTGAGGCGTGTGGGGGGGGGAGGGGAGGGGACTGGTGTGGCGGAGTGGCCTAGCCACAAGGTTGCCTGCCGTTGCTACACATGTGGGCAAGAAGGTCACCTAAAGAAGGACTGTCCAAAGAGATTGAGGCCAGGAAGGGCTGATGGCTCTGGTTTGGTATGCGGTCGATGTAACAAACCGGGGCATTTTGCAAAATACTCTAGATCTAAATTTAGCAGTCAAGGACAGTTACCTGCAGGTGGCAACAGAAAGCAGGGAAATGGGGGAGGAACACGGGGAGGGACCGCATGATGATGCAAATGAATCCTCCACAGCAATTCCAGGCTTATGCAGCCAACTCACAGCCCAGACTTCAGGGAGCGTCGGATTGGATGTTACCACAGCAACCACCATCAAAACAGAGGATGATATTAGGTCCCACCGAATGCTGTGGGATCCATCGGCAATAAATTGAGTGTGCTGTTGCTTGGACATTCTAGTGTAACTTTGCAAGGGTTGTTTGTCTTACCAGGAGTCATTGATGCTGATTATATGGGTCAGATTCAAGCGATGGTGTGGACCTCCTCCCCCCACGTCAGTTCCTGAAGGGAGTTGGATTGCACAATCAATTCCTTTCCGGGTGCAAGTTAATTATGCCCATGACAAAGTCCGGGGCAAAGAAGGGTTCGGTTTGACAGGAACACCACAAATTTTCTGGACTCAGAGTGTACAAAATGCTCGCCAATTCTAACCTGTAAAATCACCTTTGCCAAAGGGACCCCTCTGGCAATACGGGTGACTGGAATGATTGACATGGGAGCAGATGTAACTGGTACATCTGCACACATCTGGCCTTGCACTTGGCCCGTCTGCTCAGCAGGTTCCATATTGGTGGGAGTGGGTGGTGTGACAGTGTCCAAAGTCAATGTATGGTGCAAGCTCAAAATCCTGAGGGCCAGACAGCAACGATCTGTCCCTACGTGCTTGATGTCCCTCTGAATTTGTGGGGACAGGACATTTTGGGACAATGGGGGTTATTATTGGTACCCAGAAGGATTTTTAATAGGGGCCACTGATGGAGGGTGTACAAAGAGCTACCCTGCCTTTGACTTGGCAGATACCCCTCTTTGGGTGGAACAGTGGGCCCTTCCTGAGGAAAAATGTGTAGCCCTCCAACTAATTAGTAGAAGAACAATTAGCACAAGGACACCTAGAACCTTCCCATAGTCCTTGGAATACCCCTGTGTTTGTGATAAAAAAGAAATCTGGCAAATGGCATGTGTTAAAAGATTTAAGGAAAGTAAAAGGTGTAATGGAGGGAATGGGAGCCCTGCAATCAGATGTGCCTTCCCCGATGATGATCCCACGAAACTGGGACATTTTGGTAATTGATTTAAAAGATTGTTTTTTCAATATTCCTTTACATGAAGCTGATAAATGTAAATTTGCTTTTTCAACACCTAGCAGAAACAATATGACTCCTTGTAAGCAATACCAATGGATGGTGTTCTGCAGGGTATGGAAAGCAGTCCTACTGTATGTCAATGGTATGTAGCAAAGGCATTGTCACCTGTATGGGAACAATTTCCACAAGTGCATCGCTATCATTATATGGGTGATATTCTTGTACCAGCTGCAAATAAGGCTGAACTTCAACAAGTGTATCCAGTTTTGCAGCAGTCGTTGGTCACCTTTAGGCTATGTGTAGCATCAGAAAAGATTCAGCAACAAGCCCTGTGGAAATACTTGGGAGTTAAAGTGCTGGATCAAACACTTGAGCCACAGTATCCAGCTCCGAGTAAATGTCAGAACCCTAAAGGATTTGCAAAAATTATTAGGGGCCACAAACTGGGTAAGGCCATACTTGGGCCTTACAACAGAACAATTGAAACCACCCTTTGGTCTGTTGAAGGGTGACACTGATTTAATGTCTCCCCAATCACTAACTAAGGAAGCCAGCTTAGCCCTAGAGAGGGTGGCCAATGGTCTGCAACAAAAAAAAGAGTACACAGTGTAAACTTAGAAACTCTGATAAGTTTATATGTTGTCATTGTTAACTGTCTTCCCATGGGATTGTTGGGTCAATGGAATGAGGGCTGGCAGGATCCACCACATGTCTTAGAGTGGTTATTTTTATCTGTACAACCATGGAAGACAGTGAGCACTCAGACTGAACTAGTACCAAAAATCATCACCAAAGGACGTACACAGTGCGTTTCAGCTCACGGGCCAAGATCCCAATCACCTGATAATTCCCATTGAATGTGCTGGTGTTTGGCAAACAGTTTACTGTTTCAGTTAGCTCTGGAAGGATTTAAGGGACAAATATCCTATCATCTTCCCAGTCATAAGTTGTTACAAACTTAGTTGGACATACAAATACTTCAAAAGCCACCGGTAGCAGATAGCCCAGTGCAAGGCCCTACGGTCTTTACAGATGATTTGGGGAAATTGGGAAAGGCAGTGGTCACTTGGTATGATGGGAAGCAATGGCAAGAATTGATACACTTGACACAGGGGTCACCTCAGTTGGTTGAACTTAGTGCTGTCCTTGTTGCCTTTAAAACACTTGCTCAGTGTGCTGTAAACATTGTTACAGACTCTGCTTATGTTGCGGATGTTGTGTGACACATTGACCGTGTGCTGCTTAAGGAGGTAAATTCAGAATGACTTTTTAAATTAAAAAAATTATGGGTAACAGTAAACCAGTGTACTCATAGATATTACATTCAGTACGTCTGCAGTCACACTGGATTGCCAGGATTCATCTGTGAAGGGAATGCACGTGCTGATGCTCTTGCAGCTCCCGCTTGGACTCCTCCAGTGCCTGATCTGATATGACAGGTCCTCATGTCTCATCAATTTTTTTATCAGGGGGCTTGGGCACTGGTCTGTCAATTTTAAAATATCTTTTATGGATGCAAAATCCATCATCACCACTTGTCCAGAGTGTCAGTGATTGAGTCCCAGACTGACGTTTCCACAAAGGGTCAATCCACATGGATATCAGTCCTTGGATCTGTGGCAATCTGACGTCACACACGTGCCTTCTTTTGGTCATTCACAGTATGTTCATGTCTCTGTTGATACCATCTCAAAAGTTGTGCGAACATTGGCCCATACTGGGGAGAAGTCTCTGGATGGCTTTTCACATCTTTGACAGGCTTGGGCTGCTTTGGGGGTTCTGAAGCATCTCAAGACAGACAATGGACCAGCATATTCATCTGCACGCATGGCCAAGTTCCTTGCCTCTTGGGGGGTGGAACATGTTACTGGCATCTCACATTCCCCAACTCATCAAGCCATTGTGGAATATGTTCATCATACTTCAAAGCTACTTCTTGAAAAACAAAAAGGGAGAATGGGTTCTGAGACTATGCATGCTCTTCTGTGGAAAGCTGCGTATTTAATTGACTGTGCTGACCAGAAAAGACTGTCCTGTGATTATCTCACATTTCTTGTCTTTGCAGGGAGGAGATCTTCTTATCTGAGCAAAGGTCTTAATGAGAGACCTACTGTCATGATCCACTCAGTGGACTGGTGATGGTTCATTTACTATGATCTCAAAGCACAAAAAATCAAGGCGACCATGCCAAGAGGTCATGGTTTGATCAAACAGCACAACTTTATTGTTTTTCCATAAAGCTGCATGTGATAGAGTAACAGGAAGGGAAGGAAAGGTAAAGTAAAAAGAAAAGAGGATTATAGCTACCACCACAGGTCCAAGGTGTGCCTATGGTCCCAGATCTAGGCAGCATCCCGCCAGTCCTGATCATTGGGATCCTTGGTGGGGAAGATCTCCAAAGTTCAGTTGCTAAGGAGTAATCCTTTATGCCAAGCAACACACCTTGCTGCTCCTCCGGCCCATGGACTGTTGCCAGTCTCCACCTTCTCAAGCAAGGTTACCAGCATGTCCAAAGAGGGGTGCCTGAGGCGTGGTTTGCCTTAGAGGCAGGTGGCTTCAGACCAGGAGGTGTGGTTTTGTATTATAATGAAGGAAATTCACCTGGAGTTCAAGTTTTCTGGTTCATTTCTGTGACAACAGTTGTGATCCATCTTCTGGACAGCTGTTATGCGGCCTTACTGTATCAGGGACCAGCAGAGCACTCCTCGTACCGTGCAGTTCTCCTTCCCAGGGTCTCTGGGTCTCGGTGTCCATAAGGACCGCACTCCATCTCCAGGTCTCTGTTAGCAATGCTGAGACAATATCATTCTCTTTGGACCTACTCTTACAGACCCCCGGGACCATTGCAGCTCAGGACTGGGACCCCTGGGACCGGGACCCCTGCGGCTCAGGACTGGAATTAGGAGCGGGACCACCAGGACCAGAAATTTGACCCCGGGACAGGGATCCCCAGGAGCTGGACCCCCTGGGCCTGGGATGAGCCCAGGACTGGGACCCCCATGGCTCGGCACTGGGACTTTGACCCCAGGGACTGGGACCCCCGGGTCTTGGGACAAGACTGTGACTGAGACCCCCAGACTGGGACTCCCACAGCTTGGGACTGGGAGCAGGACCCCCAGGATGGGGAACCCCACAGCTACGGACCAGGAATGGGACCCCTGGGACTGGGACCCCTGCGGCTCGGGACCAGGAGAGGGACCCCTGCAATGGGGACCCCTGGGACCCCCCTGGGATGGGACCAGGAGTGGGACCCCATGGCCTGGGATGAGACCGGGACCAGGACCCCTGGCACAGGGACCCCTGCAGCTCAGGACGAGACCATGACTGGGACCCCTGGGACCAGGACACCTGGGTCTTGGAATGAGACTGCGACTGGGATGACCAGGATCTCTGGGACCCCTGTGGCTCGGGACTGCGGCCAAGATGCCTGGGACCAGCACCCCCACGGCTCGGGATGAGACCACGACTGGGACCCCCATGGCTCGGGATGAAATCGGGACCGGGATCCCCAAGGCTCAGGACTGGGAGTGGGACCCTGACTGCACAGGACCGGGACCTCTGGGGCTCAGGATGAGACTGGGACCGTCGTGGCTCAGGACTGGGACTCCTGGGACCAGGACCCCCGCAGTTTGGGACCGGTATTGGGACGAGGACTGGGACACCTGTGGCTCGGGACCGGGACGGGGACCCGCGGGACCCAGAATGGGATGGGGACTGCTACCAGCAAGGCTCTTCCCCGCGACTGGACCGGGAAAGGGACCAAGACCCCCGCGGCTCAGCCCATGGATGGGGACAGGGACTGGGACTGGGACCAGAATCGGGATCCCCGTGGCTCGGGAGTGGGACAGTGACCGGGACCCCCCGCAGGTCTGCCCCAGGACTGGGACCAGGACTCTTGCGACTTGGTCTTGGGACTGGGTCCGGGACCAGGACCCCCTTGGCTCTGCCCTGGCACCAGGACAGGGACCGGGACCCCCACGGTTCTGCTTGAGGATCGGGACCGGTACCAGGACAGGGACCCCTGCGGCTCAGGACCGGGACTGTGACCAGGATCAAGACCCCTGCGGCTCAGGACCGGGACAGTGACTAGGACCCCTGCAGCTCTGCCCCGGGACCGGGACTCCCGCAGCTTGGGCTCAGGACTGGGTCCAGGACTTGGACCTGGACTGGGACCCCCGCAGCTTGCTCCAGGACTGGGACGGGGACCCCCTCGGCTCTGCCCCAGCACCAAGACTGAAACTGGGACCGGGACCCCCATGGTTCTGCTCAGGGTTTGGGACCGGTACTGGTACTGGGACGGGGACCCCTGTGGCTCGGGACTGTGACCGGGACCGGGACCCCTATGATCGAGACCTTTGTGTATTGGAACCAGGACCCTTGCGGCTCATTACTGGGATTGGGACCGGGACCCCTGTGGCTCGGGATGCAGACTGGGACCGAGACAGAGACCCCCGTGGCTTGGGACTGGGACAGGACCAGGACCGTGACCCCTGCAGCTTGGGACCAGGACGGGGATCGGAACTGGGACCCAGACCGGGACCCCCATGATCAAGGCCCCCACGGCCCGGGACCAGGATCCCCATGGCTTGGGACCAGGATCAGGAGCGGAAGCGGGACCAGCATCCCGGCAGCTTGGGACAGGGGATCCCTGCGGCTCGAGACCAGGACCAGGATCCCCATGATTGAGACCCCAGTGGATAGGGACCAGGACCAGGATTCCCGTAGTTCGGGACCAGGACACCCGCAGCTTGGGACTGGGATCGGGATGGGGACCGGGATGAAGATCAGGACTGGGACCACTGGGGCTGGGATTGGGTCTGGGTCCTCCGCGGGTTGGGACCTGGATGGGGACCGGGACCAGGACTCCCGTGGGTCGGGACCAGGACCCCCACAGATCGGGATTGGGACTAGAACACCCGTGGCTCTGGCCCTCCTCCCCTCTCCCTCCCCTTTCCTCTCTCCTCTCCTCCTTTCTGCTCTTTTTCTCATCCTGTCCCCTTACCCTTCCCCCACCACTCCACTCCTCTCCTCGCCTCTGAACAATTCTGCCTTCCCCTCCCCTCCTCTCCACTCTCCCCTGGAGAGGAGAGGGGAGGGTTGGGGAGGGGAGAGAAGGAGAGGAAATGAGTTCTCCAAGGAAAGGAAATGAATGCTTGTTCATCACTGTGAAAATGTAAAGTATAAAGGCAGTTTTGTTGATGAGTCTTATGATGACATGCTTACGAGAAAAAAGTTGGAATTAAATCCAATACAGTG